>NC_071621.1:16097753-16412753 GCF_014839835.1 Dryobates pubescens | reverse complement strand
ACCAGGACTCCCAGGTCCTTCTCCACAGGGCTGCTCTCTTAGACTGGAGAAGAGGAGGCTCAGAGGAGAGCTTCTTGCTCTCTCACACCTCCCTGAGAGAAGATTGGATGCAGGTGGGGGTTGGTTTCTTCTCCCAGGCAGTAAGTGGCAGGACAAGAGAAAACAGCCTCAAGCTGCCCCTCCAGGGGAGGTTTAGGTTGGATATTAGGGAACATTTCTTCACTGAAGGAGTGGTTAAGCCTTGGAACAGGCTGCCCAGGGCAGTGGTGGAGTCTCCATCCCTGGAGGGGTTGAAAGGCTGTGGAGATGTGGCGCTGAACGCCACGGTTTAGTGGTGGAGTTGGCAGTGTTGGGTTAACTGTTGGACTCCATCCTCTGAGAGGTCTCTTCCAACCAAAACCATTCCATGATTCCCTGTTCCTTTCACACTGAGGGTGGTGAGACCCTGTCCTGGGTTTCCCAGAGAGGTTGTGGGTATCTCATCCCAGGAACCATTCCAGGTCAGGTTGTTTGGGGGGGGTAGGACTCAGAGCAATCTTGCTGTAGTTGCAGATGCCTCTGCTGACTGCAGATGATCTTTAAAGGTCACTTCTTCAACAGATTTCTCTCTGGCCCCTCAGGTTGCAGCTTTCTAAGCCCTGCCAGCCAAAGCAAACCATCAGAGCTCTGCCAGCCACCAGTGGCTTGAC
Organism: Dryobates pubescens; assembly: GCF_014839835.1. Lineage (NCBI taxonomy): Eukaryota > Metazoa > Chordata > Aves > Piciformes > Picidae > Dryobates > Dryobates pubescens. Next base: position 16,412,064 of record NC_071621.1, on the reverse strand, counting down.
ACAAAGCACAGAGCAGGTTCCAATTGGCGTTGGTGCTGAGCTGCTGGTTGCAAGCACCTCTCTTCTTGCCTCTGCTGCTCCTGATAGGTCCTGGATGGCCTCTGGGAGGGGAAAGGGCAGCTCTGTGGCTGATGCAAGCACAGTTGGATAACTCCTACTTAGATGCAGCCAGGTTTTCTCCATGCCTGTAGTCATGCAGGGGAGTGGTGGACTAGGAGGTGGGTGGAAAACTGTTGGCCAAGGTTGGGTGTGACCAGAGGGCTGCTTATGTGTGACCTCTCTGAGGGCTGGTGGTGAAAGCAACACTTTTGGACATAGAATCATAGAATTGTTAGGGTTGGAAGGGACCTCAAGGATCAGCCAGTTCCAACCCCCCCTGCCATGGCCAGGGACACCTCACACCAGAGCAGGCTGCTCACAGCCACCTCCAGCCTGGCCTTCAACACCTCCAGGGATGAGGCTTCCACCACCTCCCTGGGCAACCTGTGCCAGGCTCTCACCACCCTCATGGGGAAGAACTTCTTCCTAACATCCAATCTGAATCCACCCAGCTCTGTTTTTCCTCACCACCTTGGCAGGGGGAACCTTACTGCTGCTGCTGTCTTCATCTAGCCAGGATGGAGGAGACAGGGAAGAGGGTGCATGCTTCTCAGGGGTGTGTGGTAATAAAAGTCAACAGAGAGAGAGTTGAATTTAGGTTACAGATGGTGGGGGAAGAGAAGCAACCCCAATCCCTCAGCTATTGCCTGAGGGGACCTGGGAATCCCCATTAGAAAGCTTCAGATCTGATAGGACACCTGCCAGGACCTGCTCCAGTGTGGTTCTTGCCTTGCAGCTGGCTCTCAAACCATGCCTTCTTCTAGCACTGCTTTGCCCATAACCAGCCTCTTGGACTTCTGTGAAGAAGGTTTTGCCTGTTTTTTTCCCCTCATAAAATTCAGCAGACCCCCCCCTAAAAAAGCCAGCCTGAGAATCTGTTCCCTGTGTGTGTCATCTGCACTGCTGGAACTGGGCCACCCTCCTGTGGTGCTGAGAGACTGAGGCTCTCCTCCCCTCTCTACTTGTCCCTTCTGAGGCCACATCTGGAGTCCTGAGTCTACTTCTGGGCTCCCCAGTTGCAAAGAAACAAGGAACTGCTGGAGAGAGTGCAGGGGAGGCTGGGGAGAGGCTGAGGGGCCTGCAGCAGCTCTGTGAGGAGCAAAGGCTGAGAGCCCTGGGGCTGAGAGCCTGCAGAAGAGCAGCCCCAGAGGGGAGCTGAGCAATGCTCAGCAAGAGCTGAAGGGGCTGTGGGGGGCAAGAGGCTGGGGCTGGCATCTGCTGAGTGCTGCCCAGGGACAGCCAAGGGGCACAAACTGGCAGCCAGGAGCTGCCACCTGAAGAGGAGGAGAAAGTTGTTTGTTGTGAGGGTGGTGGAGGCCTGGAGCAGGCTGCCCAGAGAGGTTGTGGAGTCTCCTTGTGTGGAGAGCTTCCAACCCCCCCTGGCCATGGTGCTGCTGGGCAAGCTGCTGGGGGTGCCCTGCTGGAGCAGGGGGGTTGGGCTGGGTGAGCTCCAGAGCTCCCTTCCCACTCACACCATGCTGGGATTCTTAGTTTGGCAGCCTTTTATCCTTTGCAATAAGAACTCATTCCCTTTGGCACCATTCCCATGAGTCACTGATTTCATACAGGTAGGCAGGATTAAAGCAGGCCCCAGAAAGTCATCTCAGTGACCCAGCCACCACCCTTGGATTCTTCTTGACAGCACATTTGCTGTACTTGGTTTAAATTTTGCTTGCCACAGCAGGAGGAGCAAAAGTGTCTGCAAAGCAGAGCCACATCTCACTACCATCTGCTGGAAGTCAACACAGTGCTGGAGATCTTCACTTCATGACTCAGTGTTGCTCTGCACTTTGGTGCCTCCAGGCAGGCATCAAGAGTTTCTTCAGGGAACAAAAAGGAGCTGTTTCTGCTGCACTGGGTGGCAAATTCTTCTCTGATTCTTTCCAAGTTGGATTCAAGACTCCCTGTCCAACACACCAGGCCTTCAGACATGCTGGGGGCACATCTCTGAGGTGATGTCCCTGCCCATGGCAGGGGGGTTGGAACTAGGTGATCCTTGTGACTGATTGATTCTATGATAGGGTTGATGGAATTCCAGCATGGTTGGTGGGGGTTGGAAGGGACCTCTGGACACCATAGGAGACTTGGGGGTGTTGGGTGCTGAGCAGCTCCCCAGGAGCCAGCAGTGCCCTCAGGCAGCCCAGCAGGCAGCTGTGTGCTGGGCTGCAGCCAGAGGAGGGTGGGCAGCAGGGCAAGAGAGGGGATTCTGCCCCTTGGCTCTGCTCAGACCCCACCTCCAATCCTGCCTCCAGGTCTGCTGTCCCCAGCACAAGGAGGACACAGAGCTGCTGGAGGGAGCCCAGAGGAGGCCACAAGGATGATCCAAGGGCTGCAGCAGCTCTGCTCTGAGGCCAGGCTGAGGGAGCTGGGGGTGTTCAGCCTGGAGAAGAGAAGGCTCCAGGGGGACCTCAGAGCTGCCTTGCAATAGCTGAAGGGATCCTGCAGGAAGGCTGCAGAGGGACTTTTGCTAAGGGTGTCTAGAGCCAGGCCAAGGGGGAATGGTTTGAAGCTGAGGCAGAGCAGGGTCAGACTGGAGCTGAGGAAGAAGTTCTTCAGTGTGAGGGTGGTGAGACTCTGGCACAGGCTGGCCAGGGAGGCTGTGGCTGCCTCCTGCCTGGGGGTGTTGAAGGCCAGGCTGGATGAGGCCTTGAGCAGCTGAGCCTAGCTGAGAGGTGTCCCTGGGCATGGTGTGGAGGTTGGAGGAGATGAGCTCTGAGGTGCCTTCCAACCTGAGCCATTCTGTGATTCTCTGTTGGAGGCTTTGGCACATTTGGATCTGCTCCAGAAGACACAACAGCAGTTGAAACAGACACCTGAAGGAGAACTTGGTAAATCTCCATGGCCCAGATCTGCAGAAGAATTCAGGAACTCAGCTTCCTTGGTTGATTGAGAATTGATCTCCTCAGCATCTCCAAGGGATTGGAGTGCAGGCTGTGTGATTTGGGTGATTTCTTATCTCTACAAGGAGGGCACTGCTGCTGAAATACTAGAAAGAGAAAGACTTCAGAGGTTTTGTTGTCTCTTTGTGGTCAGCTGCTGTGAAGTTGAGGCTTTGTAGGTGTCTTAGGCAGCCAGCTAGAGGCAAGCTGAGGAGCTTGGATCAGAGTATCTTCTCCAGGCCCTTTTGGTAGGGCTGTTGGAAGGTGAATTTGTAGTTTCTCTGAGAGAGGAGCCATCCAGGATGCTTGAGCAGGAGATGCTCAGCTGTGGTGCTGGCCACTGCTGTGGAATAGTTCTTCCTGTAGTCTGTGGAGAGTTTAAAAATGCATCTTTTTGCTGCTTTTCAATATGGACTTGGCAGAAAAGCTGAGCTGGCCCTTTCCTAGGACTCCAAAGTCCTCAGCATAGGAGCAATGTGGACCTGTTGGAGCTGGTCCAGAGGAAGCCACCAAGATGATGTGAGGGCTGGAGAACCTCTGCTGTGGGGACAGGCTGGGAGAGTTGGGGTTGTTCAGCATGGAGAAGAGAAGAGGCCAGGGAGACCTCAGAGCTGCATTTCAGTATCTGAAAGGAAGCTGCAGGAAGGCTGGGGAGGGACTGCTCAGCAGGGCCTGGGGTGAGAGGACAAGGGGCAGTGGTTTGGAACTGGAGCAGGGGAGACTGAGGTTGGACATCAGGAGAAGCTCTGCACAGGGAGGGCGGTGAGACACTGGAACAGAAAGGTGGTTGAGGCCCCATCCCTGGAGACATTCAAGCTCAGACTTGATGTGAAGTCTTTCAAGACCCACCTGAATGTGTTCCTGTGTGGCCTGCCCTGGGGGATCCTGCTTTGGCAGTGGGGGTTGGAGTCAAGGTTCTCTGGAGCTCCTTTCCAACTCCTACCAGCCAATGATTCTATGAAAGTCTCCAGAGAAGGAGACTCCACAACCTCTGTGGGCAACCTGCTCCAGGGCTCCAGCACCATCACACCAAAGAGTTTTCTCCTCTCAAGTTTGAGGTGGAACCTCCTGGGTTCCAGTTTGTGTCCACTGCCCTTTGTCCTATCACAGGACACCACTGCAAAGAGCTTCTTTCAAATACCTTCTCCCCTCTCCCCTGGTCAGAGTCATTGCTGGGGAGCCTAAACCTGCTTCCAGCAGCAGGACAGTGTCAGGCTTGGGTCTTTGCTTGGCCAGCTCTTGGCAGGAGCAAGCTCAGGAGACACAATCAGTCCCAGTAGCCTTTTTCTCCTGAGCATTCCCAAGGTGCTGGAGCACCTGGGGAGAGCAGAGAGTCACAGATTGCATCTGGTTGGAAGGGTCATCCAAGGTCACCTTGCCCAACACCCCTGCCCTTAGCAGGGACACTTCCAACTAGATCAGGCTGCCCAGGGCTACACTGAGTCTGGTCTTGAACGTGTCCAGGGATGTGGCCTCAACCTCATCTCTGGGCAACCTGTTCCAGTAGCTCACCGACCTCACTGTGAAGAACATCTCCCTGATGTCCCCCCTCAACCTGCCCTGCTCCAGCTGTGCTCCAGCTGTGCTCCAGCTTGTGCCACCCTTTCCACTCCCTGCAGATTCTCCTGGCTGCCTCCTGTGTTTTCTCCCTCAGGGGTGAAGCAGTTCCTGTGGGAGCTGACTTCTCCTCTGCTGCCTGTTCCCACTGCTGGTACAACTCTCTGAGGGACCATCTGGTGAAGCAGATCAGTGAACAGCAGAGAGGGGAAAAAAAAAACCAACCCCCCCCCAAAAAAACCCCAACACAAAGAGAGAGATTATTTTTAAGCCAGCTCAGTGCTCTAAGCTGGTTCCCTGTGCAGCTCTGTGGTGCAAAGGCACCAAGGGGAGGAAAGATGGGAAGGAGCTTCCAGGCCCTAACAGCCTTGCAGTTTTCCTTTGCCTTCCCAAAGGGCTTCTTTCCATGCCTGGATTTCCTGCTAGGTGTTTTGGCATCCAGTTCCTCCAGGTGAATCTCATATGATTATATATATATATATATATATAATTATTTTGTGGTTTCTGATGGTTTCTTTTCACAGATTCACTGCTTGCATTGGGTTGGAAGGGACCCTCAAAAGTCACCTTGTCCAACCCCCCTGCAGGGAACAGGGACATTTCCAACTAGATCAGGCTGCCCAGGGCCACATCAAGTCTGATGTCCTTCCAGAGAAGGAGACTCCACAACCTCTCTGGGCAGCCTGCTCCAGGCCTCCACCACCCTCACAACAAACAACTTTCTCCTCCTGCTCAGGTGGCAGCTCCTGGCTGCCAGTTTGTGCCCCTTGGCCTGTCCCTGGGCAGCACTCAGCAGATGCCAGCCCCAGCCTCTTGCCCCCCACAGCCCCTTCAGCTCTTGCTGAGCATTGCTCAGCTCCCCTCTGGGGCTGCTCTTCTGCAGGCTCTCAGCCCCAGGGCTGCTCCTCACAGAGCTGCTGCAGGCCCCTCAGCCTCTCCCCAGCCTCCCCTGCACTCTCTCCAGCACTTCTCAGTCTCTCTGCAACTGGGGAGCCCAGAACTGAGCCCAGGACTCCAAATGTGGCCTCAGTAGGGCACAGTAGAGGGGCAGCAGAATCTCCCTCAGCCACCTGGCCACACTCTTCTTCATGCCTCTCTGGAGACCTTTGGCCTTCTTGGCCATGAGAGCACATTGCTGGCTCACAGTGACCCTGTCTCCCAGCACTCCCAGGTCCCTCTCTGCACAGCTGAATTCCTTAATCTTCCTTCATTCATATGCTAAGGCTGACACTGTCTGTGCCAAAGGGCTCTGCTGTCTCCTCTGTGGTGTCTCCTTGCTCCCAACTCAACCGCACACCCTTGAATCATAGAATGGGTTGGGTTGGTGGGGACCTCCAAAAGTCATCCAGTTCCAGCCCCCTGCCATGGGCAGGGACACCTCCCACCAGCCCAGGTTGCTCAAGGCCTCATCCAACCTGGCCTTGAACACCTCCAGGGAGGAGGCATCCACAGCCTCCCTGGGCAACCTGTTCCAGTTTCTCCCCACCCTCACTGCCAAGAATTTCCTCATCTCCAGTCTCAGTTTCCCCTCCTCCAGCTTCAGTTCATACCCCCTCGTCCTCTGACTCCTAGCTCCTTTCAAAAGTCCCTGCTCAGCTCTCTTGTAGTCCCCTTAAGGTACTGGAAGGCAGCTCTAAGGTCTCCCTGGAGCCTTCTCTTCTCCAGGCTGAACAGCCCCAACTCTCCCATCCTGTCCCCAGAGGGGAGGCTCTGCAGCCCCCTGGTCATCTTTGTGGCCTCATGTGGACTGCCTCCATCAGGTCCATCTCCTTCTTGTGTTGAGGACACCAGAACTGGACCCAATACTCCAGGTGAGGTCTATCCATGTGAACCTAGATGTCCTGTTTGTCCTCAGCTGAACACTTTCTCTTCAGTCCTGCCCATTTCTGACTGCATTTGGGGGTAGTGACAGAAGGGCAGCGATGTGTGTGTAGGCAGCTGGATAACCTTCATCTTCCTGCAGCTCATCCCAGCTTCTCCCTGCAGCAGCATCCAGCTATTCTGACCCTAATTGCTTTGACTTGTGGTCAAGAGCAAACAGAAAAGGGGAGGGGAAAACCCCCCCAAACAAAAGCCCCCCCCTAGAAGGGTGATTTTTCCTGAGTGTCTGTGTGGCAGCACAAGGCAAGGAGGTATCGATGCTGTCACAGCTGAAGAAAGGTCCCCACTGACAAGGTTAATGGGAGGTGGGGACAGGCAGTTCTGTCTCTTTAGCAAGCCTGAGATGAACAAAAAAAGGTGAACTTGGAGATAATCTTGGCCCCCAGCATGAAAGGGCTGCTGCAGTCTTGTCCTCCTGCTGAATGGTGGTGCTGGTGGTGGCTGGAAAGCCTCAGTGCATTCACAGAATCAGAATTGTTAGGGTTGGAAGGAGCATCCAGTCCCACCCCCCCTGCCATGGGCAGGGACACCTCACACCAGAGCAGGTTGCTCACAGCCACCTCCAGCCTGGCCTTCAACACCTCCAGGGGTGAGGCTTCCACCACCTCCCTGGGCAACCTGTGCCAGGCTCTCACCACCCTCATGGGGAAGAGCTTCTTCCCAACATCCAATCTGAGTCTCCCCACTTCTAGTTTTGCTCCACCCCCCCAGTCCTATCCCTCCCTGACACCCCCAAAAGTCCCTCCCCAGCTTTCCTGTAGCCCCCTGCAGGTCCTGGAAGGCCACAAGAAGGTCTCCTCAGAGCCTTCTCCTCTCCAGACTGCACAACCCCAACTCTCTCAGTCTGCCTCCATAGCAGAGCAGCTCCAGCCCTCTGCTCCTCCTCATGGCCCTGCTCTGGACACCTTCCAGCCCCTCCAGATCCTTCCTGGAACAGAGGCTCCAGAACTGGACACAGTGCTCCAGCTGTGGTCTCAGCAGAGTGGAGCAGAGGGACAGAATCCCCTCCCTGGCCCTGTTGGCCACACTTCTCTTGCTGCAGCCCAGGCTGTGCTTGGCTCTCTGGGCTGCAAGTGCTCCCTGCTGGCTCCTGTTGAGCTTCTCCTCTCCCAGCACCCCCAAGGCCTTTTCTCCAGGGCTGCTCTCCAGCCAGTCCCTGCCCAGCCCCTATCAGTGCCTGGCATTGCCCTGACCCAGCTGTAGGACCTTGCCCTTGGTCTGGTTGAATCTCATGAGGTTGTCCTGGGCACAGCTCTGGAGCCTGTCAGGTCCCATTTGACACCGACAGCCCTGGTTGGGAGCCTTTCCTTGGACCCTTATTGACTTCTTTAGCTGTCCAAATATCAAGAGAGAAAAAGGTTTTCCAAGCTTGGCCTTGAAGCAACTTTATCTGTCAGAGCTCTGGGAAATGAAGTAGTGATGGCAAAGCCATGGAGGGTTGAGGTGGAAAAGCAGTCAGAGGAATGCTCCATGGTCCTGTGATTGATGCTGGTGATGGTGGAGCAGAGCAAGGCATGAAAATTGCTGAAGGGTGAACAAGTCATAGATTCACAGAATGACCTCAAAGCTCATCCAGTTCCAACCCCCTGCCATGGGCAGGGACACCTCCCACCAGCCCAGGTTGCTCAAAGCCTCATCCAGCCTGGCCATGAACACCTCCAGGGAGGAGGCATCCACAGCCTCCCTGGGCAGCCTGTTCCAGTGTCTCCCCAGGCTCACTGGCAAGGATCTCTTCCTCATCTCCAGTCTCAATCTCCCTTCTCCCAGCTTCAATCCATTCCCCCTCATCCTGTCACTCCCAGGGACTTCTCAGAAGTCCCTCCCCAGCTCTCCTGTACTGAAGCCTCATCCCTGGAGGTTTTTAAGGCCAGGCTGGATGTGGCTCTGAGCAACCTGCTCCAGTGTGATGGCAGGGAGGTTTGAATTGGATTATCCTTCAGGTCCCTTCCAGCCCTGACAATTCTATGATTCAGGTACTGGAAGGTTGCTCTGAGGTCTCCCTGGAGCCTTCTCTTCTCCAGGCTGAGCAGCCCCAGCTCTCCCAGCCTGTCCTCCAGCACTCTGCTCATCTCCATGGCTCTCTTCCAGGGAAGGCTTGGGGGTGGGTGGGTTTTTTTTTTCTCCTCCATTTGCTTGAACTCAGATTATTTTCTGCTCCTTCCTTGCCACAAAAGGAGTCACTTGTTTAGCTCTCTGACTGGAGCTGTTGGAACTGAAGCTGCAGCCCACGTCTTCTTGACAAATGCCTCTGTGTGTGTGTGTGTATTCCTGGAAGGAAGTTAAAATGGGGCTGCTGTTATATTTGGTACCTCCTGAAGCACTGAGGCTCCTTTGAGCACAGAATGTGCTCAGAAAGAGAGAGAGAGAGGGAGAGAGGCTGGTTTGGGGCTGCAGAGCTTGATGTGATGAGATCTGTCAAGTCTCCCCTTTCTGCTGGAATTCACTTGGTGCTTTCCCCTCCCTCCTCAAGATGTTTCCTTAATGTGGTTTGGAGCTGTGATGTCTTGGAGCTGAGAGACCATAAAGGCAAGGCAGAAAAGCCTCCAAACCCCTGGATTCAAGCCCAAGAGTTGGAAATGCTCCTTGAAAGGGTGGAAACGGAGCAGGCTGGAATTTGACAGATTGGATCAGGTTGGAAGGGGCCCTCAAAGGTCATCTTGGCCCAAACCCCCTTGCAGTCAGCAGGGACACCTCCAACTGGAGCAGGGTTGGACTGAGATGCTTCCCTGAGTGTAGCAACAGTGTGGAGGTTTTTCTGGGTGTTGGAACATCAGCAGGGGGAGTTTGGACTACTCTCTGAGGTTACCATCTTAGATGGCATGGTGGTGGCACCAGTAGATGTGAGGGTTTGACCTGCTGGAAAGCAGCTCTGCAAGGAAGGACCTGAGAGTGCTGGGGGACAACAAGGTGCCCAGGAGCCAGCAATGTGCTCTTGTGGCCAAGAAGGACAATGGTCTAGGGTGGGACATGGAGAAGAGTGTGGCCAGGTGGCTGAGGGAGATTCTGCTGCCCCTCTACTCTGCCCTACTGAGGCCACATTTGGAGTCCTGGGTTCAGTTCTGGGCTCCCCAGCTGCAGAGAGACTGAGAAGTGCTGGAGAGAGTGCAGGGGAGGCTGGGGAGAGGCTGAGGGGCCTGCAGCAGCTCTGTGAGGAGCAAAGGCTGAGAGCCCTGGGGCTGAGAGCCTGCAGAAGAGCAGCCCCAGAGGGGAGCTGAGCAATGCTCAGCAAGAGCTGAAGGGGCTGTGGGGGGCAAGAGGATGGGGCTGGCATCTGCTGCCCAGGGACAGGCCAAGGGGCACAAACTGGCAGCCAGGAGCTGCCAGCAGGAGAGGAGGAGAAAGTTGTTTGTTGTGAGGGTGGTGGAGGCCTGGAGCAGGCTGCCCAGAGAGGTTGTGGAGTCTCCTTGTGTGGAGAGCTTCCAACCCCCCCTGGCCATGGTGCTGCTGGGCAAGCTGCTGGGGGTGCCCTGCTGGAGCAGGCTGGGCTTGGCCTGGCCTGGCTGAGCTCCAGAGGTCCCTTCCCACCCCAGCATGCTGGGATGCAGTGGTTTCCTGCAGTAGGCAGTTCCAGGCACTGCAATAAAAATGAAGATTTATCTGTTTTTTCTCTCCCTGTTCATTTCCCATTTCATTTGCAAGGGCTTAAAGAGCCCTCTTGGTGTAAGGCTGCAGGGAAAGCTGGGCTGGCTCAGCATTCCCAAGGAAACTCCCACTTGCTTTACTGCTTTCAACATCCTTTGCATCCTGTTTTTCACCCTGAGAGTGGTGGTGCTGGTGGTGGGTCATTGGTTGGGAGCAATAAAGATTGTGTTTAATGTAAACCTGTTGGAGCTGGGCTGATTAAAGGCAGCAACTGGAGCAAGGAGCCCTGGTGGGTGCTGGGTTGGGAGCAGTGAGATTTCAGTTCCTCTCTCTAATGCAGGAAGCTTTTGGAGCTGCTGGAGAGGCTTTTTTCCCCCCCTCCATGTGCTCTGCTTTATTTTCAGGTCTGTTGGTTTCACTTCTCTTGAGCTTTGGTGTCAGCTGGGAAGGGAGGATGGAGGAGTAACGTGCAAAGCTCTTCTTTGGCCTCTTTAGTCCCCAAATCCTGACACAGGGCTGCTTAGCAAGGGTGCAAATGAAGGCTTGAGCTTTCTTGTCTGTGGCATGGAAGCCCTTGGTTCTGATTTGGTCCCCTCCTGATGCTGTTTCATCAGTGGTTTGGGTTGGAAGGGATGCTCAAGATCATTCAATTCCATGGGCAGGGACACCTCACACTAGATCTGGTTGCTCAAGGCCTCATCCAGCCTGGCCTTGAACACCTCCAGGGAGGAGGCATCCACAGCCTCCCTGGGCAACCTGTGCCAGTGTCTCCCCACCCTCACTGCCAAGAATGTCTTCCTCATCTCCACTGTCAGTCTCCCCTCTTGCAGCTTCACTCCATTGCCCCTCATCCTGTCACTCCCAGCCCTTCTCAAAAGCCCCTCCCCAGCTCTCCTGGGCCCAGTGTAAAAGGTTTCTGCTTTCTGCACAAATCTTCAGGAGAGCATAGGCAAAGTGTAGTTGGTGTGGACTTTGTCACTGTGCACCATGGGAATGTTCCACCCAAACTCACAGAATCACAGAATGGGAGGGGTTGGAAGGGAGCTCCAGAGGTCACCCAGTCCAACCCCCCCTGCCAGAGCAGGATCATCCAGCACAGGTCACACAGGAACACATCCAGGGGGGTTTGAAAGTCTCCAGAGAAGGAGGCTCCACAACCTCTCTGCTGCTTGCTCCAGGCCTCCAGCAGCCTCACCCCAAACATGATGAGGTGGCACCTCCTGGGTTCCAGCTTGTACCCCTTGGTCCTTGTCCTATCATTGGACACCCCCAAGCAGAGCCTGGCACCTTCAGCCTGACCCCCACCCCTCAGATATTGATAGGCATTGATCAGGTCCCCTCTCAGCCTTCTCCTCTCCACACCAAACAGCCCCAGGGCTCTCAGTCTCTCTCCTCAGCAGAGCTCTTGCAGTCCCTTCAGCATCCTCACAGCCTCCCCTGGACTCTGCCCAGCTGCTCCCTGCCTCTCTTCAACTGGGGAGCCCCAAACTGGACACAGGATTGCAAGGGTGGTCTCAGCAGGGCAGAGCAGAGGGGCAGCAGAACCTCCCTAGCCCTGCTGGCCACACTTTCCTTGATGCCCCCAGGATACCCTTGGCCTTCTTGGCCACAAGATCATTGAGCTGCAGAGTGCAGCTGTGATAAGTTGATTTGCAGGGGCAAATCCCTGTACATGGGAGGGGGAAATGCATCCTGGGTGTTTTTGGGGAATCACAGAACCATTTGGGTTGGAAAAGGCCTCTGAGATCATCCAGTCCATCCCCCCAACACCACCATGGCCACTAAACCGTGGCCCCAAGTGCCATCTCCACAGGTTTCTTGAACACCTCCTGGCATGGGGACTCCAGCACCTCCCTGGGCAGCCTCTGCCAATCCCTGACCACTCTTGCAGCAAAGAAATTTCCCCTCATCTCCAAAGGGAAGGCAAGTTGAGCTAGTTCCATTTGCTTAATGACAGCAGGTAGGGAACATGACTCGTGGAATGGTTTGGGTTGACCTTTCAAGGTCATCCAGTCCAACCTCCCTGCAGCCAGCAGGGACATTCCCAGCTAGAGCAGGCTGCTCAGAGCCCCAAACAGCCTGGCCTGGAATGGTTCCAGGGATGGGGCTTGTCCCACCTCTCTGGGCAACCTGGGCCAGGCTCTCACCACCCCCAGAGTCAAACATTTCTCCCTTCTCTCCAGTGTGGATCTCCCTCGTTGAGTTCCAACCCATCCCCCCTCCTTGGCCTGTCCCAACAGGCCCTGCCCAAGGGCTCCCAGACCATTCACATCTTGCTGTCTCTGTTACAGCTGCTGGTCTCCATATCTCTCTCCCTTCTCCTCCTCTTACTCCTGCAGCTCCATTGCTCCTCCCTTTCTGCCTGCATGTCTCCCACGTGCCCGTTGCTCCTTCTGCTCCAGTGGAGCTGCAGACCCCTCTTGGCTAGCAGGAGCCCTTCTTTTCTGTCTGGCAGGTTTGCCCACAGAGCCTCACAGGTCTCTCTCTTTCTCTCTGTTGGTTGCTGCTGCAGAGCTGTGGAATGCTGTGAAGACTTCACTGCCCCTCCAGCCCTAGGCAGCCTCTTCTCTGGATTATCTCCACCCCGAGGACCCTCAGATCCAAGAGGTATCTGATTTTATCTCCTATATTCAATTGTGGTGTCCTCCAAACAGCCTTCCCCTTCCCCCCACTGCTCCCTCCACAGAGAGAAGAGCTTTGGGGTGCCCCAGGGATGACAAATAGTGATGGAGTGGTGGTGTTTAGTGGGGGGGGGGGGGCTGGGTGAAATGATTTGGGGTGCAATATCCACCAAGGGTGAGGAGATGCCTAAGCTGGAACTGCAGCAAGACTCTGTCAAGCTTATTTTCTTGTGTTGATTGATCAAGTTAATAAAGCCAAGGTAATCAGCAGAGCACACAGGAGGATTGTGCTGCTCCTCCAGAGGCTTGGCAGAGTGAAAGGGAGGGGAGGGGTTTAGTGTTTATTAGGCTTAATTTCTTCTCAGTAAATAATTTAGGTTTGCCTTATGGTTAAAAAGGAGGCAAAATGCTGCATGTGTTTGCTCCCTGGCCTGGGGCAAAGGCTTGGGTCCTGCTGTGAATCTGTGGCATAGACTTGTTTGGGTTGGAAAAAGGCCTCTAAGATCCTCCAGTCCAACCTTCAGCCCAGCACCACCATGGCCATCACACCATGGCCCCACAGTGCCATGGCCACAGGTTTCTTGAGCACCTCCAGGCATGGGGACTCCACCACCTCCCTGGGCAGCCTCTGCCAATCCCTCACCACTCTGGCAGAAATTTTTCCTCCTCTCCAACCTAACCCTCCCCTGGCACAATTTCAGGCCATTGCCTCTCCTTCTGTCACCTCAGACTGGGGAGAAGAGCCCAAGCCCCACCTCACTGCAGCCTCCTTTCAGGCTTTCAGGCTCCTCTCATCCAGTCACTTGTTCCTTGGGAGAAGAGACCAAGCCCCACCTGGCTCCAAGCTCCTCTCAGGGAGGTGTAGAGAGCAATGAGGTCTCCCCTCAGCATCCTTTCCTCCAGATTAAACACCCCCAGCTCCCTCAGCTGCTCCTCCCCAGCCCTGTTCTCCAGACCCTTCCCCAGCTTTGTTGCCCCACTCTGGCCCTGCTCCTGCCCCTCAATGTCCTTCTTGGAGTGGGGAGCCCAAAACTGAACCCAGGATTTGAGGTGCAGCCTCACCAATGCTGAGTCCAGGGGGACAATCCCTGCCCTGCTCCTGCTGGCCACTCCATTGCTGCTCCAGGCCAGGCTGCTGGTGGCCTTCTTGGCCACCTGGGAGCATGCTGCTGGCTCATCTGCAGCTGCTGTCAACCAGCACCCCCAGGTCCTTTTTTCTGGGCCACTTTCCACCCTCTTTGTGCCACACCTGGTCACAGGCTGGATGGTGCTCTGGACAAATACCACTTTCTGTCTGCCCTGTGCTTCCTTTTCCACACCCCCCAGGTTTTATTCACATGTGGTTGTTGCTGCAGAGGAGCCCCTGGGATGGAGAAGACACTGACTGCAGTGTCACTGTGACCCAATCCAGCTGTTCTTGTGCTGGGGCATGGAAAAAACCCAGGACTGACTCTTCTTTTGCTTTCTTTCCTCCCTCCCCCACTTTCCTATGTTGTGCTGCTTGCTTAGTAACATGAACTTTAAATGTCAGCTGCCAGGATACCCACTGAGTGTTCTGCTCCCACTCAAGTCAGAGCTGCTGAAAACCAGATGCAGACAGTCAGCAGCACTGCAGAGGGCTGCTCGTAGAATTGTCAGGGTTGGAAGGGACGTCAAGGAGCAGCCAGTTCCAACCCCCCTGCCATGGCCAGGGACACCTCACACCAGAGCAGGTTGCTCACAGCCACCTCCAGGCTGCCCTTCAAAACCTCCAGGGATGAGGCTTCCACCGCCTCCCTGGGCAACCTGTGCCAGGCTCTCACCACCCTCATGGGCAAGAAATTCTTCCTCACATCCAATCTGAATCTCCCCACTTCTAGTTCTGCTCCATCCCCCCCAGTCCTATCCCTCCCTGACATCCTCAGAAGTCCCTCCCCAGCTTTCCTGTAGCCCCCTGCAGATCCTGGAAGGCCACAAGAAGGTCTCCTGGGAGCCTTCTCTTCTCCAGACTGCACAACCCCAACTCCCTCAGTCTGTTCTCATAGCAGAGCAGCTCCAGCCCTCTGCTCCTCCTCATGGCCCTGCTCTGGACACCTTCCAGCCCCTCCAGATCCCTCCTGGAACAGAGGCTCCAGAGCTGGACACAGAGCTCCAGGTGTGGTCTCAGCAGAGTGGAGCAGAGGGGCAGAATCCCCTCCCTGGCCCTGCTGGCCACACTTCTTTTGCTGCAGCCCAGGCTGTGCTTGGCTCTCTGGGCTGCAAGTGCTGACTGCTGGCTCCTGTTGAGCTTCTCCTCCCCCAGCACCCCCAAGGCCTTTTCTTGAGGGCTGCTCTCCAGCCAGTCCCTGCCCAGCCTGTATCACTGCCTGGGATTGCCCTGACCCAGATGCTCCTGGCTGCACTGCAGTGGGATGGGATGGGACCTTCAGAGGCATGCTGTGACCCTTTGTCCTCTCACTGTTTTAACACTCAGAAGGATTACAGCTCAGCTTTGGGCAAAACTTAACCCTGATTAGATGTTTGCTGGTTGGGTACAGGCAAAATCAGGCTGTTGCTTCTTCCTCATCCATCTCACTCATGGCAACTCATCCCATCTGAGGTGGGATGGGACAGAAAGTGGCCAGCATTGCAATTTAGAAGTACAATGAGAGTGGTGAGCACTGGCCCAGGGTGCCCAGCAAGGAGGCAGAAGCCCCATCCCTGGTTGGAGGCCAGGCTGGATGGAGCTTGGAGCAACCTGATCCAGTTGAAGATGTCTCTGCTGAATCCAGGGGGGCTGCACTGGATGGAGCTGGAAAGATCCCTTCCAACCCAGCCCACTCTGTGATTTTAGAGGAGCCTTTCTTCATCCTTTCTTGGGCCAATCTTGAAGCAACAATGATGGATCCCTTTCCATCTCCCTCTTCCCCCTCTGAAGCTTGGACTGATGGTCTTAGGGTTCCAGCTTTAATGATCCTATGAGTTTGGTTGAATATTGTGCTAGAAGAAAAAGGCTAAGAGAAGGAAAAAGGTTCTTTGGTGCTGCACCTGTCCCCTTGTTCTGAACACTGCCCCCCATATCTCCAAGCTGATGCAACAGCAGGAGGCACACTTGGGGCTAAGCTGCTGCTTCTAGGCTTAAAAGCAGAGGTCCAGGGCTGCAGAAGGGAAAGAGGCAAAGCCAAGGGTGGGTTGTGAGGTAGGGAGAAAGGAGATGTGGAGGCTGAGTGGCTCAGACTGGAGAAGTGGTGGAAGATCTAGGTGAGATGGTTTTCAACTGAGAGCTTATTCAGTGTTGGCTTTGCATGGAAGAAGAGCTCCTGGGCCAAGGGGTTCAGTTGTACTCCAGAAGTGGGGCTGGCATTGGTGGAAGATCTAGAAGATGGGATGTTTTTTAACTGAGATGTTCTTCAGTGTTGGCTTTGCATGGAAAAAGAGCTCCTGGGCCAAGGGGTTCAGTTCTCCTTCAGAAGTGGGGCTGGCATTGGTGGAAGATCTAGAAGGTGAGATGGTTTTTAAGTAAGAAGCTGTTCTTCAATCTTGGCTCCTGGACCAAGGGGTTCCCTAGCCCAAATCTGCTTCAGGTTAAGAGCTTCAGGCTTAAGCTTTGTGTGTGCTCAGTGTCTGAGCTCCCAACTTGGTCCCTGGAGCTCTTGAAGAGTGGAGCTGATGAAGCCTGGGGAGAGTTTTGCTGAGCAGCTGCTGGTTGTCCTCTTCAAGTTGATTGGGGGGTGACTGCCCTGCTTGGGATCTCTTACCAACCGCTTCAGATGTTTACTTCTTGGGTGTTTTTAGCTTGGATTGAACTTTCCCCTTTCAGATTTAGGGTGATAAACTGCTCAGAAATCCAAAGGCAGAAGAAACTGAGTTAAGCTCTTGAGTGTTTGTGTGCTCAGCCTCTTAACTTGGTTTATTTAGGTGATTTCCTGCTTGGGGAAGTACCCAAGTGCCCCAAATCCTGTGGAATGCCAGCAATTAAGTGGTTAATCATGGTGGGTAAAGTCCATGTGTGTCTAAACCCACCTCTGTTATCTGTGGGTTGGGGTGCTGGAGATGTTTTTCAGTGTGGTGGTGCAGGAGGCTGGTTTGTATGCAGTGTGTGAGTGGAATTTGGAGGGTGGTGAACTGGGCCTGGACTTAGCTCTGGTGACCTCAGCTTTTCTGAACTCATCTGGAAGGTTTATGACCTTTGCTGAGGTCCTTTTGGTGGTCTTCATTAGACTGGGGGTGCATGAGGGGAGTGGGGTAATGGCTTCTTTATCTCAGCTGGTGATGCCCTTGCTGACAGAACCCAGCAGCCTGTTGGGTCAGCACATTACTCATTTTCCTTCAGCTCTTTGGCCACCAGGACACCCAGATCCCTTTCCACACAGGCAGATCCCAGGCTGAGCTGCACTCCCAGGTGGGATCTGAGAGATGACCTTCAAAGGTCCTTTCCAACCCCAATTCTATGATTCTATTGATTCTGTGAGTCTATATTTCTATGAGTCTCCTGATTCTCTGATTCTGTGAGTCTCTGATTCTATGATATCATGATTCTACTGATTCCCTGATTCCATGATTCTATGATGGTGACCAAAGTCAGAGGCCAATCACACACAGGAGAGCTGTGACTGCAGGTCCCCAAGCTGGGCTGTGTCACTTCCCAGACCTGCTGCAGCTCTTCAGATGAAACCTGTGGTGTCCTTTGCCTCTGTGTGTGTGGTGTGTGATGGATGCTGTGCCCCAGAGATGCATCATCAGCAAGTGGCAGGACAAGGAACATCAACCTGGCCATCCCCCAGTGATTAGTCTGGGGCCTTGAGGAGCTCTTTTGTTGACAAAGCAGCCCTGTGATGCTTTATGGCTGGAAACTGCTGATGGATGGAGACTGCTAGAGGAGTGGGACATGCTTAGGAAGGTGACATTTCCCATCACAAGGAATAAGAACTCAGCTGTCAAAAGCCTGATTTTAGAACAAAGGGAGGTTTGAAGAAGATTTATGGAGGCAATCTCTGACATCCAGGCTTCTCAAGGTGCTCTGGACTGACTTTCTACTTTTGATCTGTCAGTTTATGTGGCATAGCCAAGTGTGCTGCAGATCATAGACTGATAGAATGATAGGGTTGGAAGTGAGCTCCAGTCCAACCCCACTGCCACAGCAGGATAACCCAGGACAGGTCACACAGGAACACACCCAGGAGGGTTTTGAAAGTCTACAGAGAAGGAAACTCCACAACCTCTCTGGGCAGCCTGCTCCAGGCCTCCAGCAGCCTCACACCAAAGATGTTTCTCCTTGTGTTGAGGTGGAACCTCTTGGGTTCCAGTTTATGTCCATTGCTCCTTGTCCTGTTGCTGGCACCACCAAGCACAGCCTGGCACCTTCATCCTGACCCCCACCCCTCAGATGTTGATAGACATTGATCAGGTCCCCTCTCAGCCTTCTCCTCTCCAGACCAAACAGCCTCAGGGCTCTCAGCCTCTCTCCATGGCAGAGCTCTTCCAGTCCCTTCAGCATTCTCACAGCCTCCCATGGACTGTCTCCAGCAGGCCACATCCAGCCTGGCTGTAAAAGCCTCCAGGAATGAGGCTTCCACCACCTCCCTGGGCAACCTGTGCCAGGCTCTCACCATCCTCATGGGCAAGAAATTCTTCCTAACATCCAATCTGAATCTCCCCACTTCTAGTTTTGCTCCATTCCCCCCAGTCCTATCCCTCCCTGACACCCTCAAAAGTCCCTCCCCAGCTTTCCTGTAGCCCCCTGCAGATCCTGGAAGGCCACAAGAAGGTCTCCTCAGAGCCTTCTCTTCTCCAGACTGCACAACCCCAACTCTCTCAGTCTGTCTCCACAGCAGAGCAGCTCCAGCCCTCTGCTCCTCCTCATGGCCCTGCTCTGGACACCTTCCAGCACCTCCAGATCCTTCCTGGAACAGAGGCTCCAGAGCTGGACACAGAGCTCCAGCTGTGGTCTCAGCAGAGTGGAGCAGAGGGGCAGAATCCCCTCCCTGGCCCTGCTGGCCACACTTCTCTTGCTGCAGCCCAGGCTGTGCTTGGCTCTCTGGGCTGCAAGTGCTCCCTGATGGCTCCTGTTGAGCTTCTCCTCCCCCAGCACCCCCAAGGCCTTATCTCCAGGGCTGCTCTCCAGCCAGTCCCTGCCCAGCCCCTAGCAGTGCCTGGCATTGCCCTGACCCAGCTGCAGGACCTTGCCCTTGGTTTGGTTGAACCTCATGAGGTTGTCATGGGCACAGCTCTGTAACCTGTCAGGGTCCCTCAGGATGGATCCTTTCCCTCCAGCCTGTCTGCTGCACCACACAGCTCAGTGCTGAGGGTGTCTCAATGCCACTGTCCATGTCACTGATGAAGTTAAACAAGGTTGGTCCCAGTGCTGATCCTTGAGGGGTGCTGCAATTACAACAGAAGTCGTGGCCTGCCCAGCTACCTGCCAGATGTTTGGTGCTGAAGGATTTCTGTGAGCAGTTTGCCTGCTGAGTGTCATCTTCTCCCTCCTTATCCTCACCTTCCCTCTTGCTCAGGCTTTTTTCCTTCCCAGTGTAAACAGTTCCTAACAGTTCCTTCCTCCTCTGCTGTCCAATAAGAGCAAAAGAGAAAATCAGGGATTGCTGAAGACCAATTTGGTTTTTTCCAGGAGGCAGGCTCAGTGCTCTAATAAAAATCCTCTCTCCTTGCCTGCTCAGTGATAATTTGTCCTCTCTGCAGCATTTCTTTCAGAAGGAGTCTGAAAGATTCTGCTGCAGGTAGGGAATTTGCTCCTGAGGTTTAGTGTAGGGTGAGGTGTGTGATGTGCTGTGGAGAGCACCCAGGAGAAAATTCCCCTCTCCTAAGAAGTTCATCATCTGGAGCAGAAGGGGTGGACTAGGAATTTATTCATAGGATCATAGAATTGTTTAGGACCTCAGAGCTCATCTCCTCCAACCTTCACACCATGCCCAGGGACACCTCTCAGCTAGGCTCAGCTGCTCAAGGCCTCATCCAGCCTGGCCTTCAACACCCCCAGGCAGGAGGCAGCCACAGCCTCCCTGGGCAGCCTGTGCCAGACTCTCACCACCCTCCTGGCTGAAGAACTTCTTCCTCAGCTGCAGTCTGACCCTGCTGTGCCTCAGCTTCAAACCATTCCCCCTTGGCCTGGCTCTAGACACCCTTAGCAAAAGTCCCTCTGCAGCCTTCCTGCAGGATCCCTTCAGCTATTGCAAGGCAGCTCTGAGGTCCCCCTGGAGCCTTCTCTTCTCCAGGCTGAACACCCGCAGCTCCCTCAGCCTGGCCTCAGAGCAGAGCTGCTGCAGCCCTTGGATCATCTTTGTGGCCTCCTCTGGGCTCCCTCCAGCAGCTCTGTGTCCTCCTTGTGCTGGGGACAGCAGACCTGGAGGCAGGATTGGAGGTGGGGTCTGAGCAGAGCCAAGGGTCAGAATCCCCTCTCCTGCCCTGCTGCCCACACTCCTCTGGCTGCAGCCCAGCACACAGCTGCCTGCTGGGCTGCCTGAGGGCACTGCTGGCTCCTGGGGAGCTGCTCAGCACCCAGCACCCCCAAGTCTCTTTCTTCAGGGCTGCTCTCTCCCCACTCTGCACCCAGCCTGGCTTTGTGCCTGGGCTTGGCCTGCCCCAGCTGCAGGCCCTTGCACTGTGACTTGTTGGCCCTCCTGCAGCTGTCCCTGGCCCACTTCTGAAGCCTGTCCAGCTCCTTCTGGCTGCCATCCTTCCACTGGAGTTTGGAGGGGGAATAAAAAGCTCTTTAACTGGGATAGGGGAATGCAGTAAGTCCAAAGAGGACTCTGCAGACAGGGTGTGGGCAGAAGAAGTGTGATGAATCCTAGGATGGAATCTTGGTAGGAAGATGCTTTTATTTCCCTGTGCCTGGTAAACATTGCTAACCTAATTTCTTCAGCTAGCTGCCAGAGTTAGGTGGTAGAGAAAGCAGAGCAACTCTGCTGGGAGTTGGGTTTTAGATTCACTTAGAATCAGGAGTTAGGCTTAAAGCAATAATTGGGGTTTAACCCTTTCCCTTCAGTCCAGCTCTTCTAGGGTAATCAGGCTTTTGTCTTGAGTTCTCTCCATGAGTGCTTCCATTCTGCATCTTAGGAGGTCTGACAAGGGAAGGAGAAGTCTCAGGGATGATTAAATTTTTCAAGGTCTCCTGAAAATGCTGTGAGTTAAAAGAAGAAGACTCTGTGTAAGTGGATGAAGTGGCAACACAGATTAGAGTCAGAGAATCATTTTGGTTGGAAGAGACCTTTAAGATCATCACATCCAACCATTAACCCTATTTAAGTCCACCACCAAACCATGTTCCTCAGCCACCACAGCTCCATTGCTCTGAAACACCTCCAAAGATGGGGGCTTCACCACTGCCCTGGGCAGCCTGAGCCAGGCCTGGACAACCCATTCAGAGGCTAAATTGTTCCTCATGTTCAACCTAAACCTCCCCTGGTGCAACTTGAGGCCCTTTTCTCTTGTCCTATCCCTTGTTCCTTGGGGGAAGAGACCAACCCTCTCCTGGCCCCAGCCTTCTCTTAGGGACTTGTACAAAGCAATGAGGTCTCCCCTCAGCTTCCCTTTCCCCAGGATGAACAGCCCCAGCTCCCTCAGTCTCCCCTCAGAAGGCTCCAGACTCTTCCCCAGCTACACTGCCCTTCTGTGGACATGCTCCAGCCCCTCACTGTCCTTCTGGGAACCAAAACTGAAGCCAGGATTTGAAGTGTGGCCTCAGCAGTGCCCAGCCCAGGGTGATGATCCCTGCCCTGGTCCTGCTGGCACCACTAAACCACATGCCTCAGCACCACACCTCCACAGCCTGTAAATCCCTCCAGGGCTGGTGAGGGAGGTGCAAGAAAATCTTCAGTGACATGAGAAATCAATGTTCAAGGGGCACCTTGTGTCCTATTTTCTTGGTGTTGTGCTGTGGGTTGTTTTGGGGTTTTTTTTTGGAGGGGGGGTTAGGGTTTTGGTGGTTTTGGTTTGGTTTGTTTGGGTGTCACTGAATCAATTCATCATATAGCTGAGGCTTTGTTCTTGACATTGAGGTGCTGGAGCATGACCAAAGAAGGAGCAAACAAAGGTGTTAAGGGATGTAGAGAACAAGTCCTGTGAGGAGCAGCTGAGGGGACTGGAGAAAAGGAGGCTGAGGAGAGACCTTCTTGCTCTCTACAGCTCTTGAAAGGAGCTTGGAGCCAGGTGGGGGCTGGTTTCTTCTTCCAGAGAACAAGGGATATAGGACAAGAAAAAACGGCCTCAAGGTCTCCCAGGGTTCAGTCTCCCAGGTAACAGTGACTGAATGGCAGGAAACAGCCTCAACAACAACCCCAGGCAGTGCTACAGGCTGGGGACAGAGTGGCTGGAGAGCAGCCAGGCAGAGAGGGACCTGGGGTTACTGATTGATGGTAGGCTGAACATGAGCCTGCAGTGTGCCCAGGGGGCCAAGAAGGCCAATGGCATCCTGGCCTGCATCAGGAACAGTGTGGCCAGCAGGAGCAGGGAGGTCATTGTGCCCTGTCCTCAGCACTGGTTAGGCCACACCTTGAGTGCTGTGTCCACGTCTGGGCTCCTCAGGACACTGAGATACTTGAGTGTGTCCAGAGAAGGGCAACAAGGCTGGGGAGGGGTCTGGAGCACAGCCCTGTGAGGAGAGGCTGAGGGAGCTGGGGTTGCCTAGCCTGGAGAAGAGGAGGCTCAGGGGAGACCTTCTTGCTCTCTGCAACTACCTGAAAGGAGGTTGTATCCAGGAGGTGGTTGGTCTCTTCTCTCAGAACAGGAGGACACAGTCTCAAGCTGCACCAGGGGAAGTTGAGGCTTGAGGTGAGGAGAAAGTTCTTCCCAGAAGGAGATGTGGGATGTGGTGCCCAGGGAGGTGGTGGAGTCACCATCCCTAGAGGTGTTCAAGAAAGGCTTGGATGGGGCACTGGGAGCCATGGTTTAGTTGTCAGGAGGTGTTAGGTATTAGGTGATAGGTTGGACTTGATGATCTCTGAGGTGATTCTATGATTCTAAGATGCCCCAGGGGAAGTTTAGGTGGGACATGAGGAACAATTTCTTCCCCTTGAGGGTTTCAAGTCCTGGCCCAGGCTACCCAGAGCAGTGGTGGAATCCCCATTCCTGGAGAGATTTAAAAGCTGTGCAGAGGAACATGGTTTAGTGGTGGACTTGGTAGTGTTAGATTAATGGTTGGGTTTGATGATCTTAAAGATCTTTTCCAGCCTAAACCATTCCAGGATTCTCTGATTGTGAGGGTTAGGAGTGGGGTAGTTGGATGAAGACACCAAGCTGAGTGGTGCTGTGGATCCACCAGAGGGACAGGATGGCATCCAGAGAGACCTGGACAGGCTGGAGAGGTGAAGCCCAGGTGAGCCTCAGAAGGTTCCACAAGAGCAAGTGCAGGGCTCTGCCCCTGGGCTGGAACAATCCTCACTGTCAATACAGACTGGGGGAGGAGGGGATGGAAAGCAGCCCTGAGGAAAAGGACTTGGGGGTGCTGGGGGGGGAGAAGCTGGACAGGAGCAGGCAGTGTGAGCTTGCAGCACAGAAGGCCAAGGGCAGCCTGGGCTGCAGCCAAAGCAGCGCTGGCAGCAGAGCCAGAGAGGTGATTCTGCCACTTTGCTCTGCTCTGGGGAGACCTCAGCTGGAGTGCTGTGTGCAGGTCTGGAGCCCTCAGCACAGCAAGGACCTGGAGCTGATGGAGCAGGTCCAGAGGAGGGCCAGGAAAATGCTCAGGGGCTTGGAGCAGCTCTGCTGTGAGGCCAGGCTGAGGGAGCTGGGGGTGTTCAGCCTGGAGAAGAGAAGGCTCTGGGGGTACCTAAGAGCAGCCTGCCAGTACCTGAAGGGGGCTACAGGAAGGCTGCAGAGAGACTGTTTGCAGAGGCCTGCAGGAACAGGACAAGAGGCAATGGCTTCAAACTAGAGCAGAGCAGGTTTAGATTGGATGTGAGGAAGAAGTTGTGCCCCATGAGGGTGGTGGAACACTGGCACAGGTTGCCCAGGGAGGTGGTTGAGGCCTCATCCCTGGAGATATTGAAGGTGAGGCTGGACAGGGCTCTGGGCAACCTGAGCTAGCTGAGGATGTCCCTGCTTAGTGCAGAGGGGGCTGGACTGGATGACCTTTGGAGGTCTCTTCCAGCCTGGAGTATTCTATGATTCTTCAGAGCAAACCCAGGACAGCCACCTCAGTAAAGTCTTGGTTGATAGATGGCTTCAACCTTACCAGCTCTGGTGGCAGATGAAGGCTTTCCTTGGGAATCCAGAAAGAAGAGCAAGAGCCATAAAAAGCTGTTGTGATAGAAACCCATCCTGAGGTGCAGGCAGACAAAAAGACAGAGGAGAGAGGGTGGATTTTGGAGTGATGGAGAAGCACAAAGTGGAAAGGAAGGTCATCAAAGAACATTGTCTGCAACAGAAGCACAGAGAGAGTGAGGACATCACCAGTGGGGACCCCACAGAAAGCTGGGGGTGGGACTAAGCCAACCCTCTGAAGGGCCAGAGGTGGTGACAGAGCTCCTAGGATGATGGAGAAGGTGAATCCCAGAGACACATAGAGGGCAACCCAGACCATTCTGTGGTTCTATCACTCCATGATTCTGTGTTATCACTTCAGAAGCGCTCCAAACACACTCTCCAAGGAGCCTCACAACAGCTATTTGCTGCTCCCTTTCCTCCAGAAGCCCAGACTGAGAACTGCTGCTTGGCACTTTGTCCAGTTGTCCTCAGCAGGGGTTAGTGGCAACACAAGCTCCAGAATTGTGTTTAATGGCTTTAATTAGACTGGTGCAGGGATTAAGGAGGACTGGAGGCTGGATTAGGAAGCTGTTGTAACAGCTCTTGGACCGGCCTATGGAGAGGGAGGAAATCTCTGCCTTGCTTTTGGTTTTGATTGGGGTTTGTTTAATTGTTGAATTAAAAGCATTTGGGCAGAAATTGTAGCACCTTTCATACCCTAAAAGAAAGTGATAACATCTGCTGGATGTGTTTGAGTGGCTAGGTGTTCAAGAGGGGATTGGAGGTGGCACTTGGTGCCGTGGTCTAGTCATGAGGTCTGTGGTGACAGGTTGGACTCGATGATCTTTGAGGTCTCTTCCAACCTTGGTGATACTGAGATACTGTGATATATAGAAAATGAGACATCTGGGAAGCCAACCTTGAGAGGTGGTGGTGGTGGCTGTGGAGGACATACTGAGCTGGCTGCAGAGTGGGTGAGAGCAGCCCTGAAGAAAGAGACTTGGGGGTGCTGGGTGCTGAGCAGCTCCCCAGGAGCCAGCGGTGCCCTCAGGCAGCCCAGCAGGCAGCTGTGTGCTGGGCTGCAGCCAGAGGAGTGTGGGCAGCAGGGCAAGAGAGGGGATTCTGCCCCTTGGCTCTGCTCAGACCCCACCTCCAATCCTGCCTCCAGGTCTGCTGTCCCCAGCACAAGGAGGACACAGAGCTGCTGGAGGGAGCCCAGAGGAGGCCACAAAGATGATCCAAGGGCTGCAGCAGCTCTGCTCTGAGGCCAGGCTGAGGGAGCTGGGGGTGTTCAGCCTGGAGAAGAGAAGGCTCCAGGGGGACCTCAGAGCTGCCTTGCAAGAGCTGAAGGGATCCTGCAGGAAGGCTGCAGAGGGACTTTTGCTAAGGGTGTCTAGAGCCAGGCCCAGGGGGAATGGTTTGAAGCTGAGGCAGAGCAGGGTCAGACTGGAGCTGAGGAAGAAGTTCTTCAGTGTGAGGGTGATGAGACTCTGGCACAGGCTGCCCAGGGAGGCTGTGGCTGCCTCCATCCTGGGGGTGTTGAAGGCCAGGCTGGATGAGGCCTTGAGCAGCTGAGTGTAGCTGAGAGGTGTCCCTGGGCATGGTGTGGAGGTTGGAGGAGATGAGCTCTGAGATCCCTTCCAACCTGAGCCATTCTGTGATTCTTCAGGGCAATGGGAAGTGCCTTTAAACTGCATTTTCTAGTGAGCCCTTGTTCCCAACAGCAGCACAGACAAATCTCAACTGACAAGGATCTTTAGCAGCAGGGAGATGTTTAGGAGCTGCTTCTTCCCTCACTTATCTGTCAGTTTGTTTAGGCTCCCAAGTTTTTTTCTCCTGCTCAGCTGATAACATCATTAGTGCTTGAAGCAGGGTAAAGAATGCAGCTCCTTGATCCACTGCAGATGTTGTTGATGTTCCTGTCTGCAGAAGAAGCAACATGCTTCAGGCCCAAGCTCAGGTTTTGACAGGTAAAAACATTTCCATTTGCCTGAAAGAGCTGGAAGCTCTTCTGCCAGCCCTTAAAGCATCTGAGTCCTTCTTTGGTGGACACAGTTTTAGGTGAGAATGAAGCCAATGGGATGAGGTTTAACAGGGCCAGGGGCTGAGTCCTGCTCTTGGGTCACAACAACCCCAGAAAGGCTCCAGGCTGGGGGCAGAGTGGCTGGAAAGTGCCTGGTGAGGGGTTGGAAAGGGCCTCTGGAGCTCAGCCAGGCCAAGCCCAGCCTGCTCCAGCAGGGCACCCCCAGCAGCTTGCCCAGCAGCACCATGGCCAGGGGGAGTTGGAAGCTCTCCACACAAGGAGACTCCACAACCTCTCTGGGCAGCCTGCTCACACCAAAGAACTTTCTCCTCATCTCCAGGTGGCACCTCCAGTTTGTGCCCCTTGGCCTGTCTCAGCAGATGCCAGCCCCATCCTCTTGCCCCCCACAGCCCCTTCAGCTCTTGCTGAGCATTGCTCAGCTCCCCTCTGGGGCTGCTCTTCTGCAGGCTCAGCAGCTCTCAGCCTTTGCTCCTCACAGAGCTGCTCCAGGCCAGCCAGCATCTCCCCAGCCCCCACTGGACTCTCTCCAATAGCTCCCAGTCTCTCTTCAGCTGGGGAGCCCAGACCTGGAAGAGAACTGAAAGCTTTGTTCTGCATCAGAATGTAATGAGGCAGCATTTGGTGGCTGGTCTGTGAGGATTGTTTGCCAGGTGCTGCTTGAGGATTATTTTTGTGAGTTCATTAAAGGCTTTGATGGGGATTTGTCAGCTGCTGGCCCTGGTTGCTCTGCTGGCCATGGGTTTGGGTGAGTGAATGGTTTGCATTTCATGTCGGGCTAAGGTGGGATTTGGGAAGAGGCAGCCAATTCCCTGGGTGATTTCCAAAGGATTATGAGCAGAAAGCTCACAGTAATTGAGTGCAGTGATCAGAGAGTCAGCTGTTGAGGTTGGAAGAGACCTCTGAGATCATCAAGTCCAACTACTCACCTAGAGCTCACAATCCCACCACTGCTGCTGAGCCACTGCCACTAAGCCACATCCCTCAGCACCACATCCACGCAGCTTTTAAATCACTCCAGGGCTGGGGACTCCACCACCTCCCTGCTCAGCCTGTTCCAGTGCCTGAGAACCCTTGAGTATCCCAGTAAGAAGCTGTTCCTAGTATCCATCCTGAGCCTCCCCTGGCATGACTTGAGGTGGTTTCCTCTTTTCCTGTCACTTGTTGCATGTGACAAGAGACCAATCCCCACCTCGTTCCAGCCTCTCTTCAGGTAGTTGCAGAGAGCAATGAGGGCTCCCCTCAGCCTCCTCTCCTGAAGACTCAACAACCCCCAGTTCTCTCATCTCTTCCTCCTAACTCTAGGCCCTTCACCAGCTTAGCTGCTCTACTTTGGACACATTCCAACACCTCAATGTCCCTCTTTGACTGAGGGGTCCAAAATTGAATGCATTACTTGAGGTGTGGCCTCGCCAGTGCTGAGCCCAGGGGCACAATCACATCCCCCTACTCCTGCTGGCCACACTGTTCCTGATCCAAGCCAGGATGCTGCTGGCTCATGTTCAGCCCAGCCATCAATCAATCAACATCCCCAGGTCCTTCTGTGCTGAGCAGCTCTTCAGCCACTCTTCCCCAAGCCTGATGTTGAATAGGAGAACAACCTGCACCTTAGAGACCATCACTTGCTTCCTATGATGATTGCTCTTGGTCTCTTCTCCTACCTAACTAGAGACAGGGCGGGAGCAAATGATCTTAAACTGTGCCAGGGGAGATTTAGGTTGGAGATGAGGAAGAATTTCTTTGCTGCAAGAGTGGCCAGGGAGTGGAAGAGGCTGCCCAGGGAGGTGGTGGAGTCCCCATCCCTGGAGGTGTTCAAGAAGATGGTAGTGGTTTAGTGGTCATTGGAGTTGGGTTATGGTTGGACTCAGTGATCTTAGAGGTATTTTCCAACCTTAATGATCATGGAGTGTTAGGGGTTGGAAGGCACCTCTAGAGACCATCCAGTCCAACCCCCTTGCCAAAGCAGGGTGATGCCACAAAGATGATCAGGGGGTTGGAGCAGCTCTGCTCTGAGGCCAGGCTGAGGGAGCTGGGGGTGTGCAGCCTGGAGAAGAGAAGGCTCTGGGGAGACCTTAGAGCAGCCTGCCAGTACCTGAAGGGGGCTACAAGAAGGCTGGAGAGAGACTGTTTGCAGAGGCCTGCAGGGACAGGATGAGAGGCAATGGCTTCAACCTGGAGCAGAGCAGATTTAGTTTGGATTTTAGGAACAAGTTATGCACCATGAGGGTGGTGGAACACTGGAACAGGATGCCCAGGGATGGAGTTGAGGTTTTTTACCATTCTGTGACTCTGTGATTCTGTTTGCAGAGGCCTGCAGGGACAGGATGAGAGTCAATGGCATCAAACTAGAGCAGAGCAGATTTAGATTGGATGTCAGGAACAGGTCTTTCACCATGAAGGTGGTGGAACACTGGCACAGGTTGCCCAGGGAGGTGGTTGAGGCCCCATCCCTGGAGATATTCAAGGTGAGGCTGGACAGCCTGATCTAGTGGAGGATGTCCCTGCTGAGTGCAGGGGGGTTGGACTGGATGACCTTTGGAGGGCCCTTCCAGTCTGAACAATTCTATGCCTCTATGCTTCCCCTCCATCCAGGGGGTCTCTCCAGCTGTGGTGACAACACTGCCAGGTCATCAGAGCATCCTCCACCTCCCTTCCCCCAGCTACAGGCATGGAGGAATGCTGAGTCCCCAGCAGCCAGCCTGCCCTGTTGCCTTCCAGAGCATCTTGCTGCCACTCAGTCCTCAACCATTGCTGTACTGCTCACCTCAAGCTCCAGCATGATGCTTTGAAGTGCTTTTGGTCAGCAGCAGTGTGAGTTCCTCTGCCCAAACCCCAGAGCTGGTGGTGGCTGCAGCTGATCTCATCACCAGACACATCCTTGTGGCAGTGGCAGGAAGGTGGTTCATTTTTTTGACACCTGGCAGAGCTAATTTACCACCCTAGGAATGCCTTGGGGTTATCCCTGGGTGTGGAGCTGTTCCAGGCTCTTCATTTCTGTGTTTTCCTGGCTTTTACCTATGGACAAAAGCCATTTTCCTGAGTGTTGTTTTATGGCAGAAGCCTGGCAGTGGAATGTGGCTCTGTGTGGTGCAAGCAGAAAGCTTTCTGGACAAGAGGAAATCTGGATGATTATCTACAGAATTACCTTGCTCTGCCCTGGGGAGAACACATCTGGAGTGTTGTGTCCAGGTCTGGGCTCCCCAGCTGCAGAGAGACTGAGAAGTGCTGGAGGGAGCCCAGGGGAGGCTGGGGAGAGGCTGAGGAGCCTGCAGCAGCTCTGTGAGGAGCAAAGGCTGAGAGCCCTGGGGCTGAGAGCCTGCAGAAGAGCAGCCCCAGAGGGGAGCTGAGCAATGTTTATAAACATCTAAAGGTGGCTGTCAAGGAGAAGGGGCCAGGCTCTTCTCAGTGGAGTCCTGATAGGACAAAGGGCAATGGATGCAAACTGGAACCCAGGAAGTTCCACCTCAGCATAAGGAGAAACTTCTCTCTTCTGAGGGTGACAGAGCACTGGAGCAGGCTGCCCAGAGAGGTTGTGGAGTTTCCTGCTCTGGAGGCTTTCACAGAATCATTGAATGCTAGGGGGTTGGAAGGGACCTCCACAGACCATTGAGTTCACCCCCCCTGCAAAGCAGGATCACCCAGGAACACATCCAAGTGGTTTTTGAAGCTCTCCAGAGAGAGGGAGACTCCACAGCCTCTCTGGGCAGCCTGCTCCAGGCCTCCAGCACCCTCACAGTGAAAAAGTTTGTTCTCATGTTGAGGTGGAACCTCCTGTGGTTGAGTTTCCATCCATTGCCCCTTGTCCTGTCACTGGCTATCACTGAGTAGAGACCATGTCACTCCTCTTTTCAAGACTCTTCTGGCCTCTCAGCCTCTTTGTAGCCACTCCTGGACTCCCTCCAGCAGTTCCTCATCTCTCTTGAACTGGAGAGCCTAGAAATGGATCCAGGACTCCAGCTGTGGCCTGACTAGGGCAGAGTGGAGAGGGAGAAGAACTTCATAGGGCCATGAGGATGAGCAGAGGGCTGGAGCATCTCTGCTATGGAGGCAGGCTGAGGGAGTTGGGGTTGTGCAGTCTGGAGAAGAGAAGGCTCTGAGGAGACCTTCTTGTGGCCTTCCAGGATCTGCAGGGGGCTACAGGAAAGCTGGGGAGGGACTTTTGAGGGTGTCAGGGAGGGATAGGACTGGGGGAGGATGGAGCAAAACTAGAAGTGGGGAGACTCAGATTGGATGTGAGGGAGAAGTTCTTCCCCATGAAGGTGGTGAGAGCCTGGCACAGGTTGCCCAGGGAGGGGGTGGAAGCCTCATCCCTGAAGGTTTTGAAGGCCAGGCTGGAGGTGGCTGTGAGCAACCTGCTCTGGTGTGAGGTGTCCCTGCCCATGGCAGGGGGGGTGGGACTGGCTGATCCTTGAGGTCCCTTCCAACCTTGCCCATTCTATGATTCCCTTGACCTTCTGGGCACACTCCATGCCCCCATTGTTTGTCATATCATCAGCCCCCTCACTGGCAATGCAGGCAGGACCTTTGATGGGGCCTGATGGCTCTGCCCTCAGATCTAGCTGTTTTTCAGAGAGTTTCATTGCAGCTTTGCTTTTGCCTTTGGAAGGCATCCATGCAGCTGGACCTTCAGTTCTCATCATTGTCATCTTTGCTGTCTACTTCATTTCCTTCACTCCTACCTGTGAAGCAGGGCTGGATTGAAGCCAGAACCCCCAAATGCCAGCTTGATGAGCTGCCTTTTTTTTGGGGGGGTTGTTTTTTTTCCCTTTTGGCAGTGGCTTGCAAATGATTATTGGCCTCAGAATGGACAGAGAAGGGTTTTCCTGGCTCAAAAATGTCCAGAATGCCAAATTTGAAGGGAGAGGGTGAAAGGGTCTGAGAAAGGCTCCCTCATGTCTGCAGTAATTGGTTGTGTCTTGCTGGAGCTGAGCTGCAGGCAGTTTGCTGAGAAGCAAATCAGGGCTTCAGGAGCTGCTGTCCTCTCACATTAGCTCCGTGCCAGCAGCACAACCTGATCAAAATAACAACCCAAAGCTCCTCACTCTCAGTGGTTATCCACCAGAGTGCTCCCTGTGGGGTGGAGATGCATGGCTGAGTGTGGTGAGAGCTCAGGGAGTTGCCAGGGGATCATGGAATTGTTTTGGTTGGAAAAGACCTTTGAGATCATCAAATCCAAGCATGAGCCCAGCACTGCCCCAGGGCACCACCAACCCCTGGCCCTCAGCGCCACATCTCCATGGCTTTGAAACCTCTTCAGGGATGGGGACTCCACCACTGCCCTGGGCAGCCTGGCACAGGCCTGGACAAGCCTTTCATGGAAGAAATTGTTCCTCATGGCCAGCCCCAACCTCCCCTGATGCAACTTGAGGCCATTTCCTTTTGTCCTACGGCTTGTTCCTTGGGAGAAGAGCCCAACCCCCAGCTGGCTCCAAGCTCCTCTCAGGGAGCTGTAGAGAGCCCTGAGTTCTCCCCTCAGCCTCCTTCTCTCCAGGCTGAACACCCCCAGCTCCCTCAGCTGCTCCTCCCCAGCCCTGTTCTCCAGACCCTTCCCCAGCTTTGTTGCCCTTCTCTGGCCCTGCTCCTGCCCCCTCAATGTCCTTCTTGGAGTGAGGAGCCCAAAACCCAGGATTTGAAGTTTAGGCTGGGAGGGACCTCCAGTGAGGACCTTTTCCACTTTCAAGTAGGAGCAATTCCAAGGCTATGTTAGGCTGCCCATCCAGCCAGAGTTTAGCATCATCCCTGGAAACATTCCAAGTCAGGGTGGACTCAGCTCTGAGCAACCTGCTCTGGTTGAAGATGTCCTTGCTTAATGCAGGAGGTTGGACTAACTGACCTTTATTGGTCCCTTCCAACTCAAACCAGTCTGTGACAGAGGCTCTCCTGCACATTAATAGGATGGTTTCTGATTAATTCTCATTCCCTGCACAGTGACCCCCCCTCCCCTCTTCCAGCTTCAACCCATTGCCCTTCATCCTATCACTCCAAGCCCTTATCAAAAGTCCCTCCCCAGCTCTCCTGCAGTCCCCTTCAGGTACTGGATTCTTGTGCCTCGCTGAGATGTCAGTTCAGGATAGCTTCAAAATTTCCCTTCCCCCACATCACTGCAGCCCCCAGGCAGGCTTGCAAGAGCCTCTCTACATCACAAGCATCAGACAGTGGGTTGAGGCAAAACAAACAGCTGATGTTCTCCAGGATGAAACCCGTCCTGCTGCCAAGCCAGCACCGCATTCCTCAACCCCTGCCAAGCCAGGGCTTCAATGTCCAATTTCAACCCCACAAGCACAAGCTGAGCTTCCAGCAAGGCAGAACACAGCAAGGAATTTCAAGCTGGAATTGGTTTTTTTGCTGTTCAGTAGTTGCCCATCTCATACAAAGGCCCAGAGAATAGACAAACAAAACCCCAATCCATCGCTCCTTCACTCATCTGTGGAAGAGGATTCTAAGCCCAGCACTAACTCCAAGCCCAGAGCTACCCACTTCAGACTGAGGCCATCATCATTAAACCTGCAGATGACACCAAGCTGGGGGCAGGAGTTGAGCTGGTAGAGGGTAGGAGAGCTCTGCAGAGGGACCTTGCCAGGCTGGGCAGATGGGCAGAGTCCAAGGGCATCACATTGAACACATCCAAGTGCCAGGTGCTGCACATTGGCCACAGCAACCCCAGGCAGTGCTACAGGCTGGGCTCAGAGTGGCTGAGAGCAGCCAGGCAGAGAGGGACCTGGGGGTAGTGGTTGAGAGTAGGCTGAACATGAGCCTGCAGTGTGCCCAGGGGGCCAAGAAGGCCAATGGCATCCTGGCCTGCATCAGGAACAGTGTGGCCAGCAGGAGCAGGGAGGTCATTGTGCCCTGTCCTCAGCACTGGTTAGGCCACACCTTGAGTGCTGTGTCCAGCTCTGGGCCCCTCAGGTGAAGAAGGACATTGAGATGCTGGAATGTGTCCAGAGAAGGGCAACAAAGCTGGGGAGGGGTCTGGAGCACAGCCCTGTGAGGAGAGGCTGAGGGAGCTGGGGTTGCTTAGCCTGCAGAAGAGGAGGCTCAGGGGAGACCTTCTTGCTCTGTACAGCTTCATGAAAGGAGCTTGTAGCCAGGTAGGTGTTGGTCTCTTCTCCCAGAATGAGAGGACACAGTCTCAAGCAATGCCAGGGGAGGTTTGGGCTGGATATGTGGAAGAGATTCTTCCCAGAAAGAGAGATTGGCCATGGGAATGTGCTGCCCAGGGAGGTGGTGGAGTCACCATCACTGGAGGTGTTAAAAAGAGCCTGGATGGGGCACTTGGTGCCATGGTTTCGTTCATTAGATGGTGTTGGGTGATAGGTTGGACTGGATGATCTCGAAGGTCTTTTCCAACCTGGTCAATTCTGTATGCTATATTCAGATGAGTCTGGCAAAGGCAGTTTTCAGAGAGCATGAATGAAAGGAATGATGTTGGCAGCAGGAGTAGGGCAGGGATTGGACTGGGCACTGGGGAGGCAGCATCTCAAATCCTGGGTTCTGCTTTGGGCCCCTCACTCCACAAAGGGCTGCAGCAGAGAAGGGCAACAAAGCTGGGGAAGGGTCTGGAGAACAGGGCTGGGGAGGAGCAGCTGAGGGAGCTGGGGGTGTTGAGCCTGGAGAAGAGGAGGCTGAGGGGAAGCCTCATTGTTCTCTGACAGGAGGTTGGAGTGAGGTGGAGGTTGGGCTCTTCTGCCTAATCTCAGGTGATAGAAGGAGAGGAAATGGCCTCAAATTGTGCCAGGGGAGGGTTAGGTTGGAGAGGAGGAAAAATGTATGTGCTGGAAGAGTGGTCAGGGATTGGAAGAGGCTGCCCAGGGAGGTGGTGGAGTCCCCATCCCTGGAGGCTTACAGAAACCTATGGCCATGGCACTTGGGGCCATGGCTTGATGGCCATGGTGGTGTTGGGTTGATGGTTGGACTGGAGGATCTTGGAGTTCTTTTCCCACCCAAACCTGTCTTTGATTCTCTGATTCTTTAGCTTTCTACAATGCTTAAACATCTCCAAAAGGTCCCTTCCAACCCAAACCACCCTGATTCTGTGAGCCTGTTAATGAGGACTAATCAGCTCTGCTGTTAATGACAAAACCTGATGGGAGCTGTTTGGCTGCCACCAGTCTGGAGCTCTCCAGAGCCCTTGCTGCCCTGCATAGCTTCATCTCTTTTATTACAGGTTGCCTGAAAGCAGTGAGCCTGGAGTAATTTAGTTGTGATCTGACCTGGCTAGTCTCAAACTGACACTTGGAAAAGGAGCTGCCAAACAGAGCCATCTGTTTTCAGATGCTTTAATTGCTCCTTCAGCCCAAGCAGCTCAGCAGACCTGAAGCATGCAGTTAGCAGGGAGGGACCAAGTGTTGATGTGCTGCTCAGGAGCCATCTCAGTATGAATTCAGACTCCTTGTCAGCAGCACAAACCCAGAACCTTGGAGTTCTTTTCTTTCTTCCTCCTTTCTTTATCCTTCTCTGGTAGTGCTTCTGTTCCCATCACCTATCCTGCTCTACAGATGAGGTCTGTTGTCAGTTCTACTGGGTAAGAGGTGACCTTTGAATTGCTTTTCCTGCAGCTTGCCAGGAAAACAATAAATCATTTCAGAGCCTCCTTACAGGAGACAGCAGCTGAGCAGGGAGCAAGAGAACAGAACCACAGAGTCACAGAATGGTAAGGAGCCTCAACTCCATCCCTGGGCAACCTGTGCCAGTGTTCCACCACCCTCATGGGGCACAACTTCTTCCTCACATCCAATCTAAATCTGCTCTGTTCTAGTCAGAAGCCATTGCCTCTCATCCTGTCCCTGCAGGCCTTTGCAAACAGTCTCTCTGCAGCCTTCCTGTAGCCCCCTTCAGGTACTGGCAGGCTGCTATTAGGTCTCCCCAGAGCCTTCCCTTCTCCAGGCTGAACACCCCCAGCTCCCTCAGCCTGGCCTCACAGCAGAGCTGCTTCAAGCCCCTGAGCATTTGCCTGGCCCTCCTCTGGACCTGCTCCATCAGCTCCAGGTCCTTGCTGTGCTGAGGGCTCCAGACCTGCACACAGCACTCCAGCTGAGGTCTCCCCAGAGCAGAGCAAAGTGGCAGAATCACCTCTCTGGCTCTGCTGCCAGCGCTGCTTTGGCTGCAGCCCAGGCTGTGACTGGGCTGGGCTGGAAGGGAGCTCCAAAAGTCATCCAGTCCAACCCCCACTGCACTCAGCAGGGACATCCTCAGCTAGATCAGCTTGCCTAGAGCCCTGTTGAGCCTCACCTTGAATATCTGCAGGGATGGGACCCTTGCAGTCAATTACTGTTCCTCATGGGTGGTTCCTTGCCCACCTCCACTTGGTAGAACCTCTGTAGGGCAGAAGCTGCTGTGAAGCAGCTGTGAGCTCCATTTGAGGGGGGGAAGACTATTGAGGCTTCTCCAAGCTTTCTAGATCTCATTCCTTCTGGCCAAGCAAGCCACCCAAGCTCCTGCTGCAGGCATCTGAAGCCTCCCTTTGTGTTTTTGAAACAGCCTTAAAAAAACCCAACCAAACCCAACCCCATACCAGGATATTTTTGGGGCTTGCTTTCTTTTTCTGGTGAAAGCAAGTGGTAGAGACCTTAAAAAAAAAACCCCACCCAAACAGGATGCTTTTGGGTTTCATCTCTTTCTTTTTTTTTGCTGGTGAAAACAAGTGTCAGAGGCTGGTTCAGAAGATTGAAAACAGAGTCCTGGGTTGTTGTTTTTTTTTTTTTCCCCCTCTCTGTGGCTCTTTTGTAACTCCAGGATTATGTTCAGCAAAGATCCTCTTCAGCTCCCCCTCAGGGTTTCATTAGCTTTGGATTCCAGTGACACACCACCCCCCCCAACCCCCCCCCCCCCAAGAGCTTTTCCTCCCCCTGCTTTAAACTGAGCTGAAGTCCTATATTCAAGCTGGAATTTCCTATTCTGGTTTTTTTTTTCTCCTTCTTAACCTATTTTAGGAATGATTCCTCTGGATTGAGGCCAAATATAGCTGCTGTGACTCAGCCTCCTCTTTCTGCTTTTCAAGCTGGGAGATCCACTTGCTGCTGGTGCTCTGATTTCCTAGCACTTCCCTCCACCTCTGGAGTTTACTTCTCTTCATTTCTAATCCCACCTCCCTCAGGTAGGGTTCTTCAGTTTAGGGTGGCTGTGGTGGAGCCCAAGACTCTGAAGGCTGGCACAGAACTTTATAAAGCAGCATGGTGGAGTGAGGCCAGAGGAGGCCACAAGGATGATCCAAGGGCTGCAGCAGCTCTGCTCTGAGGCCAGGCTGAGGGAGCTGGGGGTGTTCAGCCTGGAGAAGAGAAGGCTCCAGGGGGACCTCAGAGCTGCCTTGCAATAGCTGAAGGGATCCTGCAAGAAGGCTGCAGAGGGACTTTTGCTAAGGCTGTCTAGAGCCAGGCCAAGGGGGAATGGTTTGAAGCTGAGGCACAGCAGGGTCAGACTGGAGCTGAGGAAGAAGTTCTTCAGTGTGAGGGTGGTGAGACTCTGGAACAGGCTGCCCAGGGAGGCTGTGGCTGCCTCCTGCCTGGGGGTGTTGAAGGCCAGGCTGGATGAGGCCTTGAACAGCTGAGTCTAGTTGTGAGGTGTCCCTGGGCATGGTGTGGAGCTTGGAGGAGATGAGCTCTGAGGTTCCTTCCAACCTGAGCCATTCTGTGAGGAGTTCCTGGCAGAGTAATGGCTTACAGGATGTGAGGAACCTCCTGCACTGAATTCTTCTTCTGTTGCTCATAGAATCATAGATTGATGGAATGGTTTGGGTTGGAATGGCCCTTCAAAGATCATCTAGTCCTAGATCTGCAACTAGAGCAAGTTGATCAGAGCTCCTAAACAATCTGATTTGCATTGGTTCCAGGGTTGGGCATCTCCCACCTCTATGGGCAACCTGGGACAGGCTCTCACCAACCTCAGCCTAGAAAATTTCTCCCTTCTCTCCAGTCTGAGTCTCTCTCTTCTAGTTGGAAGCCATCACCCCTTTGTCCTGCCCCGGCAGGCCCTGCTCAGAAGTCTGTCTCCAGCTTTCTTAAAAGCCCTCTTTTAAGTCCTGCAAGGCCATCTGAAGGTCTCCCTGGAGCCTTCTCTTCTCCAGGCTGAGGAGAACTCTCTCAGCCTGACCTCCCAGCAAAGGGCTTCCACAGGACGGCAGAGGTGGCTGTGCGTGTGCCCTCCTGTTGCTGGCCAGTGCTGGGGCAGTTACTGCCTGTTGTGGATGTGGTTGACCATGATGTAGGCTGAGCTCACGAACTCATTTCACACAAATTAATAGAATCTTAAGAGTCCCAGATTGGAAGAGACCTCCAGGATCATCCAGTCATAGAATGATAGAATAATGGAATCATAGAATGGTCTGGGTTGGAAGGGACCTCCAAAGGTCATCCAGGCCAACCCCCTCTGCACTCAGCAGGGACATCCAAGCTTTCTTGGTGACAGCCTGATCTAGACAAGATGGCACAGTATCCTGACTTCGAAGTGCCCAGTCCTGGGGACTCCACCAGTTCCCTGGGGAGGTTCCAATCACTGATTGTCCTTGTGCTGAGAAGTGTTCTTCTTGCGTCCACAGCAGTAACAAAGACAGTTATTCAGTGGCCATGAGATGGAGATGATTACAGAACAACAGAATGGTGGAGTTGGAAGGGAGCTCTGGAGCTCAGCCAGGCCAAGCCCAGCCTGCTCCAGCAGGGCACCCCCAGCAGCTTGCCCAGCAGCACCATGGCCAGGGGGGGTTGGAAGCTCTCCACACAAGGAGACTCCACAACCTCTCTGGGCAGCCTGCTCCAGGCCTCCAGCACCCTCACAACAAACAACTTTCTCCTCCTCTTCAGCTGGCAGCTCCTGGGTTCCTTCCCAGGGTCCCTGTCCCTGGGCAGCACTCAGCAGATGCCAGCCCCAGCCTCTTGCCCCCCACAGCCCCTTCAGCTCTTGCTGAGCATTGCTCAGCTCCCCTCTGGGGCTGCTCTTCTGCAGGCTCTCAGCCCCAGGGCTCTCAGCCTTTGCTCCTCACAGAGCTGCTGCAGGCCCCTCAGCCTCTCCCCAGCCTCCCCTGGACTCTCCCCAGCACTTCTCAGTCTCTCTGCAGCTGGGGAGCCCAGACCTGGAGCCAGCACTCCAGATGTGACCTCACTGGTCCATAGCAGATGCAGAAGGACAGACAGACAGGAGATCTGACTCTGTCCATGATGCCAGCTGGGGTCTGCAGGGCACCACAGCCCTGTTGTCTCTCCAGTTCAGTTTTGCTCCTTCCCCTTTCCAAAGCTTGCAGAAGACTTTCAGAGTCAGCTGGCAGCAGTGATTTGCAGCTGGCAGGGGATTAGGATCTGTATCAAACCCTCTCCAACAGAAGCAGATTATCAGCCTTGGGTCAGCTGCTAACAAGAGCGTAGGCACATAGCTGTGGGGAGGCTGCTGCTGGAAGGGATGAGAAGGAGCAGAGTTCAGTGCTGTTGGCCTCCTGATGTCTCCTCTGGTCCTTCAGGTAGTGAGGTGGATGTGAACTGAGACAGAGACTTGTGGTCAATGGGATGGAGTCTAGTTGGAGGCCTGTGCCTAGTGGAGTCCCTCCGGGGTCAGTACTGGCACCAGGACTGTTCAATATATTCATCAGTGACCTGGGTGAGGGCTCAGAGAGCACTGCCAGCAAGCTGCTGATGGCACCAAACTGGGAGCAGTGGCTGGCACAGGAGGGTTGTGCTGCCATGCAGCCAGACTTAGAGAGGCTGAGAGCTGGGCAGGGAGAAATGGAATGGAGTTCAACAAGGTCAAGGGGAGAGTCTTGCACCCCAGGTGTCAGTACAGGTTGGGGACCGAGCTGCTGGAGAGCAATGAAGGGGAAAAGGACCTGGGGGTCCTGGTGGATGGGAGGTTGACCATGAGCCAGCAATGTGCTCCTGTGGCCAAGAAGGCCAAAGCCATCCTGGGGTGGATTAGAAGGGCTGTGCTTGGTAGGTCCAGAGAGGTTCTCCTCCCCCTCTACTCTGCCCTTCTGAGGCCACATCTGGAATATTGTGTCCAGTTCTGGGCCTCTCAGCTCAAGAAGGATCTCAGGGCACTGCTTGAAAGAGTCCAGCACAGAGCCACAAAGATGCTGAAGGCAGTGGAACATCTTCCTGCTGGGGAGAGCCTGAGGCAGCTGAGGGCTCTGTAGCTTGGAGAGGAGGAGCCTGAGAGGTGACCTCATTGCTGTTGATAAAGATGTGCAGGGTGAGTGCCAAGAGGCTGGAGCCAGGCTCTGCTGGGTGATGCCCAGTGACAGCACAAGAGGCACTGGTGGAAGCTGAGCCATAGGAAGTTCCCTGTGAACATGAGAAAGAATTATTTCCCTGTGAGGGTGACAGGAGACTGGAACAGGCTGCCCAGGGGGGTTGTGGAGTCTCCCTCTGTGGAGATATTCAAGACCCACCTGGATGTCTTCCTGTGTGATCTGCTCTAGGTGCTGCTGCTCTGGCAGGGGGGTTGGACTGGATGATGCTTGGAGGTCCCTTCCAGCCCCTAACTTGCTATGATTCTGGGATGATTCATTCTGCTGGCCTGCCTTGACACATACTTTCCCTCTGCCAAGATTTCTTTCTTTTCTCTTTTGTGGAAATTCTTGGAGGCTTCACCTCCAATCCTTCCCCCCAAATGTCACTCCTGTCCTTCACTGGTGAAGCAGCCAATGGCAAGGATTTGGCAGCAGATTAAAAGCCCAGCAGAAGTGCAGCCACTTGCTTCATCTCTTCACAGATGCTTTCTCTGTAGGCTGATCAGAACAAAGGAAGGATGTGAGAGCAGTCAGCACCGGTGGCTGCTGCACCAGGAGGGTGGAAAAGGCTCTGCTCCTCTCCCATACCTGGGCTTTTGTGCCAGGCTCAGCTTGGCATTGTCTGAATCTGCAAACTAATGACCTTAGCTGGGGGGGGACCCTGAGCTTGCTCTGAGCAGGGCTTCCACACATCTGTTTAATTGCTTGCCTGTGGCAACCAGATTGCCTGCAGGCAAAATTAAAGTGGCACCCCTTGAAAGCTTTCTAATTACCAGCCCTCAGTGCTGCTTAACGTCTTCATCAGTGGCACAGCAAGCAGGAGAGACCTGAACCCTCTGCAGCTTTGCTGAGAACACCAAGCTGAGTGGTGCAGCTGAGACACCTGAGGGATGGGAGGCATCCAGAGGCACCCAGGCAAGCTGGAGGTGTGAGTCCAAATGAACCTAATGAGGTTCAGCGAGGCCAAGTGGAAGCTCCTGCACCTAGGTTGGGGCAATCCACACTTTTAACCTGTGCTGGGGGAAGAAGGGGCTGGAAAGCAGCCCTGTGGAGAAGGACTTGGGGCAGCTGGGGGGGTGAGAAGCTGGAGATGAGCCAGCACTGAGCACTGCCAGCCCTGTGCTGGGCTGATCCCCAGCAGTGTGGGCAGCAGGGGCAGGGAGGGGATTCTGCCCCTCTGCTGTGCTCTGCTCAGACCCCACCTGCAGTGCTGGGGCAGCTCTGGAGGCCTCAGCACAGCACAGGCAGGGACCTGCTGGAGCAGGGCCAGAGGAGGCTACAGCCATGCTGGGAGGGCTGGAAGCCCTCTGCTGTGAGGCCAGGCTGGGAGAGTTGGGGTTGTTCAGCCTGGATAAAAGGCTCCAGGGAGACCTTGTGGTGGCCTTGCAGGACTTGAAAAGGGCCTGTAAGAAATCTGGGGAGAGACAAGGGGAGAATCTGGGTGATGTGACAAGGGCTGGTGGTTTGAAACTAAAAGAGGGAGATTCAGACTGGAGAGAAGGAAGACATTTTTCATAGTCAGGGTGCTGAGAGCCTGCCCCAGGTTGCCCAGAGAGGTGGGAGATGTCCCATCCGTGGAACCATTCCAGGTCAGGTTGTTTGAGGCTCTGAGCAACCTGCTCTGCTTGGAGATGTCCCTGCTGACTGCAGGGAGGCTGGAGGAGATGACCTTGAGAGGTCTCTTCCAACCCAAACCATTCCATGATTCTGTGATCCAGCCACCTTAGGAGGAGATGTCTGACACTGTTGTGCTGCTGTCTCGATCTGGGCACTGCTGCTTTATTACTTCCAGAGAGAACAGAGGGATGTGAAGTGAAATCTTCCTCTCCACCTGCCCTGAGTCTTCTTCTGTAAGCATTTTGCTCCTGGAGGGGTAGTGACAGCTCCAGTAACTCAGGGAGCTGTAGATTGAGATAGTTTATGGGGGTGTCAGGCCCTGGGCTCTGAGTGCTCATCATGGGCAGCAGTCTATTGAAATGCATTCACCTGTGGCAGGGAACTGAGAGGGAGATTTGCTGCTGAAATAGGAAGAGTGAAATACTGAAATAGGGAAATGAGAGCCTGCAGCAATACTGAAGTGCACTGGGAAGGGGACTGCTGGGGTGTTTCATGGTCATTAGGAAGGCAGTTTGGTGTGGGGAAAAAAGAATGAAAAGCAAGAGAAAGGAGAAGGAAGAGGAGAAGGACAGAAGGACAAAGAGGGAGGGAGGAAAGAGAGACAAGAAAGATGAGGGAAGGGGAGGGGAGAAAGGGGATGGAGGAGAGGGAGAGGGGGAGGAAGGGAGAGATTTGGAGAGGAGTGGGGAGAGAGGAGGGGAGGAGGGGGGAGAGGAAAGGAGAGGAGAAAGGAGAGGAGAGAGGAGAGAGAGGGGGGAAAGGGGAGGTGAGCAAGGAGAGGAGGAAGAGAGAGGTTTGGAGAGGGGAGAGGAGAGATGAGAGGAGAGAAGAGGGGAAGGGAGAGGAGAGATGAGAGGAGAGAGAGGGGGAAAGGGGAGGGGAGGAAGGAGAGGAGGAAGGGAGAGGTTTGGAGAGGGGAGAGTAGAGATGAGAGGAGAGAAGAGAGGGGAAGGGAGAGGAGATGAGAGAAGAGAGGGGAAGGGAGAGGAGAGATGAAAGGAGAGAGGAAAGGAGAGAGGAGAGGGGAAAGGAAAGGAGAGAGGAGAGGGGAAAGGAAAGGAGAGAGGAGAGGGGAAGGGAGAGGAGAGATGAGAGAGGAGAGGGGAAGGGAGAGGAGGGAGGAAAGGAGAGAGGAGAGGGGAAGGGAGAGGAGGGAGGAAAGGAGAGAGGAGAGGGGAAGGGAGAGGAGGGAGGAAAGGAGAGAGGAGAGGGGAAGGGAGAGGAGAGAGGAAAGGAGAGAGGAGAGGGGAAGGGAGAGGAGAGAGGAAAGGAGAGAGGAGAGGGGAAGGGAGAGGAGAGAGGAGAGGAGAGAGGAGAGGGGAAAGGAAAGGAGAGAGGAGAGGGGAAGGGAGAGGAGAGAGGAGAGGGGAAGGGAGAGGAGAGATGAGAGAGGAGAGGGGAAGGGAGAGGAGGGAGGAAAGGAGGAGAGGGGAAGGGAGAGGAGAGAGGAGAGGGGAAGGGAGAGGAGAGAGGAAAGGAGAGAGGAGAGGGGAAGGGAGAGGGGAGAGGAGAGAGGAGAGGGGAAGGGAGAGGAGAGAGGAAAGGAGAGAGGAGATGGGAGGAGAGATGGGAG
This sequence comes from Dryobates pubescens, assembly GCF_014839835.1. Classification (NCBI taxonomy): domain Eukaryota; kingdom Metazoa; phylum Chordata; class Aves; order Piciformes; family Picidae; genus Dryobates; species Dryobates pubescens. The sequence continues at coordinate 16,369,853 of NC_071621.1, read as the reverse complement.
GAGAGAGGAAAGGAGAAGGAAGGGGGGAGGAGAGGAGAGGAGAGAGGAAAGGAGAGAGGAGATGGGAGGAGAGATGGGAGGAGAGAGGAAAGGAGAGAGGAGAGGGGAGGAGAGATGAGAGGAGAGAGGAAAGGAGAAGGAAGGGGGGAGGAGAGGAGAGAGGAGAGGAAAGAGAAAAGGGAGGAGGAAGGAAAGGGGGAAAAAAAGAAAAGAAAGAGAAAAGAAGAGCAAAGCAGAGGAGCTCGGGCAGTGCCTTGCTGTGTGCTGCTCGTTCTTGCTGCAGGGCACATTCCCAGGCTCTCAGATCCCGAGGTCATGATTACTCTCACAATTTGCCCTCCTATTCTTCGCAGCAAGGACATTTTTCCTTCCCTGGTTGCCTGGCAATTCAAGTGAGGATCGCTCAGGTCCTGCCCTGTGCTCTCCTGTGCTTTTCTGAGCTGCTCACACTGCCGAGTGGCTCAGGACTGGTCTGCAGGAGGATGCACATCCAGTGTGGATTTTGTCTCACAAAGAAGGGGTTTTGTTTGGGGGGGGTGGAAATTTGCTGCAGGTTTGATTATTTCTAGCTCCCAGTTCCTTGTTAGCTCCCTAGGCATCACTTTTTTCCTTGCTGTTTCGTGTCTGAAAGCAAAATTAATCACTGAACTGAAAGCAGGAACTGATTTTCCTGTGGTTTTTAAGGAGAAAAGGGGCAAAAACCACCCCACCCCATGCCCCCCAATATTTCACAGATCACTGCCTGGGAATGCTGAGCTTCTTTCCCAAGCATGCAAAACCAGACCTGGGAATTAGTTAAGAGAAACCAGAGGCAATCTTCCCCCACATTAGCTCCTTGCCAGGCTGGGAACAGCACAGGTGACATCAATTTGGGCTTTGTTAGAGCAGAGAAGAACATGGAGAAGGGAAAATATCAGAGAATGGCTCAGGTTGGAAGGGACCTCAGAGCTCATCTCCTCCAACCTCCACACCATGCCCAGGGACACCTCTCAGCTAGACTCAGCTGCTCAAGGCCTCATCCAGCCTGGCCTTCAACAGCCCCAGGCAGGAGGCAGCCACAGCCTCCCTGGGCAGCCTGTTCCAGAGTCTCACCACCCTCCTGCTGAAGAACTTCTTCCTCAGCTCCAGTCTGACCCTGCTGTGCCTCAGCTTCAAACCATTCCCCCTGGGCCTGGCTCTAGACACCCTTAGCAAAAGTCTCTCTGCAGCCTTCCTGCAGGATCCCTTCAGCTCTTGCAAGGCAGCTCTGAGGTCCCCCTGGAGCCTTCTCTTCTCCAGGCTGAACACCCCCAGCTCCCTCAGCCTGGCCTCAGAGCAGAGCTGCTGCAGCCCTTGGATCATCTTTGTGGCCTCCTCTGGGCTCCCTCCAGCAGCTCTGTGTCCTCCTTGTGCTGGGGACATCAGACCTGGAGGCAGGATTGGAGGTGGGGTCTGAGCAGAGCCAAGGGTCAATCCCCTCTCTTGCCCTGCTGCCCACACTCCTCTGGCTGCAGCCCAGCACACAGCTGCCTGCTGGGCTGCCTGAGGGCACTGCTGGCTCCTGGGGAGCTGCTCAGCACCCAACACCCCCAAGTCTCTTTCTTCAGGGCTGCTCTCACCCCACTCTGCACCCAGCCTGGCTTTGTGCCTGGGCTTGGCAGGCTGTGCATTTCATCCCAGGTAATATCAATTTGGGCATCATCAGAGCAGAGAAAAACATGGAGAGAGGGGTGGGGGAAAAAAAAATCTCAGGAGGAGGTGGGGAGCAGCTCTTGTATGATTGATAGAGAGACTTTAAGATCCCAGGTGAATTGTTATGAAGACTGATGGCAGGAGAGAAAAAACCCACCCCCCAAAGCAGGTTATTAAGTACAGAGTTGATGCTTATCAGCAGGAAAATGAATGTGTCAGAGATTGGCTGCAAATCAAAAGCCTGATTTATTTATTTACTTTTGCCTTTGAAGATGCACAAATAAGGCTGGGGGTGAGTCTGTAAATCCTGCCAGCAGTGGAGGGAGCTTTGCAGAATGCACACAGGCTTTGTGCTCTGTGGACTTGATCCTCTGCAGCTATGAGGCTCCAGACAGCAGTGAGCGGAGGGCTGGAAGCCCTCTGCCCTGTGGGACAGGGTTGAGAGGGTTGGGTTTGTGCAGCCTGGAGAAGAGGAGGCTTGGAGGAGACTTCATCACTGGGGAGCAGGATATAAAGGGTGGCTACCAGGGGGATGGAGACTGCCTGTGGTAGAATCACAGAGTTGTCAGGGTTGGAAGGGATCTCAAGGATCATCCAGTTCCATCCTCTCTGCCATGGGCAGGGACACCTCACACCAGAGCAGGTTGCTCAGAGCCTTTGTACCAGGTGTGCCGTGGAGAAGGCAAGGAGGGATGGGGACAGGCGAGGAGCTGTGGCTTTGTTTTCCCTCTGCCTCCTTGATGGTTCCATGTTAAGTCCAACATCTTTACATTAACTCACATGTCAGTAACTCAAGAAAAGTGTGGCCAGCAGGTCTGGGGAGGTTCTTCTGCCTCTCTGCTCTGCCCTGGTGGGACCAAACCTGGAATGCTGTGTCCAGGTTTGGAGAGACAGTGACCTGCTGGAGAGAGTCCAAGGGAGAGCCAGGAGGATGCTGAGGGGACCTGAGCATCTGCCCTGTGAAGAGAGACTGAGAGCCCTGGGGCTGTTTAGTGTGGAGAAGAGAAGGCTGAGAGGGGATCTGATCAATGTGTATCAATCTCTGAGGGGTGGGTGTCAAGTGGAGGGGGCCAAGCTCTTTTGGGTGCTGCACAGCAGTAAGCCAAGGAACAACAGGTTGGAGCTTGAAAATAGAAGGTTTCAGTTCAACATGAGGGGAAACTTCTTTGGTGTGAGGGTGCCAGAGCCCTGGAGCAGGCTGCCCAGGGAGGTTGTGGAGCCTCCTCTGGAGGCTTTCCAAAGCCACCTGGATGCCTTCCTGTGCAGACTGCCCTGGGAGATGCTGCTCTGGCAGGGGGGTTGGACCTGATGATCTCTCGAGGTCCCTTCCAACCTCTGATGTACTGTGACACTGCTGAGGAGATTCCCAGTGGACTCCAGAAGAAGCTGTTTCCCATTGTGGGAACAGTGAGACTTTGGAATCATCTCCCAGGGGAAGCAGTGGAGTTCCTTAGACTGGGCCAGGATGCTGGGCCAGCTCATTTCAACCCCATCATCCCCTAGAAAGGTTGGACCAGGTGAGCCTTGGCATCCCTTCCAACCTGGCATTCTGTGATCTCTGGGTGCTCAAAGCCAGGTGGCATCAAAGGGACACTGATGGATGGGAAATAAGATTTTTATCACTGCTGTGGCAAAAGGGATCCCAGCTCCAGCTGTAGAGGCTCCAGCATCCTTCCAAGCCTCTGGCTGCAGCCCAGCACACAGCTGCCTTCTGGGCTGCATGAGGGCACTGCTGGCTCCTGGGGAGCTTCCCAGGAACCAGCACTGCTCCCTGGGCAGCCTGTTCCAGACTCTCACCACCCTCACACTGAAGAACTTCTTCCTCAGCTGCAGTCTGACCCTGCTGTGCCTCGGCTTCAAACCATTCCCCCTTGGCCTGGCTCTAGACACCCTTAGCAAAAGTCCCTCTGCAGCCTTCCTGCAGGATCCCTTCAGCTATTGCAAGGCAGCTCTGAGGTCCCCCTGGAGCCTTCTCTTCTCCAGGCTGAACACCCCCAGCTCCCTCAGCCTGGCCTCAGAGCAGAGCTGCTGCAGCCCTTGGATCATCTTTGTGGCCTCCTCTGGGCTCCCTCCAGCAGCTCTGTGTCCTCCTTGTGCTGGGGACAGCAGAACTGGAGGCAGGATTGGAGGTGGGGTCTGAGCAGAGCCAAGGGTCAGAATCCTCTCTCTTGCCCTGCTGCCCACACTCCTCTGGCTGCAGCCCAGCACACAGCTGCTTGCTGGGCTGCCTGAGGGCACTGCTGGCTCCTGGGGAGCTGCTCAGCACCCAGCACCCCCAAGTCATAGAATCATAGAATTATCAGGGCTAGAAGGGACCTCAAGGATGATCCAGTTCCAGTCCCCCTGCCATGGGCAGGGACACCTCACACCAGAGCAGGTTGCTCACAGCCACATCCAGCCTGACCTTCCAAACTTCCAGGGATGAGGCTTCCACCGTCTCCCTAGGCAACCTGTGCCAGGCTCTCACCACCCTCATGGGGAAGAACTTCTTTCTCACATCCAATCTGAATCATCTTTGTGCTCTCCTCTGGACTTGTTCCAACAGTAACCCCCAGGGTTTTGCATCTCACTGCTAAAATCAGTGGTCCAGGGGTTCAGAGTCCAGGGCCTCAAGTCTCCTTCTTCAGGGCTGCTCTCACCCCAGTCTGCACCCAGCTCAGTACTCCAATGTCCTTCACAACCATCCTCAGCATAAAAAAGATTCCCTTTCTCCTGAGTCTAAATCTGCCTCTTTTAGTCTCCAACCCTCACCCCTTGTCCTGTCACAAGAGGCCCCTCTCAACAAAAGTTTGCCCCTATCTTTCTTCTCCCCCCTGCCTTCTGCGCAGGCCAATATTTGCTTAGCTGCTTCCGAGCAAGCTTCTCCCTTTCAGCCTTTCTGAAAGGCCTCAAAACTCTGGCAGTTGTTGTTGGGAGTTGGCACACAGGGAAGGAGGAGAAGATGAATCCTCTGCTTTTCATGTCTGCCATTGCCATTCAACCCCCGAGCTGACCTTCTACCCCTGGCTGGAAAAGCAGGAATGAAAAGCTGGTTTGTCCCACCGGCCTCAGCCCTCCCGGCTGGGTTCAGCCATTCTTGGGTGTTGAGCTGATCTCAGTTGCAAGCTGGGAGCCCCTTCAAACTCCCTTGAATCTCTTTCCACTCTTTAGTTTGGGCAGGAGAGGCCAAAAAACCTCTGCAGAGTGTTAATGGGTGACTTGCTGTGGCCTTTCAGCCCTGCTCTTTTGTGTGAGTTGCAGAAGCATTCCTGGTGGTGGCCTCCTGGGCTGGGTGTGGGCACTGGGAATGGGAATGAGATCGAGGTGGAGGAGAGCACTGCAAAATCCTTTGTGGTGGCAGGATGGGAAATACTTGGCTTTTAGAGTGATTGTGACCTGAATCTTTGACTGCATCTTGCATGCATGACAGAGACCTCTTGCTCTCTACAAGCTGAAAGGAGGTTGCAGTGAGGTGGGATTCGCTCTCTTCTCCCTAGTTTCAGGTGATAGAAGGAGAGGAAACGGCCTGAAATTGTGCCAAGGGAGGGTTAGGTTGGAGATGAGGAAGAATTTGTTTCCTGGAAGAGTGGTCAGGGATTGGAAGAGGCTGCCCAGGGAGGTGGTGGAGTCCCCATGCCTGGAGGAGTTCAAGAAATCTGTGGCCACGGCACCTGGTTTGATGACCATGGTGGTGTGGGGTTGATGGTTGGACAGAATGATCTTAGAGGTCTTAGTGATTCTGTGATAGTGGGAAGTGTCCCTGCCCATGGCAGATCTCTTTAGGGTCCCTTCCAACCCAGACCATTCTGTGGTTCCTTGAACCCCTCTGCCAGAGCTCTGCCTGTGATTTTTGTGAGTATCTTGTGTTTTATACTTGACTTCTGTATGTTCATCACTTGGCAGCTTTCACCTGAAGAAGCCAACAGCTTTCTTTTTCTTATTGTTGAAGTGACAGCAATGTGCCACATCTATTATCACAGAATGGTTTAGGTTGGGAGGGACCTCAGAGATCATCTCCTCCAACCTCCACACCATGCCCAGGGACACCTCTCAACTAGACTCAGCTGCTCAAGGCCTCATCCAACCTGGCCTTCAACACCCCCAGGATGGAGGCAGCCACAGCCTCCCTGGGCAGCCTGTGCCAGAGTCTCACCACCCTCACACTGAAGAACTTCTTCCTCAGCTCCAGTCTGACCCTGCTGTGCCTCAGCTTCAAACCACTCCCCCTTGGCCTGGCTCTAGACACCCTTAGCAAAAGTCCCTCTGCAGCCTTCCTGCAGGATCCCTTCATCTATTGCAGGGCAGCTCTGAGGTCCCCCTGGAGCCTTCTCTTCTCCAGGCTGAACACCCCCAGCTCCCTCAGCCTGGCCTCAGAGCAGAGCTGCTGCAGCCCTTGGATCATCCTTGTGGCCTCCTCTGGCCTCCCTCCAGCAGCTCTGTGTCCTCCTTGTGCTGGGGACAGCAGACCTGGAGGCAGGACTGGAGGTGGGGTCTGAGCAGAGCCAAGGGTCAGAATCCCCTCTCTTGCCCTGCTGCCCACACTCCTCTGGCTGCAGCCCAGCACACAGCTGCCTGCTGGGCTGCCTGAGGGCACTGCTGGCTCCTGGGGAGCTGCTCAGCACCCAGCACCCCCAAGTCTCTTTCTTCAGGGCTGCTCTCACCCCGCTCTGCAGCCAGCCTGGATCTGTGCTTCTCAGTAGCTCCAGGGACACCACAGGCAGTGTAATTCTGGGCTCTGTTGTTTTCCATCCATGATTTCCAAACAGGGTGAACGTTTGCCAGCCTCTGCCTGTCCTATGGGTGGGAAAGGCTTCCAGTCTTCTGGGCTCATTTACAGGCACCTCTTGCCAACACCTAATTACAACAAGATGATGATAAACAAACCTCTTGCCAAAGCTCCCTTTCTGCTGACAGATTTATCCTGGGCTCCCCTTCATCTTTTCTGGTACTGCTTTGTTGGGAGAACAAAGATCGCACAATATTGAGGGAAGAAGGAGCTGTTCCAGGGGACTGATCCCTTCCATTTCCTCTCTTCATCTTATTTTTCCCACTCTTCATGAACCATCCTTGTCCCTGCATCAGCATGAGCAAAGAAGAGGAGGACAGGGAGGGATTGGCTGTGCTGCCTGCCAGGGGAATGTGGCTGGAGGTGGAGGATGGTTCATCCTACCTTGGGTTTGTAGTCATACAATTACTTTGGTTGGAAAAGGCCTCTAAGATCATAGAATGGCTTGAGATGGAAGGGACCTCAGAGATCATTTCCTCCAACCTCCCCACCATGCTCAGGGACATCTCTCAACTTAGGCTCAGCTGCTCAAGGCCTCAACCAGCCTGGTCTTAAACACTTCCAGGGCTGAGGTGTTCACAACTTCTGTGGGCATCTTGTTCCAGTGTCTCACCACCCTCCTAGTGAAGAACTTCTTCCTAATGTCCAATCTACATCTACCCTACTCTAACCATCAACCCAACAGCACCCTGGCCATTCAACCATGCCCCAAAGTGTCATATCCATGTGAGGGTTCTTTTTTACACCTCCAGGGATGGTGACTCCACCACTTCCATGGGCAGCTTATTCTTGACTGGAGAAGAAAACCTATGAGACCAGAAAGCAGGAGCTGTGAGCAGATTATTAGAGGGCAATAAGTAAGGACCAAGACTGGAAGTCATAATTCACCCAGTCCAAACCTGCAGCCTGGTGGATCTCAATGTTGGCCACAGGAAGCCAGAGCAATCCTCACTATCAATACAGACTGGGGGAGGAGGGGATGGAAAGCAGCCCTGAGGGAAAGGTCTTGGGGGTGCTGGTGGGGGAGAAGCTGGCCGGGAGCAGGCAGTGTGAGCTTGCAGCACAGAAGGCCAAGGGCAGCCTGGGCTGCAGCCAAAGCAGCGCTGGCAGCAGAGCCAGAGAGGTGATTCTGCCACTTTGCTCTGCTCTGGGGAGACCTCAGCTGGAGTGCTGTGTGCAGGTCTGGAGCCCTCAGCACAGCAAGGACCTGGAGCTGATGGAGCAGGTCCAGAGGAGGGCCAGGCAAATGCTCAGGGGGTTGGAGCAGCTCTGCTGTGAGGCCAGGCTGAGGGAGCTGGGGGTGTTCAGCCTGGAAAAGAGAAGGCTCCAGGGAGACCTAATAGCAGCCTGCCAGTACCTGAAGGGGGCTACAGGAAGGCTGCAGAGAGACTGTTTGCAGAGGTCTGCAGGGACAGGACAAGAGACAATGGCTTCAAACTAGAGCAGAGCAGATTTAGATTGGATGTGAGGAAGAAGTTCTGCCCTATGAGGGTGGTGGAACACTGGCACAGGTTGCCCAGGGAGGTGGTTTGGGCCACATCCCTGGAGATATTGAAGGTGAGGCTGGACAGGGCTCTGGGCAACCTGAGCTAGTTGAGGATGTCCCTGCTGAGTGCAGAGGGGGTTGGACTGGATGACCTTTGGAGGTCACTTCCAACCCAGACTGTTGTATGGTTCTATGATTCTCTGATCCTGTGATTTTGTGACCTTCTGGAGTGTGTGGAGGTCCTGTCCATGGAATTTAATCACAGAATAGTTTTGGTTGGAGAGACCTTCAAGAGCAACCTTCAACCCAACATCACCCTGGCCATTAATCCATGTCCCAGAGTGCCATTGCCACATATTTCTTGGAACACCTCCAGGGATGGGGACTCCACCACCTCCCTGGGCAGCCTCTGCCAATCCCTGACCACTCTTGCAGCAGAGAAATTCCTCCTCATCTCCAACCTAACCCTCCCCTGGCACCATAGTGGAAGTCCACTTGGTGCTAGGAATCTCCAACCTCACGTCTCAGTGTCACAGGAGAGGGTTTTTTTTGGGAGGGTAAGTGGGACCTGACCATGCAGCTTGGCTAAATTAACCTCTGGCAGATGAACTGGAAGTTAATTGAATGATTGCTTGGTGGATCCCAAGTGAGGGTCAAGCTCGAAATGACTCAAATGAGAACTTGTCAGAAAATTAGGGAGGTTTGAAGGCGGTGTAAGGTCAGGAGGTCTTCTCCTGCTCAAGGAGGCTTTGGCTGGATGCTGTTAGGATGTGATTTGAATTTAAAGAGGGGATGTGGAGATCAGAGAAATCAGATTTCTGTTTTCTTTGCTTTTATTTCTGTTCTCTCTCTCTCTCTCTCTCTCATTCCTGGTTCTGTGCTGTCTGGTGTAAAAGAAATACTTCTGGGCACAGCTCATTTGCTCTCAGAGGAGCAAAAGCCAAATCTCTTTCCAATGAAAAGTGTAGGGAGTGGGGCTCTGAAAAGCTCTTAGATCCCTTTTGCACAAAGGAAGAAGGCAAATCACAGCCTAAGCAGGGTGGGAAGTTCGAGGGTAAGGCAGCTTGGCCCAAGGATGGGTAGGAAACACCATGGAGAGGTTTCTGCCATCCAGAGCTGGTCAGATTGCATTGTTTACTCTTGTCTTTACAATTCAATGTACAACTACTATTTATCATCATCATCATCATGAAATGGTTCAGGTTGGAAGGGACCTCAGATATTATCTCTTCCAACCTCCCCATCATGGGCAGGGACACCTCTCAACTGGACTCAGCTGCTCAAGACCTCACACAGCCTGGCATTGAACAGTCCCAGGCAGGAGGCAGCCACAGCCTCCCTGGGCAGCCTGTGCCAGACTCTCACCACCCTCCTGCTGAACAACTTCTTCCTCAGCTCCAGTCTGACCCTGCTGTGCCTCAGCTTCAAACCATTCCCCCTGGGCCTGGCTCTAGACACCCTTAGCAAAAGTCCCTCTGCAGCCTTGCTGCAGGATCCCTTCAGCTCTTGCAAGGCAGCTCTGAGGTCCCCCTGGAGCCTTCTCTTCTCCAGGCTGAACACCCCCAGCTCCCTCAGCCTGGCCTCAGAGCAGAGCTGCTGCAGCCCTTGGATCATCTTTGTGGCCTCCTCTGGCCTCCCTCCAGCAGCTCTGTGTCCTCCTTGTGCTGGGGACAGCAGACCTGGAGGGAGGATTGGAGGTGGGGTCTGAGCAGAGCCAAGGGTCAGAATCCCCTCTCTTGCCCTGCTGCTCAGCCTTCCCCTGAATATTTTGAGATCATGAAAGGTGTCAGGGTGCTATAAGGGAATCATAGAATGGCTTTGGTTGGAAGGGAGCTTAAAGATCATCCAGTTCCAACTGCCCTGCCGTGGGCAGGGACACCTCCCACAAGAGCAGGACCCCTGTAAGATGTCTGTTTCTCACTAACCCTCTATTTATAAAGATTTTATCCACTTAGTCTGAAAAGAAAATGCTAAGAACTTCCTGAACTTCTTGGATGCCATTTACCAGGTTTGTGGGAGGGTATTAGTTGACAGTTGGCTGAAGAAGAGCCACTGGAGTGCCTAGGTGGCCAAGAAGGCCACCAGCATCCTGACCTGGAGCAGCAATGGTGTGGGCAGCCTGAACAGGGCAGGAATTGTCCCCCTGGGCTGGGCACTGGTGAATTTTGGACTGGTGAGTTCAGTTTTGGACTCCTCACTCCAAGAAGGACATTGAGGGAGTAGAGCAGGTGCAGAGAAGGGTAACAAAGAAGGGTCGGATGGAGGAACCTGGAAACTCCAGGCCTGGCAGCCTGAGCTCAGTGCCAGGCAAGAGCATGGAACAGGGCATCTGGAGTGCAAGCACACAGCACTTGCACCATGGCCAAGGGCTCAGGCCCAGCCAGCATGGATTCAGGAAGGGCAGCTCCTGCCTGACCAACCTGATGTCCTGCTCTGCTCAGGTGACTGCCTGGGGGCTGTGGGGCAGGCTGTGGCTGCAGTCTGCCTGGACTTCAGCAAGGCCTTTGCCACCGTCCCCCACAGCAAACTCCTGGCCAAGCTGTCAGCCCCTGGCTTGGACAGCAGCACTCTGTGCTGGGGGAGGAGCTGGCTGGAGGCTGAGCCCAGAGAGTGGTGGTGAATGGTGCCACAGCCAGCTGGCAGCCAGGCACTAGTGGTGTGCCCCAGGGCTCAGTGCTGGGCCCCAGCCTGTTCAATATCTTTATTGATGATCTGGATGAGGGCACTGAGTCCATCAGCAGTCAGTTTGCAGATGACACCAAGCTGGGGGCAGGAGTTGAGCTGGTAGAGGGTAGGAGAGCTCTGCAGAGGGACCTTGCCAGGCTGGGCAGATGGGCAGAGTCCAAGGGCATCACATTGAACACATCCAAGTGCCAGGTGCTGCACATTGGCCACAGCAACCCCAGGCTGTGCTACAGGCTGGGGTCAGAGTGTCTGGAGAGCAGCCAGGCAGAGAGGGACCTGGGGGTGCTGGTTGAGAGTAGGCTGAACATGAGCCTGCAGTGTGCCCAGGTGGCCAAGAAGGCCAATGGCATCCTGGCCTGCATCAGGAGCAGTGTGGCCAGCAGGAGCAGGGAGGTCATTGTGCCCTGTCCTCAGCACTGGTTAGGCCACACCTTGAGTGCTGTGTCCAGTTCTGGGCCCCTCAGGTGAAGAAGGACATTGAGATGCTGGAAGGTGTCCAGAGAAGGGCAATGAGGCTGGGGAGGGGTCTGGAGCACAGCCCTGTGAGGAGAGGCTGAGGGAGCTGGGGTTGCTTAGCCTGGAGAAGAGGAGGCTCAGGGGAGACCTCATTGCTGTCTACAACTACCTGAAGGGAGGTTGTAGCCAGGAGGGGGTTGGTCTCTTCTCCCAGGCAACCAGAAACAGAACAAGAGGACACAGTCTCAAGCTGTGCCAGGGGAAGTTTAGGCTGGGGGTGAGGAGAAAGTTCATCCCAGAGAGAGTTGTTGGCCATGGGAATGTGCTGCCCAGGGAGGTGGTGGAGTCCCCATTCCTAGAGGTGTTCAAGAGGGGACTGGATGTGGCCCTTGGAGCCATGGTTTAGTAGTCATGAGGTGTTGGGTGACAGCTTGGACTTGATGATCTTTGAGGTCTCTTCCAAGCTTATTGATTCTATGATTCTAAAGCTGGGGAAGGGTCTGGAGAACAGGGCTGGGCAGGAGCAGCTGAGGGAACTGGGGGGTGTTGAACCTGGAGAAGAAGAGGCTGAGGAGAGACCTTCTGGCTCTCTACAACTCTGAAAGGAGCTTGGAGCCAGGTGGGAGTTGGTCTCCTCTTCCAAAATCATAGAATCATAGAATTGTCAGGGTTGGATGGGACCTCAAGGATCATCTAGTTCCAACCCCCTGCCAGGGACAGGAACACCTCACACTAGATCAGGTTGTGATAAGTAGTGATAGGATAAGAGGGAATGGCCTGAAGTTGCCAGGAGAGGTTGGGGTTGAACGTGAGGATCAATTTCTTCCCCTTGAGGGTTGTCAAGGCCTGGCACAGGCTGCCCAGGGCAGTGGTGGTGTGCTCATCCCTGAAGAGATCGGAAAGCTGTTGAGATGTCTTGCTGAGGGCCATAGGTTGGTAGTGGGCTGGTAGTGCTGGGTTAATGGCTTGGGCTGGATGGTCTGAAAGGTGTTTTCCAGCCTAACCAATTCCATGGTGCTGTGATTCAATGAATTTCTTTTAGGGTTGTGGAAATCTTCTTCAGTGTCACCTTTGTGTTGAACTGCCTGAGTGATCAGAGGGAAGGGTGGGTGAGGTGCCAGATCCACCAAGGTGTGCTTAGGAAGGCTCCTGTAAAAGTGTGGCTGTGTGTAGAAGGTCCTGATCCCCAGAGTCGAGGTCTGAATGACTTTGGGAAGCAGTGGAGCTGGTCATGGTGCTTTCCAAGGCAAAAAGTGAACTAACAGTGGCCACAAAGCTCCTGTCTGTAGGAGTTTGGAGGTGGCAGCAATACCTGTGCTGGTTCTTAAGTGCTTTGAGTGCTCCTGTAGGAAGAGGATCACAGGCTCACGGCATGGTGAGGGTGGGAAGGGAGCTCTGGAGCTCAGCCAGGCCAACCCCCCTGCTCCAGCAGGGCACCCCCAGCAGCTTGCCCAGCAGCACCATGGCCAGGGGGGGTTGGAAGCTCTCCACACAAGGAGACTCCACAACCTCTCTGGGCAGCCTGCTCCAGGCCTCCACCACCCTCACAACAAACAACTTTCTCCTCATCCTCAAATAGAACCTCCTGGGTGCCAGTTTGTGCCCCTTGGCCTGTCCCTGGGCAGCACTCAGCAGATGCCAGCCCCAGCCTCTTGCCCCCCACAGCCCCTTCAGCTCTTGCTGAGCATTGCTCAGCTCCCCTCTGGGGCTGCTCTTCTGCAGGCTCTCAGCCCCAGGGCTCTCAGCCTTCGCTCCTCACAGAGCTGCTCCAGACCCTTCAGCCTCTCCCCATCCCTCCCTGGACTCTCTCTAGCTGTTCCCAGTCTCTCTTGAGCTGGGGAGCCCATAACTGGACCCTGTCCTCTGTGAAGCCCATGGCTGGATGAAATAGGGGTCAGAGGCCTCTCTCCTGGCAGCAGTAGCAGAGCAGGATGCAGGGCGAGAAGCTCAGCTGCGGTCCAGCGAGGTGACAAGAGTGGAGCACAGCTCTGCAGCCACCTTCCAGCAGAGCAGCTTCAAGCTCAGCATTCAGGGCAGCAGCATTTTCAATCTCTTTTCTCGTGCTGCTTGGCAATCCCTCTGTTCAAACTGCCCTGACCTGCTGATGGAGTGGTGGCCACCCAACCGCTGACCTCTCCTGTTTGTTACTGTTTACCCTTCATCTGAAGTCATTGTCTGGGGCGCTGGGGGCCTGTCAGGCACGGCCCCCAGGAAGGATAAACCAGCTGAAAATGTAACCAGGTTACAGCCAGCAAAGTATCTGGAGACTGTTTGCTAGCAGCTTATTCCCATGGCATTCCATCCTGGGCTTCCTCTTTCAGGTCCTCGCCGAAGCCTCAGCGGCTTCTAAGCAGCCGAGCATCACCGTCCTGGGGGGATTTAGAAGCAGCAGAAGCTCTGTGCAGAGCAATCCTTGGCTTTGTCTCTTTGGCATTCCTTTTCTGTTGGTCTTTTTTTAGGGTGGCTCCTGATGGCCACAAGCAAGGGGCAGGAGTTGATTGTGCTGCAGGAGGTTTGAATTTCGCTAATCCTCTTTGATTCCCCTTTTAGTGTAGGGTTGGTGGGGGTGTTTTTTTCACCCCCCCCTCCCCTCTTTAGTGCCACACTGCAGTGCTTGTAATGATTTGAAAATGTCTTTTTCTTCCCCCCTTTCTCCTTTTTGAATGGCATTGTCTTGCAGCATGTATTGGAAGCTCTTCTGAATGTGCTTTAATGGTAGGTGCTGAATAGAAAGGGAAGCATCCAGCTGGAACGCTGTCCACGTGGACTCTTCCATGCTGCTTGGGAACAACATCCTGCATAGCAAGCAGGGAGGAAGCACAAGCCTCTTCCTCACACAACCCCCCTGATGTGATAACAATCCCTCTTTCTTCTTCTTCTGTTTTTTTTTTAATCTGGGCTAATAAAGCATTTTCTTTCATCCTTCTCAATCTTCAGCTGTTTGGTACACCACCTTAGAGCAGGCAGGGCAGAATGGGCTCCCAGGGCTGATTTAGTTATAAAGCAAATCCTTGGGCTGCAGCCAGAGCAGGGAAAGCAGCAGCACAGGGAGGGGATTCTGCCCCTCTGCTCTGCTCAGACTCCACCTGCAGCACTGCAGCCAGTTCTGGTACCCCCAGCACAAGAAGGACCTGGAGCTGTTGGAGAAGGTCCAGAGGAGGCCATGAAGATGATCAGGGGGCTGGAGAACCTCCCCTGTGTGGACAGGCTGAGAGAGTTGGGGCTGTTTAGCCTGGAGAAGAGAAAGCTCCAGGGAGACTTTAGAGCAGACTTCCAGTACCTGAAGGGGCCTACAGGAGAGCTCGGGGGGGAGGGGGGGACATTTGACAAGGGCTGGGAGTGACAGGATGAGAGGGAATGTATTGAAGCTGGAAGAGGGGAGATTGAGACTGGAGATGAGGAAGAGATCCTTGGCAGTGAGGCTGGGGAGACACTGGAACAGGTTGCCCAGGGAGGCTGTGGATGCCTCCTCCCTGGAGGTGTTCAAGGCCAGGTTGGATGAGGCCTTGAGCAACCTGGGCTGGTGGGAGGTAGAGCAGGGTTGATGCTTGGACCTGGTGATCTCAAGGGTCTTTACCAACCTGAATGATTCTATGACTTGAGTTTGTGGTCAGTGGTTATTGCATCGTGAGGGCTGGAGGAAGAAGAATGAAACCCTGGGGGTTTGGGGCTTGGGGCTATGGTTTTAGGGGTGAGCCTTGTAGAGTAGGGTTTTGGGTTGGCCTTGGTGATCCTGAGGGTCTTTTCCAACCTCAGTGTTTCTGTGGCTCTGTGAAATGCTGCACTGATTTTCCCCCCTTTTCATCTTCTTAAGAGCTCCATCCTTCCTTAGCAGAGCTCCTGATGTAGATAAAGTCTCTCCTTGTAGCTTTCTCTTCCACCTCCCTTTATAACCATGATTGCCTTTGCTTTGAGAATTGCTCCTTCTGTGCTGTCTTGGATGGAGGGTGGGGGTGGAGGGAAGGCTAATTAATTAAGCTGTAACTGTTACCGAGTCAATTGGTGCTAGCATTGAACGTCTGATTTGTTTACTGTCCCGAGGTAAAGGGGAAGGAGTTAACGATCTAGCAAATTGGGCATCCATCATCAGAGGCTTGTTTGGAATGAAAAGGGTTTATTTAGGAACTCCAAAAAGAGAACAAACCCCCCCCACACACACACGTTTTGGAAGCGAGATGGTCGAGGTTCCTGTGTTGGAAGTGTCACTGGATAGCTGCGGAGACAAATGTGTCGGCTAATAAAGCTTAATGAGTGATTTCCCCCTTAATCAGAATGGAGAATGTGCTTCATTAAGGTAATTAACTGAGCCAGTTGCTTAAGTGACAGTCAGCAGACACAAATTCCCCAGTCACTTGGCTTTCCTCTGAATCAAACTCCAAAGAAGCTCACCCCCAGCCCTAGCGTTCGAACCTGGCTGCTCGCCTGAGCTCCTCCACTGCATCTCCTCAGCTGGGATGTGCTGGGTGCCACTGGCTGCACCCCTTGACAAGCTTTGGGCTCCAGGTCGTTGTAGGCAGCTCCTGGTGGAAGCTCACAGCTGTTTAGTTTTGAGTGGGAAAAGTCCTCTTAAGATCCTCCAGTCCAACCATCAACCCAGCACCACCATGGCCATCAAACCATGGCCCCAAGTGCCATGGACACAGGCTTCTTGAACACCTCCAGGGATGGGGACTCCACCACCTCCCTGGGCAGCCTCTTCCAATCCCTGACCACTCTGGCAGCAAGTCTGTATCACAACACACCTAAGTTACTCCAGGCTCACTGCTTTCAGGCAACCTGTAATAATAGAGATGAAGCTATGCAGGGCAGCAAGGGCTCTGGAGAGCTCCAGACTGGTGGCAGCCAAACAGCTCCCATCAGGTTTTGTCATTAACAGCAGAGCTGATGAGTCCTCATTAACAGGCTCACAGAATCAGGGTGGTTTGGGTTGGAAGGGACCTTTTGGAGATGTTTTAGCATTGTAGAAAGCTAAAGAATCAGAGAATCAAAGAAAGGTTTGGGTGGGAAATGAACTCCAAGATCCTCCAGTCCAACCATCAACACCACCATGGCCACTAAACCATGGCCCCAAGTGCCATGGCCACAGGTTTCTTGAACACCTCCAGGGCTGGGGACTCCACCACCTCCCTGGGCAGCCTCTTCCAATCCCTGACCAATCTTCCAGCAAAGAAATTGTCCTTGATGTCCAACCTAACCCTCCCCTGGCACAATTTCAGGCCATTTCCTCTCCTTCTTTCACCTAGGCAGAAAAGCCCAAGCCCCACCTCACCCCAACCTCCTTTCAGGGAGTTGTAGATAGCAATGAAGTCTTCCCTCAACCTCCTCTTCTCCATCTCACCAGCAGCATTTGCTCTTTTCTCTGCTAATTGATGACAGGTCAGGCTTTCATTGTGGTCGGTTTGGTCACCTAAGAGCTGTGAGCAAGGAATTCCTTGTCCTGACCTTGTGCCTTCACTTCTTTGTTCATCAAGAAGCTAGAAGTGAGGTCCTGAGCCCTGTGCTGAAGGCAGGGGTGTGGAAGGTTGATCTGCTGTGGGTACATTTGCAGGCAGAACGTGCAGCACTTGGAGAAGTTCTGGAGAATGAGCTGAGAGATCCCAAAAGACTTGAATCATGAAATCCCCTGCTCTGGTTGCATAACATCTCCTTCTAAATCCCTTTCCTTCACATCTAACTGTGTGTTGAACTGATGAGGACATAACCAGCTGGATAGATGATGGTAGAGCAGTGGATGTGGTTTATCTCAATTTAAGTAAAGCATTTGACACTCTCTCCCCAACAGCATCCTTGCAGCTAAGCTGAGGCAGTGTGGTCTGGATGGTCAGGGAGTGAGGTGGATGGGAAATGGTTGAAGGGAAGCAGTCAGAGACTTGTGGTCAATGGGATGGAGTCTAGTTGGAGGCCTGTGCCTAGTGGAGACTCTCCAGAGTCAGTACTGGCACCAGGACTGTTCAATATATTCATCAGTGACCTGGGTGAGGGCACAGGAGAGTTGTGTTGCCATGCAGCCAGATTTAGAGAGGCTGAGAGCTGGGCAGGGAGAAATGGAATGGTCAAAGGGAGAGTCTTGCACCTGGGAAGGAGCAACCCCAGGGAGCAGTACAGGTTGGGGACTGAGCTGCTGGAGAGCAGTGAAGGGGAAAAGGACCTGGGGGTCCTGGTGGATGGGAGGTTGACCATGAGCCAGCAATGTGCTCCTGTGGCCAAGAAGGCCAAAGCCATCCTGGGGTGGATTAGAAGGGCTGTGCTTGGTAGGTCCAGAGAGGTTCTCCTCCCCCTCTACTCTGCCCTTCTGAGGCCACACCTGGACTATTGTGTCCAGTTCTGGGCCTCTCAGCTCAAGAAGGATCTCAGGGCACTGCTTGAAAGAGTTCAACATAGAGCCACAAAGATGCTGAAGGCAGTGGAACATCTTCCTTGTGGGGAGAGCTTGAGGGAGCTGAGGGCTCTGTAGCTTGGAGAGAAGGAGCCTGAGAGGTGACCTCATTGATGCTGATAAAGATGTGGAGGGTGAGTGCCAAGAGGCTGGAGCCAGGCTCTGCTGGGTGATGCCCAATGCCAGCACAAGAGGCAATGGTGGGAGCTGAGGCATAGGAAGTTCCATGGAAAGAGGAGGAAGAATTATTCCCCTGTGAGTGTGACAGGAGACTGGAACAGGCTGCCCTGGGGGGTTGTGGAGTCTCCCTCTCTATAGATACTCAAGACCCACCTGGATGTGTTCCTGTGTGATCTGCCCTAGGTGGTCCTGCTCTGGCAGAGGGGGTTGGACTGGATGATCCTTGGAGGTCCCTTCCACCCCCTAACATGCTGTGAGTCTGTGAATTCTAACCATGGTGATGTAGCTAGAGGATGTAGCACAGCAGATGGAGCTAGCAGAAGGCACCCAGCTGAACTTTTGCTTTTCTCTTTGTCCTCAGAGTTCCTGGTCTTCCACCATGAACCCTGTTTATAGCCCCGTCCAACCTGGGGCTCCCTACGGAAACCCGAAGAACATGGCCTATACAGGTAGGACCTTGGGGTTCACTGCCTCTTCTGTGCCTGTCCATCTTGGGTGGTGAGAGCAGATGGGCATTAATGAGTGCTTATGCCCTTAATGAAGTGAGTTGCCAAGCAGGGAGCCAGATGGGAAATGTGACTTGAAGGGGGAAAAAAAACCCCAACCCAACAACTCTTGGGTGAGGTCAGTGAGAAGAAATGGAGCTGGATTCGTAGGAGGGAAATCCTAAAGGATCAAAAGAGGCAAATAAAAGATGCAAGAAGTTGCTGGAGGAGTTAGCTGGGGAGCTGGTGGGCTTGGTTCTGGAGCTGAACTGAGCAGTGGGGTGGAACAATCCTGCTGTGCAGAAGTGAAGATGCCAGAGGTGAGAGGCTGCGGTTTGGGGACTTCTGTGGTTTTGGTTCTAGGTGCTGATGGAAACTCCATTCCTGACTCATTTTGGGGGTGGGGTGTTGGTGAGTTATGCTTTGATTGAGTTAATCCCAGCAAGCCCATCTTTTGGGCTCAAAAATGTCTCTTTAAGTACTTGGAGCACACCCAAACATAAAAGCACTGAAATGTGTTTGTCATAATGATGTAACTCACGGGGAGCTAAAGGCCTGAGCAGAGAGCTTTGGAAAGCTCAGCTGAGGTCTAGCTGTGGTTTTGCCCCATGGATTATGTTCTTCTCATCTTCTAAGTACCTTACAAAATCAGCTTTGGAAGACATTTCAGCCTCTCATTTGGTTGCCTGGAATGAGCTGTTAGACCTCAGGCTGGGTTCAGATTTCCTTCCTTAGGTGAGCATCGCCAGTTGTGCGCCTTGGATTCTACCTCGGGGTGGGGGGGGCAGGGCTTGAGAAGCTGCTTTGGTGGAGGAAAGTGGCCAACAGCAAAGGGGAATGGACATCACTTTGGGGCTCTTCATTACAGGAAAGATGTTGAGTTGTTGGAGTGTGTCCAGAGATGGGCAATGGAGGTGATGAAGGGTCTGGAGAACAGGGCTGGGCAGGAGCAGCTGAGGGAGCTGGGGGTGTTTGGTCTGGAGAAGAGGAGGCTGAGAGGAGGAGACCTCATTGCTCTCCCTGAAAGAAGGTTGGAGTGAGGTGGGGGTTGGTCTCTTCTCCCCAGTCTCAGGTGATAGAAGGAGAGGAAATGGCCTGAAATTGTGCTAGAGGAGGGTTAGGTTGGAGATGAGGGAAGATTTCCTTGCTGCAAGAGTGGTCAGGGATTGGAACACAGAAATGTTTCAGTTGGGGAATACCTCTGAGATCATCACAGAATCATAGAATAGTTCAGGTTGGAAGGGACCTGAGAGATCATCTGCTGCAGGGGATACCTCTCAATAGACTCAGTTGTTCAAGGCCTCATCCAACCTGGCCTTGAAATATCCCCAAGCAGGAGGCAGCCACAGCCTCCCTGGGCAGCCTGTTCCTCCTTTGGAGGTCCCTTCCAACCCAGACCATGCTATGATTTTATAAGGAGAAACATTTTCACTGAGAGGATGCTGGAGCCCTGGAGCAGGCTGCCCAAAGAGCTTGTGGAGTTTCCTCTACAGACACTCTGGAGACACTCCAAACCTACCTGGATGTGTTCCTGTGTGACCTGCCCTAGGTGACCCTATTTTGGCAGGGGAGTTGGCCTGGATGATCTCTGGAGGACCCTTCCAACCCCTAACCTTCTGTGATTCACCTTCCAGTATCTGCAGGGGCCTACAGGAAAGCTGGGGAGGGAGATTTTAGGGTGTCAGGGAGTGATAGGACTCAGGGGGATGGAGCAAAACTAGAAGTGGGGAGATTGAGATTGGATGTGAGGAAGAAGCTCTTCCCCATGAGGGTGGTGAGAGCCTGGCACAGGTTGCCCAGGGAGGTGGTGGAAGCCTCATCCCTGGAGGGTTTGAAGGCCAGGCTGGAGGTGGCTGTGAGCAACCTGCTGTAGTGTGAAGTGTTCCTCCCCATGGCAGGGGGCTTGCAACTGGCTGATCCTTGAGGTCCCTTCCAACCCTGCCAATTCTGTGATTGTATTTAAATGCTGAGGTGCAGAGAGGATAGAGTTGGTTCTTTGACCTTTGTGGCAGGAGAGTTTTTGACAGGGCAGTGCCTGGTGCAGATGACTGAATTCTGCATGACTGCAGTTTGTGACTGAGTCAAATGGCAGCATTAATAGGATGTTATCTTCTGAAACAACCTGCTGCTTAATCACCATGAAGATTAAACCATCCACATCAGTACAGAATCACAGAATGGTTGGGCTTGGAATGGAGCTTTAAAGGTCATCTGCTCTCCTCAGTCAGCAAGGATATTTTCAAGCAGAAACCACAGCCCCAACCAACCTGGCCTGGAATGGTTCCAGGGCTGGGACATCTCTCACCTCTCTGGGCAACCTGGGACAGTGTCTCACCACACACTGTGAAACGTTTATTTCCATGTATCTGCCTGAAAGGAGGTTGTACTGAGGTGGGGGTTGGGCTCCTCTCCCTTCTATCAGGTGATAGAAGGAGAGGAAATGACCTGAAGCTGTGTGCCAGGGGAGGGTTAGGTTGGAGATGAGGAAAAACTTCTTTGCTGCAAAAGTGGTCAGGGATTGGAACACAGAAATGTTTGAGTTGGGGGACACCTCTAAGATCATCACACAATCTTAGAATGGTTTAGGTTGGAAGGGACCTCAGAGATCATCTGCTGCAGGGGACACCTCTCAATAGACTCAGTTGTTCAAGGCCTCATCCAACCTGGCTTTGAAATACCCCCAGGCAGGAGGCAGCCACAGTCTCCCTGGGCAGCCTGTGCCAGACTCTCACCACCCTCCTGCTGAAGAACTTCTTCCTCAGCTCCAGTCTGACCCTGCTCTGCCTCAGCTTCAAACCATTCCCCCTTGGCCTGTCTCTAGACACCCTTAGCAAAAGTCCCTCTGCAGCCTTCCTGCAGGATCCCTTCAGCTATTGCAAGGCAGCTCTGAGGTCCCCCTGGAACCTTCTCTTCTCCAGGCTGAACACCCCCAGCTCCCTCAGCCTGGCCTCAGAGCAGAGCTGCTGCAGCCCTTGGATCATCCTTGTGGCCTCCTCTGGGCTCCCTCCAGCAGCTCTGTGTCCTCCTTGTGCTGGGGACAGCAGACCTGGAGGCAGGATTGGAGGTGGGGTCTGAGCAGAGCAGAGCCAAGGGGCAGAATCCCCTCTCGTGCCCTGCATCAACTCCAGCCTTCAACCAAAGACCACCCTGGCCACTAAACCCTGTCCCCAGGTGCCAAACATTTCTTGAACACTTAAGATCAACTCTTAACCCAGCACTGCCAGGCCACCACCAGCCCATGGCCCTCAGCACCACATCTCCACAGCCTTTAAAGCCCTCCTGAGATGACGACTCCACCACTGCCTTGGGCAGCATGTTCTGTTCACACTCAGATGGGAATCCTTTAGAGGGAACAGATTGCTTTGGGTTGAAATAATCACTTTTAATCTGATTTCCTTCTCATTCTCCCTCCTTTGTTGTTTCCCCATAGCAGGGAGGGTTAAGGGGGAGAGGTCCATTTGAAGACAGATAAAGCTTTTGGATCCAGTCGGCTGCTCCTGGCACGTCCCCAAGTCCTTGCTGCACTCCACGTTTCTCCTAGTTCTTAATTTTCCCACTTTGATCTGCCTGACAGGAAGTGTGAAGGACAGTTAGCCCCTAAATGAGTTTGAAAGGCTGGACTGCACTGGATGTGGTTTTATGGGAAATGAAGTTAAAGAAAAGGCAGCTTTAAAAGAGAGTTATTAGGTGAAACAAAGGCAGAAGTGGCGAAGCCCTGAGAGAAAGGGTGGCCAAAACTTCCCTCTGTTGGAGCTCAGAGATTGGTTAAGCAAAGATGGTTCCCCTTCTAGTTAGATAGGAGGAAAAACCTCTTTATTTACAGGGTGCCAGGGCACTGGGGTGCCCGTTGTGGGCTCCCCAGCTCAAGAGAGACTGGGAACAGCTGGGGAGAGTCCAGGGGAGGCTGGGGAGAGGCTGAGGGGCCTGCAGCAGCTCTATGAGGAGCAAAGGCTGAGAGCCCTGGGGCTGAGAGCCTGCAGAAGAGCAGCCCCAGAGGGGAGCTGAGCAATGCTCAGCAAGAGCTGAAGGGGCTGTGGGGGGCAAGAGGCTGGGGCTGGCATCTGCTGAGTGCTGCCCAGGGACAGGCCAAGGGGCACAAGCTGGCAGCCAGGAGGTTCTATGTGAGGATGAGGAGAAAGTTGTTTGTTGTGAGGGTGGTGGAGGCCTGGAGCAGGCTGCCCAGAGAGGTTGTGGAGTCTCCTTGTGTGGAGAGCTTCCAACCCCCCCTGGCCATGGTGCTGCTGGGCAAGCTGCTGGGGGTGCCCTGCTGGAGCAGGAGGGCTTGGCCTGGCTGAGCTCCTGAGCTCCCTTCCAACCCCTCACCATGCTGGGATTCTGTGATTAAAATGTTAACCTGGATTGAATCCACAACTCACATGAAGGCCCAAGTTAATTACAGCCTGTTTTAATTAAACAGTAACCAACACTCAAACACCATTTTCTGCTGAGGGTCTAAAATGCAATTAGCCAACTGGAAGCAGTTGCTAGCCAAGCAGGATGATCGGGGGCTTGCTGGAGCACATTGGACAGACACAGCCCCCTCTGCAGTGAGAATATTCTCGCCATGCTATCTCTCAGCTCCACAGCCAGCTGGTTCCACAGTGAGAAAATGCACAAGGTTGATTCAGCTCCCAGTTTAGGAAGGAAAACAGGAAGAAAATGGGAATTCAACAGATCTGAGTGTCTTAAGAACCCAAAAAAATGCAAAACATGCTAATCACAGAATCCCAGCATGGGGAGGGTTGGAAGGGAGCTCTGGAGCTCAGCCAGGCCAAACTCCCTGCTCCAGCAGGGCACCCCCAGCAGCTTGCCCAGCAGCACCATGGCCAGGGGGGGTTGGAAGCTCTCACAGTATCACACAGTATCACAGTAACTAAGGTTGGAAGAGACCCCAAGGATCATCAAGTCCAACCTCTCCACACAAGGAGACTCCACAACCTCTCTGGGCAGCCTGCTCCAGGCCTCCAGCACCCTCACAACAAACAACTTTCTCCTCATCCTCAAATAGAACCTCCTGGGTTCCAGTTTGTGCCCCTTTGCCCTTTGGCCTGTCCCTGGGCAGCACTCAGCAGATGCCAGCCCCATCCTCTTGCCCCCCACAGCCCCTTCAGCTCTTGCTGAGCATTGCTCAGCTCCCCTCTGGGGCTGCTCTTCTGCAGGCTCTCAGCCCCAGGCCTCTCAGCCTTTGCTCCTCACAGAGCTGCTCCAGGCTCCTCAGCCTCTCCCCAGCCTCCCCTGGACTCTATCCAGCAGTTCCCAGTTCCTCTTGAACTGGGGAGCCCACAAGTAGACCAAGGACTCCAACTGTGTTCTGCCAGAGGGAGAGGAGAGCCTCCTTCCACCTGCTGTCGGCCACATTCTTCTTTATGCTCCCAAGAGACCTTTGGCCTTTTTGGCCCCCAGGGCACATTGCTGGCTCATGGTGCTCTTGTCCACCAGCACTCTCAGGTCCTTCTCTGCTCAGCTGCTTTCCAGCAGGTCCCCCTTCATCTGCACTGGTGCAGGAGCTTGTTCCTCCCCAGGTGCAGGACCCTGCTCTTGCCGTTGTTGACCTAAAATTGTGTCTCAAGCCTCTTTGTTTCCCCCCTGCTTTTTATTATAGGCAGAGTTCTCTGCAGCTGCCCCAGATGTGAGCTGCTGCTTGTCCTTTGGCACCCTGTCCTTCCTTCTTTTCCTTTCCTCCCTTTTACTCAGCCCTGCAGCAGAGATTAGCTCCTTGGTGTGGAATCAGGGGTGAAGAATCAGCCTCTCCTGGAGCTCTGGTAGCCTTCAAGCGTGAAACTCCAGAGGTGTTTGTTGGAGCTCATTCTGTTATCATCTTCCCCACCAGAAGGTGATTAATATGCTGATAAGCTGCTGTGATTCATGAACCTTTGCTGGGCTGACTCCCTGTTCTTCCTGGCTGCTGCTGAATAATAAATGAGCATCAAATCCAAGAGCCCAAAGATGTGCAGCTGGTTGGCAAAGCCACCAAGGGGTTTGTGTCATTCCAGTGCCACAACACTTCCCAGCTCCTGCTGCAGCAGCAACTTGATCAGCAGCTTCCATGCTCACAGGAGATGTTCTCCAGCTCAAGGTTTCATAGAATCAGAGCATGGCTCAGGTTGGAAGGGACCTCAGAGCTCATCTCCTCCAAGCTCCACACCATGCCCAGGGACACCTCTCAGCTAGACTCAGCTGCTCAAGGCCTCATCCAGCCTGGTCTTCAACACCCCCAGGCAGGAGGCAGCCACAGCCTCCCTGGGCAGCCTGTGCCAGACTCTCACCACCCTCCTGCTGAAGAACTTCTTCCTCAGCTCCAGTCTGACCCTGCTGTGCCTCAGCTTCAAACCATTCCCCCTTGGCCTGGCTCTAGACACCCTTAGCAAAAGTCCCTCTGCAGCCTTCCTGCAGGATCCCTTCAGCTCTTGCAAGGCAGCTCTGAGGTCCCCCTGGAGCCTTCTCTTCTCCAGGCTGAACACCCCCAGCTCCCTCAGCCTGGCCTCACAGCAGAGCTGCTCCAACCCCCTGAGCATTTCCCTGGCCCTCCTCTGGACCTGCTCCATCAGCTCCAGGTCCTTGCTGTGCTGAGGGCTCCAGACCTGCACACAGCACTCCAGCTGAGGTCTCCCCAGAGCAGAGCAAAGTGGCAGAATCACCTCTCTGGCTCTGCTGCCAGCGCTGCTTTGGCTGCAGCCCAGGCTGCCCTTGGCCTTCTGTGCTGCAAGCTCACACTGCCTGCTCCTGTCCAGCTTCTTCCCCCCCAGCACCCCCAAGTCCTTTCCCTCAGGGCTGCTTTCCATCCCCTCCTCCCCCAGTCTGTATTGATAGTGAGGATTGTTCCAGCCCAGGGGCAGAGCCCTGCACTTGCTCTTGTGGAACCTCCTGATGTTCACCTGGTTTTCCCCTCTCCAGCCTGTCCTGGATGCCATCCTGTCCCTCTTTTGCATCCCATCCTTTGCATCCTCTTCATGGGTCAAGGAGAATTCTGGGCTTGATTTCAGCCTTTCTTACTAACTTCATATTGCTGTTTTGTTCTCTGGAAGGGCTGAGGCTTTGATAACTGAGGAGCTCTTGTGCCTAGAAACCCAAGTGGGCATTAAGGAGAACTTGTTTGCTATGAGGGACATTGAGGTACTGGAACATGTGCAAAGAAGAGCAATCAAACTGGTGGAAGGCCTTGAACACAGTTTTTATGAGGAGTACCTGAGGGAATTGAGGTTGCTTAGTCTTCAGAAGAGGAGGCTGAGGGGATACCTGGTGGCCTTCTACAACTACCTCAAAGGAGGTTGGAGTTGAGGTGGGGGTTGGTCTCTTCTCAAATGCAACAAGTGACAGGACAAGAGGAAATGACCTCAGGTTCTGCCAAAGGAGGTTCAGGTTGGATATTAGGAAGTGTTCCTTCTCAGCAAGGGTTCTCAAACACTGGAACAGGCTGCCCAGGGAGGTGATGGAGTCACCATCTCTGGAGGGATTTGTAAGACCTGTGGATGTGGTGCTGAGGGATGGTTTAGTGGCTGTGGCTCAGCAGCAGTGGTGGGATTGTGAGCTCTAGGAGAGCAGCTGGGCTTGATGACCTCAGAGGTCTTCTCCAACCTCATCAGTTCTATGAAGGTGGTAAAACACTGGAACAGGTTGCCCAGGGAGGTGCTGGAGGCCCCATCTGTGGAATCATAGAAGCACAGAATGTTAGGAGCTGGGAGGGACCTCAAAGGATCATCCAGTCCAACCCCCCTGCCAGAGCAGCAGCACCTAGAGCAGATCACACAGGAACACATCCAGGTGGGTCTTGAATATCTATAGAGACAGAGACTCCACAACCCCCCAGGGCAGCCTGTTCCAGTCTTCTGTCACCCTCACAGGGGAATAATTCTTCCTCCTGTTTCCATGGAACTTCCTATGGCTCAGCTTCCACCATTGCCTCTTGTGCTGGCATTGGGCATCACCCAGCAGAGCCTGGCTCCAGCCTCTTGGCACTCACCCTGCACATCTTTATCAACAGCAATGAGGTCACATCTCAGGCTCCTTCTCTCCAAGCTACAGAGCCCTCAGCTCCCTCAGGCTCTCCCCACAAGGAAGATGTTCCACTGCCTTCAGCATCTTTGTGGCTCTGTGCTGACCTCTTCCAAGCAGTTCCCTGAGGTCCTTCCTGAGCTGAGGGGCCCAGAACTGGACACAGTATTCCAGATGTGGCCTCAGCAGGGCAGAGTAGAGAGGAATGAGAACCTCTCTGGACCTACCAAGCACAGCCCTTCTAATCCACCCCAGGATGTCCTTGGCCTTCTTGGCCACAAGAGCACATTGCTGGCTCTTGGGCAGGGAATCATTCAGGGTCAGGCTTGAGAGGGCTCTGAGCAGCCTGATGTGGTTGGCAATGTCCCTGCTGACTGCAGGGAGGTTGGACAAGAGGACCTTAAAAGGTCCTTTCTAACCCAATGCTTTCTGATTCTAGCTTCTTTCAGGACCTGTTTCCAAAGAGGCTAAACTTGATTTCCCCTCCCTCCCCCTCTTCCTTTTTCACCTTCCCCAGCACATCCTTGGGGCCCATGAGGCTAAGGGTTTCAGTGCTGAAGCAGGCAGGGTTGGGGTTGCCCTCCCTTCTCCTCCTCCCATCTGCATTCATGTCTGCACCTCCCATTGATTGGGAAGTGCCCAGCCTGGATTTAATTAGGTGAGCCAAGGCTTCTTGGTTGTGTAAAACAGGAGTTGGAAGCTGTGTTCAGGGTGTTGAATTGATTTCAGGGTGATTAAAGATGTATGAAGTGGGTACAGTGAGGATTTTTTCCTCTGGCACTCTTTCATGTTTATTAATTGGTGTGTACAGAGCAGGACAGGAAAAGATCACACTTGACTGGGAGCAGAATGAGCTCTGATTTGGGTAGACCCTTGCTGAGCTTTATGTCTAAATGGAGAATTTCTCTGCAGGAAGGCTTCCAAGCAACTTGGGGAATCACAGAATTGGTTTGGTCTTCCTCAGAGCTCGGTGCTGGAGGCAGTTCCATCTATTATCCTTATCAATGATATGGATGAGGGAATTGAGGGCAGCCTCAGTCAGACTGCAGGTGACAGCAGGCTGGGTGGGATGCTGACCTGCTGGAGGGTCAGGAGGTTCTGCAAAGGGATCTGAGCAGGCTGGAACCATGGGCAAAGGCCAGTTGTGGGAAATTGAGCAAAGCCAAGGGCTGGGTCCTGCACTTGGGTCACAATCACCCCAGGAAGGTTCTGGGCTTGGGGCAGGGAGGCTGGAAAGTGCCCAGGAGAAAAGGAGTTGGGGGTGCCAGTTGAAAGCTGGCTGAAGATGAGCCAGGGGGTGCCCAGGGGGGCAAGGAGGGCAGCAGCAGCCTGGGCTGGAGCAGCAATGGTGTGGGCAGCAGGGCAGGGGTTGTGCCCCTGGGCTGGGCATTGGTGAGGCCATACCTCAAATCCTGGGTTCAGTTTTGTGCCCCTCACCCCAACAAGGACCTTGAGGGGCTGCAGTAGGTTCAGAGAAGGGAACTGAGCTGTTGAAGGGTCTGGAGAACAGGGCTGGTGAGGAGCAGCTGAGGGAGCTGGAGTTGTTTAGCCTGGAGAAGAGGAGTCTGAGGGGAGACCTCCTTGCTCTCTACAGCTCCCTGAGAGGAGGTTGCAGTAAGGTGGGGGTTGGGCTCTTCTCCCCAGTATCAGGTGATAGAAGAGAGGAAGTGGCCTGAAATTGTGCCAGGGGAAGTTTAAGCTGGATATCAAGAACAATTTCTTTGCTGCACAAGTGGTCAAAGATTGGCAGAGGCTGCCCAGGGAGGTGGTGGAGTCCCCATCCCTGGAGGTGCTCAAGAAACCTGTGGCCATGGCACTTGGGAACATGGTGTGATGGCCATGGTGGTGTTGGGTTGATGGTTGGACTGGAGGATCTTAGAGGAGTTTTCTAACCTTCATGATTCTATGATTCTGTAAGATTAAGGGCAGACTTCATGGGGCTCTGAGCAACCTGATCTAGTTGGGCAAGTCCCTGGTCCCTGCTTATTGCAAGGGTTTGGACTAGATGACTTTGAATGGTCCCTTCCAACCCAAACCTTTCTGTGATCATTGAGTGCAACTTGCTGATTTTCTCAGTGTTGGAAGCTGAGTTCCACCCCTCTAGCTGCTCAAAGATGGCTCATTCACCATCCTCATTATAAATGAACTCATTTGGACTTTCTTGAAGTCATAGGAACCACAAATCATGGAATCTTAGAATGGTTTGGGTTGGAAGGGACCTTAAAGCTCATCCAGTTCCAACCCCCCCTGCCATGGGCAGGGACACCTCCCACCAGCCCAGGTTGCTCAAGGCCTCATCCAACCTGGCCTTGAACACCTCCAGGGAGGGGACATCCACAGCCTCCAGGGGCAACCTGTTCCAGTGTCTCCCCAGCCTCACTGCAAAGAATTTCTTCCTCATCTCCAGTCTCAATCTCCCCTCTTCCAGCTTCCATCCATTGCCCACATTTTCACTGGGCAGCCTGTTCCACTGCCTCACCACCCTCTCAATGAAGATTTTCTTCTTTCTGTCAGATCTAAAGCTACCCTCTTTCAGTTTACATAAGTCCTGCTTTCCTGAATGACCTCACTGTGTGCTTTTTAATCCTCTACATGGACCTGCTTTGTGCAGTTTTGGCCACAGTATTGATTTTGGTTTTTTCTCTGCAGTGGAAGAGAACTAAAAAGCTTAAATGGTTAGAGCTGAAAAGGGATGGAGAAAAATATGTGTAAGGCAGAGGAGAAAAATGAATATAGGTGGAAAGAAGGTCTGGGAAAGATGTTTTGAAGAGAAGAGGAGTCCTTCATTTCATAGAACAAAAGAATCAGAGAATGGCTTAGGCTGGAAGAGACCTTAGAGATCATCTACTCCAACCCCCAACACCTCTCAACTAGCCAATGTTACTCAAGGCCCCATCCAACCTGGCCTTGAACATCTCCAGGGAAGGGGCATCCAATCTGGACAACCTGATCCAGAGCCTCCCCACCCTCACTGGCAAGAATTTCTTCCTAAGATCCAATCTAAACCTATTCTTCTTCAGCTTCAAACCATTCCCCCTTGGCCAGGCTCTAGACACCCTTAGCAAAAGTCCCTCTGCAGCCTTCCTGCAGGATCCCTTCAGCTATTGGGAGGCAGCTCTGAGGTCCCCCTGGAGCCTTCTCTTCTCCAGGCTGAACATCCCCAGCTCCCTCAGCCTGGCCTCAGAGCAGAGCTGCTGCAGCCCTTGGATCATTTTGTTGCCTCCTCTGGATTCTTTCCATTAGTCCACTTTGTGCCCATTGCCCCTTGGCCTGTCCCTGGGCAGCACTCAGCAGATGCCAGCCCCATCCTCTTGCTCCCCACAGCCCCTTCAGCTCTTGCTGAGCATTGCTCAGCTCCCCTCTGGGGCTGCTCTTCTGCAGGCTCTCAGCCCCAGGGCTCTCAGCCTTTGCTCCTCACAGAGCTGCTCCAGGTCCCTCAGCCTCTCCCCAGCCTCCCCTGGACGCTCTCCAGTAGTTCCCTGTTCCTCTTGAACTGGGGAGCCCAGAACTGGACCCAGCGCTCCAGATGTGGCCTGGCTAGGACAGAGTAGAGGCGGAGGAGGAGGATTTCCCATGGGAGATGGATGTGAGGAGGAAGTTCTTCACCATGAGAGTGGTGAAGCCCTGGAATGGGTTGCCCAGGGAGGTCGTTGGGGCCCTGTCCCTGGAGGTGTTTAAGCCCAGGCTGGATAAGGCTCTGGCCAGCCTGATCTAGTGTGGGGTGTCCCTGCCCATGGCAGGGGGGTTGGAACTAGATGACCCTTGTGGTCCCTTCCAACCCTGACTGATGCTATGATACTATGACTTTCTGGCCACACTTTTCTTCATGCTCCTCAGGAGGCCATTGGCCTTCTTGACCTCAAGGGCACATCCTTGGCTCACGGTGGCCTTGTTGTCCCCCGGTCCTCCTAGCTCCTACTCTCTGGAGTTGCTTTCCAGCAGGTGAAGCCCTCAGCTGTCCCTGCTGTTGCACACACCACGTAGCCAGTGCCTGTTAAATCCCCAAGGCACTTCAGTTACATGGTGGAAAATCAGCTCTGCAGGGCTGCCTCGTGAGCACCCTTCAGATCTGCTGCCTTTTCTTCTCCCCCCCCTTTTTTTTCTTCTCCCTGTCTGGCACAGCAAAGAAGTGATAAGATTCTTGTTGCTTTGTTTTTCTTTTTTAAGGGTTTTTTTCCCCTCAGTCTGAAGGTGATAAATTAACAATTTGTGGCTTGACTTCTGGAAACATGTTTGGAGATTAAATATTGAGTTTTTCCTCCTCTCCTCCTGCACAAATGATTCGTTACACCCTGCACAGGCAAGGAACAGGATCCACTTCAGGGTTATTAAAAGACACTTAGGAGCTTCACAAATGGTTCCAAGGTTTGGGGAGGAGGGCTCAGGAGAGCGTAGATGAGGTGGAACCCCCTTGGAGGAGTCCTCTAAGATGCTAAGATTGGATTTTCAGAGCTAAAACCACCTCCTGAAGGATGTGATGCCCCTGCTGACTGCAGAGGGGGTTGGACTAGATGACCTTTGGAGGTCCCAACCCAGAACATTCAGTGATTCTATGATTCCATGATGCTATGATTCCATGATGCTGTGATTCCAGGATTCTGTGATTCCATGATGCTATGAATTCCAGGATTCTGTGATTCCAGGATTCTATGATTCCATGATGCTATGATTCCAGGATTCTGTGATTCCAGGATTCTGTGATTTCAGGATTCTATGATTCCAGGATTCCTTGGTTCTATAATTCTATAAATCCATGATTCCATGGTGCTATGGTTCCATGATTCTGGGTCAGGCTTCAGAAGTGGGCCAGGGACAGCTGCAGGAGGGCCAACAAGTCACAGTGCAAGGGCCTGCAGCTGGGGCAGGCCAAGCCCAGGCACAAAGCCAGGCTGGGTGCAGAGTGGGGTGAGAGCAGCCCTGAAGAAAGAGACTTGGGGGTACTGGGTACTGAGCAGCTCCCCAGGAGCCAGCAGTGCCCTCAGGCAGCCCAGCAGGCAGCTGTGTGCTGGGCTGCAGCCAGAGGAGGGTGGGCAGCAGGGCAAGAGAGGGGATTCTGACCCTTGGCTCTGCTCAGACCCCACCTCCAATCCTGCCTCCAGGTCTGCTGTCCCCAGCACAAGGAGGACACAGAGCTGCTGGAGGGAGCCCAGAGGAGGCCACAAGGATGATCCAAGGGCTGCAGCAGCTCTGCTCTGAGGCCAGGCTGAGGGAGCTGGGGGTGTTCAGCCTGGAGAAGAGAAGGCTCCAGGGGGACCTCAGAGCTGCCTTGCAAGAGCTGAAGGGATCCTGCAGGAAGGCTGCAGAGGGACTTTTGCTAAGGGTGTCTAGAGCCAGGCCCAGGGGGAATGGTTTGAAGCTGAGGCACAGCAGGGTCAGACTGGAGCTGAGGAAGAAGTTCTTCAGTGTGAGGGTGGTGAGAGTCTGGCACAGGCTGCCCAGGGAGGCTGTGGCTGCCTCCATCCTGGGGGTGTTGAAGGCCAGGCTGGATGAGGCCTTGAGCAGCTGAGTCTAGCTGAGAGGTGTCCCTGGGCATGGTGTGGAGCCTGGAGGAGATGATCTCCGAGTTCCCTTCCAACCTGAGCCTTGTGTGCACCCAAACTTTGGAGCTGCTCACACATAGCCAGGCTGGGATGGGTGTTTTGGAGAGCCTGTGCTTGGCTTTCCCCCTCCCAGCTCTGGCTGGCATTCAGCCTGGTTTCATCTCCTGCAGTACTGGGCTGGAATTTTAATGCCTCTGCGGCCAGTGGTGATTTATTAGATCCCAGAGCCCTGCCTCAGAGTGCAGGAAGAAAATCTTGCATCAGTGAGCTGGCTTGGCACTCTGCTGCTCCAATAAATGAGTCCTGAAAGACTCTTCAGTGCTCCAGGCTCCTTTTTGCCTTCCCCTTCCCTCCAACAGTCCTTTCCCCCCCAGCGCTGACCCCTGAGCTTCTGCTGATGCCTGGAAGTGTTCATTTCCTTGCAGGTTTTGTCTTTTGAAGATAAATGTGTTTGTCAACAGCCTCTTCATGTAAAGCTCTTTGAATCCCTGTGGTTCTTTTGTGGGAGAGAAGAGAGCAGGAGGAGGAGAGAGGGAGCTGTAATCCTCAAGCTGGGAAACAGCTTTAATTGGCAGAGAACAAGTCTGGGCTCTTGGGGAGGACCTGGTGGTGCTGTAGCAGTGTGGGGTATGAGGATGATCCTGGAGTGTTTTGGGTTGGAAAGGACCTTTCAAGGTCATCTTACCCTTGCAGAATATAGAATTAACCAGGTTGGAAAAGACCTTTGAGTCCAACCTGTCACCCAGCACCGTCTCATCAACCAAGTGCCTCATCCAGTGTCTTTTTAACCACTTCCACTGATGGTGACTCCACTACCTCCCTGGGCAGCCCATTCCAGTGGCCAGTCTCTCTTTCTGGGAAGAATTTCTTCCTCAGATCCAGCCTAAACCTCCCCTGGCTCAGACCACCCCCCCTGCAGTGAGCAGGGACATCTGCAGCTCTGTGCTCCAAACAGCCTGAGCTGGAATGGTTCCAGATGTAAGGTTTCTGTCACCTCCCTGGGCAACCTGGGTCAGGGTCTCACCACCCTCAACCTAAAACATTACTCCCTTCTGTCTGATCTCAGTCTCCCTTCTTTTGGTTTAAAAACCATCCCCCCTTGTTCTGTCCCAACAGGCCCTGCTCAAAAGTCTCTCCCTAGCTTTCTTCTCAGCCCCTTTAAGTCCTGCAAGACCAACAGACGTTCACCTTGAAGCCTTCTCTTCTCCAGGCTGAACACCCCCAATTCTTCCAGCCTGGCCTCACAGCAGAGCCCTTCCAGCCCTCCCAGCATGGCTGTGGCTTCCTCTGGCCCCACTCCAGCAGGTCCATGTCTGTGCTGTGCTGAGGACTCCAGAGCTGACCCTAGCACTGCGGGTGGGATTGCAGCAGAGGGGCAGGATGACCTCCCTTCACCTACTGGCCCCTTGGGTGTTGGTAGTTAAGGAGCTCTTCAGGTAATTCAGGAAGTATCCTGCCTTATGTGTGACCTGGGGAGAGAAAATCAGCCCTTGAATATTGCAAAGAGCAGCAGGCTGTGAGCACCACCTTAGTGCTGACCATGCTCACCTCCAAGGCTGATCCTCAGCAGGACCCTTCTGCAGTGCTCTCATCCTAGCAGCCTTTCCCTCAGGGCCACATTTAATTCCTTGAACTTCATAAGCAAAATAACTGGAGCATACTGGGGGTGCTGATGCACAGGCAGCTGAAGAGGAGCCAGCAGTGTGCCCAGGTGGCCAAGAAAGCCAAAGGCCTCCTGGCTGGGATCAGCAATGCTGTGTCCAGCAGCAGCAGGGAGGGGATTGTCCCCTGGGACTCAGCTCTGGTCAGGCCACACCTCCAGTGCTGTGTCCAGCTTGGGGCACCTCAATACAGGAGAGATGTGGAGGTGCTGGAGCCAGGGCAGAGGAGGGCAAGGAAGCTGTGAAGGGCCTGGAGAATAAATGTGATGGAGAGCAACTGAAGGAGCTGGGGATGGTTAGTTTGGAGAAGAGGAGGCTGAGGGGAGACCTCATTGCTGTCTACAGCTACCTGAAAGGAGGTTGTGGAAAGGTTGGTGCTGGTCTCTTCTCCCAGGTAATTAGTGATAGAACAAGAGGGAATGGCCTCAAGCTGTGCCTGGGTAGGTTTAGACTGGACAGTAGGAAACATTTCTTCATGGCAAGAGTGGTCAGGCACTGGAATGTGCTGGGCAGGGAGGGGGTTGAGTCCCCAAGCCTGGATGTGTTTCAAGGTGGATTGGATGTGGTGCTTGGGGATCTGGCTCAGAGGTGATCCTTGTAGAGCAGGGTTCTGGGTTGGCCTTGGTGATCCTGAAGGTCTTTTCCAACCTGAATGTTTCTGTGATTCTGTGGTAAAGAACTCAGGCCTGAAAGATGAGCTCTCAGCTGACTTTCATTGGTGAACTTGGTAGAGCAGGGTTGATGCTTGGACCTGATGATCTCAAGGGTCTTTACCAACCTGAATGATTCTATGGCTTCAGTTTATGGTCAATGGTTATTGCATTGTGAGGGCTGGAGGAAGAAGAATGAAACCCTGGGGGTAAGTGACAGGTGAAGCCCCTTCTTAAATCATAAGGAAGAAATTCTCTTCAGGAAGCAATCAGAGGTGACTTCCACTCTATGCTCAATTTGTTGCCATCCATTTACACTCCAAAATGATGTTGCTGTCTCTCCTTATTACAAACCTAACATGTTGCAGAGGAGAGCATCCATCCCTGGGCACAAGTTGTCAACTTTGGTGACATTCCCAGGAGATGCAAAGCAGAAGGGAGGTGTAAATGGAGTCACAAAGGGGAAAAAATGATTTTGGCAGCCTAACATTGAGTTGTTTCATTCAGAAAGGTACCAGAGAATGGCTTAAGATGGAAGGAACCTCCTAAGTCATCTCCTCCAACCTCCCCACCATGCCCAGGGACACCTCTCCACTGGCAGCTGAGGGAGCTGGGGGTGTTTAGGCTGGAAAAGAGGAGGCTAAGGGGAGACCACATTGCTCTCTACAGCTCTCTGAGAGGAGGTTGCAGTGAGGTGGGGGTTGGGCTCTTCTGCCTAGTCTCAGGTGACTGAAGGAGAGGAAATGGCCTGAAATTGTGCCAGGGGAGGGTTAGGTTGGAGATGAGGGAAAATTTCTTTGCTGGAAGAGTGGTCAGGGACTGGAGGAGGCTGCCCAGGGAGGTGGTGGAGTCCCCATGCCTGGAGGTGTTCAAGAAACCTGTGGCCATGGCACTTTGTGTTGTTTAATGGCCATGGTGGTGTTGGGATGATGGTTGGACTTAAGGATCTCAGAGCTCCTTTCCAACCTTAATGATTCTGGAATTCCATGTTATGATTCTGTCTCTGGATTCTTTTCTCTGCTCTTCATGCTTCAGTTTTGCCTCTGGACTTACTAAATTCCTTTTAAACCAATGTTATCCCTGCTCAGCTTCTCCCCAGCTGTCTGAATCCCTTCAAGTCACCAAGCTGTGTGATGTGGCTGACAGGCTAGAGGGAAGGGATCCATCCAGAGGGACCTGGACAGGCTACAGAGCTGTGCCCAAGACAAGCTCATGAGGTTCAACCAGACCAAGGGCAAGGTCCTGCAGCTGGGTCAGGGCAATGCCAGGCACTGCTAGGGGCTGGGCAGGGACTGGCTGGAGAGCAGCCCTCAAGAAAAGGCCTTGGGGGTGCTGGGGGAGGAGAAGCTCAACAGGAGCCAGCAGGGAGCACTTGCAGCCCAGAGAGCCAAGCACAGCCTGGGCTGCAGCAAGAGAAGTGTGGCCAGCAGGGCCAGGGAGGGGATTCTGTCCCTCTGCTCCACGCTGCTGAGACCACACCTGGAGCTTTGTGTCCAGTTCTGGAGCCTCTGTTCCAGGAAGGATCTGGAGGTGCTGGAAGGTGTCCAGAGCAGGGCCATGAGGAGGAGCAGAGGGCTGGAGCTGCTCTGCTATGGAGACAGACTGAGAGAGTTGGGGTTGTGCAGTCTGGAGAAGAGAAGGCTCTGAGGAGACCTTCTTGTGGCCTTCCAGGATCTGCAGGGGGCTACAGGAAAGCTGGGGAGGGACTTTTGAGGGTGTCAGGGAGGGATAGGACTTGGGGGAATGGAGCAAAACTAGAAGTGGGGAGATTGAGATTGGATGTGAGGAAGTTCTTCCCCATGAGGGTGGTGAGAGCCTGGCACAGGTTGCCCAGGGAGGTGGTGGAAGCCTCGTGCCTGGAGGTTTTGAAGGCCAGGCTGGATGTGGCTCTGAGCAACCTGCTCTGGTGTGAGGCCATGGCAGGGGGGCTGGAACTGGATAATCCTTGAGGTCCCTTCCAGCCCTAACAATTCTATGGTTCTAAGTCACCTCAAGTGGTGGCTCTTGGACCTGTGCTGAATCAAGATGAAGCAGGAGCCCAAATGCTTTCCCCACCATTAATGTCCAACTTTGGTTATCATGACAACAGGTTCCAACTCTCTTCATTGCCATGACAATCTCCTGCACAAAAAATAATAAATGAATTAATGGTTCCAGTTATTTTTAGTGGTGTCCTCTATTCCCATGGAGACCAAGTTTGACTCAAAGTGTTTGATGCTTTTGTGCTCCAAGCCTTTAATGTGCCTCCCACAAGTCTGTAACTCAGTAGAGGCAGAGGTCAACCAAAGCTTTCCAAGGATGAAGCTGTGGAAGACATTTTCCTTTGTCCTCCCCTGCAGCTTTGTTGCACTTTTGTGCCTTTTATTGCCTTCTGCTGTGTCCTTTTGGAGGTTTGCATTTGCTCTTCTGCCTCAGCACTTGGGTTCTTCTCCGTGTGTGACCCCATTTGTGGTGCTCAATTCTGACCCAAACCTTCAGGTTCTGCCAAGGACACTGGGGAAAAAAAATAGGAAGGGAAGGAGTGAAAACTATGGAAGACCATGAACAGGGCATTGAAAGTGGTAATTTAGTTCATGTCTTGTGGTTTTGGGGGGGAAGAAAATGACACACAAATGAAGTTGGGGTGGATGGAGATAAATCCAGATGGGGGCCACTCACCAGTGCTGTTCCCCAGGGACCAGTGCTGAGGCCACTTCTGGTTCATGTTCTTATCACTGAGGGGATTGAGGGCACCCTCAGGAAGATTGGGTGGGATGCTGATCTGCTGGAGGGTAGGAAAGCTCTGCAAAGGCAGCTGCCCAGGATGGAGGTGTCCAGGAAATGTGTTGCCGTGGCACCTGGGGCCATGGTTTGATGGCCACGGTGGGGTTGGGTTGAAGGTTGGACTCAGTGACCTTGGAGCTCTCTTCCAACC
Source organism: Dryobates pubescens (assembly GCF_014839835.1). Lineage (NCBI taxonomy): Eukaryota > Metazoa > Chordata > Aves > Piciformes > Picidae > Dryobates > Dryobates pubescens. The sequence goes on along the minus strand of NC_071621.1, from coordinate 16,332,992 downwards.
CAAAGCATTCTGTGGTTCTAGCAGAGGGGAATCTGGAGTGTAAAAAGCAGGACAATGCCTGTGCTGTAGGACAGACAGCTGCTGAGCAGGTTGTGTTGAACAGATCCTTGACCGTGCCCTAGGGGTGGCCAGGACATGTCACAGTGGCAGGGCTGGGGAGCCTGGCTCTGGCAGCACACTTGGAATCCCATTTGGCATTCTGGATCCATAAGCCAAAGCCAGTGGATCAGTTCCACCAAGGCCAAGGACTTGGGTCACAGCAACCCCAGGAAGGGTCCAGGCTGGGGGCAGAGTGGCTGGAAAGTGGCTGGTGGAAAGGGAGCTGGGGGTGTTGGTTGACAGCAGCTGGAGATGAGCCAGGGGGTGCCCAGGTGGGCAAGAGGAGCAGCAGCAGCCTGGGCTGGAGCAGCAATGGTGTGGGCAGCAGGAGCAGGGAGGTGATCATGTCCATGGCTCTGGTGAGGCCACAGCTCGAGTGCCGGGTTCAGTTCCGGGCCCCTCGCTACAAGGAGGACATTGAGATGCTGGAGCAGGGGGCAACAAAGCTGAGGAAGGGCTTGGAGCCCCTGGCCTACAAGGAGCAGCTGAGGGAGCTGGGGGTGTTCAGTCTGGAGAAGAGGAGGCTGAGGGGAGACCTCATTGCTCCCTGAAGGGAGGTTGGAGCCAGGAGGGCTCCAGCCTCTCCTCCTCAGTGTCAAGCAACAGGACCAGAGGCAATGGTTTCAAGCTGCAGCAGGGCAGGTTCAGGCTGGATGTTAGGAAACATTTCTTCACTGAAAGGGTTCTCAAGCATTGGAATGGTCTGCCCAGGGCAGTGCTGGACTCACCATCCCTGGGGGTGTTCAAGCAGCCTGAGGGGCATGGTTTAGTGTGGACCCTTCAGTGCTGGGCCAAGGGTTGGACTGGATGATCTCTGGGGTCTCTTCCAACCAGACTGATTCTGTGATTCTGTAAAAACAGTTCTGTGATCCTCTGGCCCCATTACTGAAACCATTCCAGGTCAGGTTGTTCAGGGCTCTGTTCAGGGCTCTAGTTGCAGATCACAGGCTCACAGGATGTTAGGGGTTGGAAGGGACCTCCAGAGATCATTGAGTCCAACCCCCCTGCCAGAGCAGGACCATAGAATCCAGGGCAGGTCACACAGGAACACATCCAGATGGGGCTTGAAAGTCTCCAGAGGAGGAGACTCCACAACCTCTCTGGGCAGCCTGCTCCAGGACTCTGGGACCCTCCCAGTGAAGAAGTTCCTCCTCATGTGGAGGTGGAACCTCCTGTGCTGGAGTTTGTATCCATTGCCCCTTGTCCTATCCCAGGGTGCAGCTGAGCAGAGTCTGTTCCTGTCCCTTCCTGACCTGGATGTTAGGAACAAGTTCTGCACCATGAGGGTGGTGGAACACTGGCACAGGTTGCCCAGGGAGGTGGTTGAGGCCCCATCCCTGGAGATATTGAAGGTGAGGCTGGACAGGGCTCTGGGCAACCTGAGCTAGCTGGGGATGTCCCTGAAGAATGAAGATGAAGAAGCTCAAAGTGGAAAGGAAGGTCATCAAAGAACATTGTCTGCCACAGAAGCACAGAGAGAGTGAGGACATCACCAGTGGGGACCCCACAGAAAGCTGGAGGTGGGACAAAGCCAAACCTCTGAAGGGCTAGAGGTGGTGACAAAGCTCCTAGGATGATGGAGAAGGTGAATCCCAGAGACACATAAAGGGCAAAGCTGGAGTTTGGAAGAGATCAGTGGAAATTCAGCTGAGGAGCAGACACTGCACTAGGAAGGAGCTCAGATGGAGATGTCAAGTGAGAAATGCTCCTGGTGATTCAGGACTGGTTGTGTGCCCTGCAATAAAACACACTCAGGGCTGGAAGAGAGGGAATTTATGGCTTTGGATTCAAAACCCCATCTTGGTAATAGATTTTCAAACCACAGCACAAGAAAATGCCCTCACAAGAGACAGGACAGCAGCCAGCTGAAGAGGAGCCAGCAGTGAGCTCAGGTGGCCAAGAAGGCCAAGAAGAGCATCCTGGCCTGGATCCAGCAGGTCCCCCTGGACTCAGAATTGGTGAGGCCACACCTGGGATCCTGGGTTCAGTTTTGAGCCCCTCACTCCAAGAAGGACATTGATGATCTGGAGTGGGACCAGAGAAGGGCAGCAAAGCTGGGGAAGGGTCTGGGGAACAGGGCTGGGGAGGACAGCTGAGGGATTGTTTAGCCTGGAGAACAGGCTGCTGAGGAGAGACCTTCTGGCTCTCTACAACTCCCTGAAAGGAGGTTGGAGCCAGGTGAGAGTCATAGAATCATAGAATCAACCAGCTTGGAAAAGACCTCAGGGATCATCAAGTCCAACCTATTCCCTACTACCTAACACCTCCTGACAACTAAACCATAGCTCCAAGTGCCACATCCAATCCTTTTTTGAGCACCTCCAGGGATGGTGACTCCACCACCTCCCTGGGCAGCACATTCCAGTGGCCAATTACTCTTTCTGTGAAGAACTTTCTCCTCACCTCCAGCCTAAACCTCCCCTGGCACAGCTTGAGACTGTGTCCTCTTGTTCTGGTGCTGGTTGCCTGGGAGAAGAGACCAACCTCCACCTGGCTGCAACATCCCTTCAGGTAGCTGTAGAGAGCAATGAGGTCTCCCCTGAGCCTCCTCTTCTCCAGGCTAAGCAACCCCAGCTCCCTCAGCCTCTCCTCACAGGGCTTGTGCTCCATGCAGCTGACTTGAGTCCAAGCTGGTCTTACTCACCAGCTATGTTCTTAGTGTAGCATTTTGATGAGGTGGATGAGGGCAGCTCACACAGCCTTGAGGTGCTTGCTCCAAAAACCCCAGAGCTGGAGAAACAGATCCAAGGCTAATGGTGGGGGAAGAAGTTGCTCTCCTCTGCATCATCAGGACATGAGGATTGTCAGACAAGTGGCTGTTGGCCTGTGTGAACTGAGTGGGTGCTGTGTGGAGCTTCTGGGTTTTAGTGGTAAAGTAGGAAAGGATCCATGTTGATGTGAAAAACCAAGTCTCACAGGCGGGTGGTGGAGGCCTCATCCCTGGAGACATTCAAGGTCAAGCTTGATGGGGCTCTGAGCAACCTGATCCAGTTGGGGCTGTCCCTTGCATGAGATGATAGCAGTTGTGGGCCCTTCACACCAAGAAGGACATTGAGGTGCTGGAGTGTGGCCAGAGAAGGCAGCTAATCTGGGGAAGGGTCTAGAGAACAAGGCTGGGGAGGAGCAGCTGAGTGACCTGGGGTTGTTGAGCCTGGAGAAAGGCTGAGGAGAGACCTCATTGCTCTCTGCTGCTCCCTGAAAAGAGAGTGCAGTGAGCTGGGATTGGTCTCTTTCCCCTGGTCTGAGGTGACAGAAGGAGAGAAAATGTCCTGAAGTTGTGCCAGGGGAGGGTTAGGTTGGATTTTAGGAAGAATTTGTTTCCTGCCAGAGTGGTCAGGGAGTGGAAGAGGCTGCCCAGGGAGGTGGTGGAGTCCCCATGCCTGGAGGTGTTCAAGAAACCTGTGGCTGTGGCACCTGTGGCCGTGGCTTGATGGCCATGGTGGTGCTGGGTGGATGGTTGGACTCAATGATCTTAGAGGCTCCTTCCAAGCCAGCCCACCCTGTGACTCTGTGACTCTATTCAGCATTGCAGTCAGGTCTGAAAGAGCAAGAGCAAGCAGTGCCAGAGGGGTGTGAGGCAAGCAGAGGGACGTTCAGGAGGCATCTGCTGTCAGCTGGGGGTTCAACGCTGCCAGCCTCACCACCAGCTCCTCCCCTCCCTTCCCTTCCAGCTCTTGCATTAACCAATGCTTAAATCATCCCTAGCAAACTCCCTGGGGTGCTTCCTTGACTAATGGACCTCTCAAGGTGGTCCAGGTGGTTCTCTGCAGGCCCATCTGGCAGCAGCTTCAGCCCATCTTGCCCTGCTTTGCCCTTGGAAGACAGCTCTCCAGGTTTCCCCAGGAGGTTTATCCCAAACTCTTTTGCTTTCAGAAAGAAAAGACCCAACCCCAAAATAGCACAAGGAGCAGCAGCTCCTCCCTGTCACTTGTTTGTAGGGCAGGCTGAGCGACTTCTGCTGCAAAATAGTGTGGCACCTCTTGCTCATGGCCAAATCTCCTCTCTTGGGAGAGCCCAACTCATATGTGGGTAGGAAAAGTGAGGTCCCAGGGAGCTTGGATGTTCAAGCAAAAAAAGTCTCTGGTGGGGTTAGATTTGTTTTTCATTCATTCATTCCTGAGTTTTTGTCTTGCTTCTGCTCCTGATGTAAAACAAAAGGCTTCTCAGGGAAGTGCTTCCAGGTACTTGCATGCATCTATCTACATGCATACAAACTCCGTGGCATCACAGAGTCTCAGCGTGTTTGGAGTTGGAAGGGAACCTCTGGAGATCATCAGGTGCAACCCCACTGCTGAAACAGGGCACACAGAGCAGGTTTGAGCTCATCCAGTCCAACTCCCCTGCTCCAGCAGGGTACCCACTGCAGCTTGCCCAGGAGCACCAGGGCCGGGGGGGTTGGAAGCTCTCCACACAAGGAGACTCCACAACCTCTCTGGGCAGCCTGCTCCAGGCCTCCAGCACCCTCACAACAAACAACTTTCTCCTCATCCTCAAATAGAACCTCCTGGCTGCCAGTGTGTGCCCCTTGGCCTGTCCCTGGGCAGCACTCAGCAGATGCCAGCCCCAGCCTCTTGCCCCCCACAGCCCCTTCAGCTCTTGCTGAGCATTGCTCAGCTCCCCTCTGGGGCTGCTCTTCTGCAGGCTCTCAGCCCCAGGGCTCTCAGCCTTTGCTCCTCACAGAGCTGCTGCAGGCTCCTCAGCCTCTCCCCAGCCTCCCCTGGATTCTCTCCAGCACTTCTCAGTCTCTCTGCAGCTGGGGAGCCCAGACCTGGACACAGGACTCCAGATGTGGCCTGACTAGGACAAAGCAGAGTGGGAGGAGAACCTCCCTTGACCTGCTGTCTGCATTTTTCTTCATGCACCCCAGGACACCATTGACCTTCTTGGCCCCAAGAGCACATTGTTGGCTCATGGTGCACTTACTCACCAGGACCTGAAGATCCTTTTCTGCTCAGCTCCTCCCCAGCAGGTCCCCCCCAACCTGTCCTGCTGCAGGAGGCTGTCCCTCCCCAGGTGCAGGACCCTACCCTTGCCCTTGTTGAACTTCAGGAGGTTCCTCTCCCCCCAGCTCTCCACCCAGGCTAGGGCTCCCTGAATGGCAGCACAGCCTGAGGGCTGTCACCACTGCTCCCAGTTTGGTGCCACCTAGAATGACTCAGTTACTAAACACAAACCTTTGCTCTCCTGCACTGTCAGTCCAGCAGCTTTTATCAGCAGAATGAAGGTCACTTCGATCCTCCAGGAGGACAGAAGCCCTCCCTACCATCTCAGATCAATACTGATGGCAAAATTGTGTTGAGAAAGGGAAGGTCAAGCCCTGACCCTCTCAGCAATGGGAGAATTGAGGTTTTATCCCTTCCTCTGCCTGCTGGGGCTGGGTTGATGCTTTCCCCTGTGGTACCCAACACCAACCCACCAGTGTGGCATGAAATTTAGCAAGTCTAAGTGCCAGGTTCTACCCTTGGGCCACAACAACCCCATGTAGCACTACAGACTGGGCTGGAGAGCAGCTTGGCATAGAGGGACCTGGGGGTACTGGTTGAGAGTAGGCTGAACATGAGCCTGCAGTGTGCCCAGGGGGCCAGGAAGGCCAATGGCATCCTGGCCTGCATCAGGAACAGTGTGGCCAGGAGGAGCAGGGAGGTCATTGTGCCCTGTGCTCAGCACTGGTTAGGCCACACCTTGAGTGCTGTGTCCAGTTCTGGGCCCCTCGGGTTAAGAAGGACATTGAGATGCTGGAAGGTGTCCAGAGAAGGGCAACGAAGCTGGGGAGGGGTCTGGAGCACAGCCCTGTGAGGAGAGGCTGAGGGAGCTGGGGTTGCTTAGCCTGCAGAAGAGGAGGCTCAGGGGAGACCTCATTGCTGTCTACAACTACCTGAAGGGAGGTTGTAGCCAGGTGGAGGTTGGTCTCTTCTCCCAGAACAAGAGGACACAGTCTCAAGCTGCACCAGGGGAAGTTTTAGGCTGGATGTGAAGAAGAGATTCTTCCCAGCAAGAGAGATTGACCATTGGAATGTGCTGTCCAGGGAGGTGGTGGGGTCAGCATCCCTGGAGGGGTTTAAGAAGAGCCTGGATGAGGCACTCAGTGCCATGGTCTGGTTGATTGGTTAGGGTTGGGTGATAGGTTGGGCTTGATGATCTTGGAGGTCTCTTCCAACCTCTCTGATTCTGTGGGTTTGTGTGGACCTCAGGGTTTCCTTCCAGCTGCCTGAAGTCCCTCTGGCTAATGCATCCAGCCAGTGAATTTATGCAGCTCATTTGCTCCCCCTTGATAATCATTCTGAGCTCTGCATTAATGTGCTGAGCAAGGGAAACTGGTTAATGAGAGGAGAAAGAGGAGGAGGAGGAGGAAAGCATCTTTGATTTTAAGGTGGGTCTTGTTCCTGGAAGCAGAGAGGGGAGTAATTAGCATTCCAGCTGAGGAGCCAGTTACTATGGCAGTGGGGTTGGATGGAACAGGGTTGAGAGACAGGTGAGCCAATTCAAACCAGCCCCAGGCCATATGTTTGCCTCTGTCCTTTGTTGCCTGAGTTTTGAGGGCTTTTAAAACACAAGAAGGCCTTCTGGCTGGAGGTGACCTTCAAGGGATGGTTAAAATCAGAAAGCCCTCAGCCTTTTATTTGTTGATGTTGTTGCAGCCACACAAACTCATTAGTTACATAAACAGGCTGAAGGGTTTTAATCTCCTCTCAGAGTGATTTGCATTTTTATTGGGACTTACTCTGCCTCTTTTTTGTTCATTTGGGATCCCACTGAGCTGGCTGTGGAGAGCACAGGCAGCTGCTGAAGCCACCAAGCTTCCCTGAAGTGCACAGCAAGCTTGGTCCTTAGCCTGGCCTCATCTGCAATACCACAACCAGTCCTGGGCTCCCCCGTTCAAGAGGGACAGAGAAATGCTGGAGAGAGCCCAGAGGAGGCTGGGGAGAGGCTGAGGGGCCTGCAGCAGCTCTGTGAGGAGCAAAGGCTGAGAGCCCTGGGGCTGAGAGCCTGCAGAAGAGCAGCCCCAGAGGGCAGCTGAGCAATGCTCAGCAAGAGGTCAAGGATGGAAATCAACAGGATGAGGCTGGCATCTGCTGAGTGCTGCCCAGGGACAGGACAAGGGGCAAGGGGCACAAACTGAAACACAGGAGGTTCCATCTCAACATAGGTGGGTTTGGAATACCTCCAGGGAAGGAGACTCAACCTTTCTGGGCTGCACCACCTTCATACCAAAGAAGTTTGTCCTTAAGCTCAAGTGAAACCTCCTGTGTCCTAGCTCATGTGCCTTGTCCTATCATTGGGCACCACTCAGTAGATCCCAGCCCCAGCCTCTTGACAGTGAGGGTGGGGAGACACTGGAACAGGCTGCCCAGGGAGGTTGTGGAGTCTCCTTGTGTGGAGAGCTTCCAACCCCCCCTGGCCATGGTGCTGCTGGGCAAGCTGCTGGGGGTGCCCTGCTGGAGCAGGGGGATTGCACTGGGTGAGCTCCAGAGGTTCCCTCCAACCCTCAGCATGTTGAGATTCTGTGATTCTCCAAATGTCTCTTGAACACTGCCAGGCTTGAGGTGTCAACCATCTCTCTAGGAAACCTGTTCCAGTGTTTGACCAACCTGTCCCAGTCTTTCTTTACCTTAATGTACTCCTGGGCTTGTCTCCCTCAGCTGCACAATGAGAAGTGGCTTCCCTCCATCTCACTTTCTAGATGTTGAGGCTGTGTGCACAACAAAAGTTCATTTACTGCTGCTTTTGTGTGTGTGTGTACTTCATAGTGTCATAGAATAGTTTGGGTTGGAAGGAGCCTCAAAGCTCATCCAGTTCCAACCCCCTGCCATGGGCAGGGACACCTCCCACCAGCCCAGCTTGCTCAAGGCCTTATTCAACCTGGCCTTGAACACCTCCAGGAAGGGGACATCCACAGCCTCCCTGGGCAACCTGTTCCAGGGTCTCCCCACCCTTGCTGCAAACAATTTCTTCCTCATCTCCAGTCTCAGTCTCCCCTCTTCCAGCTTCAATCCATTGCTTCTCCTCCTGTCGCTCCCAGCCCTTGTCAGAAGTCCCTCCCCAGCTCTCCTGTAGCCTCCTTCAGGTACTGGAAGTCTGCTCTAAGGTCTCCCTGGAGCCTTCTCTTCTCCAGGCTGAACAGCCCCAGCTCTCTCAGCCTGTCATCATAGGGGATGTTCTTCAGCCCTCTGATCATCTTCGTGGCCTCCTCTGGACCTTCTCCAACAGCTCCAGGTCCTTCTTGTGCTGGGGGTACCAGAACTGGCTGCAGTGCTGCAGGTGGGGTCTGAGCAGAGCAGAGCAGAGCAGAGGGGCAGAATCCCCTCCCTGTGCTGCTGCTCCCCCTGCTCTGGCTGCATCCCAGGATCTTTTTTCTCTCTGATAGTGCTTCAGCCCTGCAGTGCTTTCAGAGGGCTGAAGGTAGGGTGGGCAGAGTGGACATCCAACAGCAGCACCTCCACCTTGGAATTGTGTTATCTGCTCAGTGACAGGCCCAAACTCTTCCTTTTAGCCCTTTATGAGCTTTTATGGACAATTTGGTGGCCTTTCTGGAAGGGTTCAGCACTTCCTTTGCTGCCCCAGCAGTCTGAACACCAGGTTTCTTGAGCTATTTTTTGTGAGTTTGGGGTAGGTTGGGGTTTTTTTTGTCCTTCCCAGAGGATCTGTAGACACAAAGCTTTTGCAGCTGGTGCTGCTTCCTCAATGGAATTCCACATCCTCCCAAATTGAGGAGGAGGAGGAGGAGGATGATGAGTCACTGGGCAGGAAGAGGAAAAGGAGCAGCAGTGCTGGCTCAGCCAAAACGCGTCCCTGCTCATCCCCATCCATGCCTTCTGGGGCTGCACCTTGCCTGGGATGAGCTTTGCCTGGCTTTGTTTTGCCCACAATGGGCAATTAGTGGAGATACAAAAAGCTGCTCCCAGTGTCTCGGGTAGCAGGGTGGGAGAATAGCTGAGGTTGGGTGAGAAGAGTTCAAGAGGGACAGGAATCTACTCGAGAGAGTCCAAGGGAGAGCTGCAAGGACTGAAGCACTGCCTGGTGAGGAGAGGCTGAGAGCCCTGGGGGTGGTTAGTCTGGAGAGAAGACTGAGAGGGGATTGAATAAATGTTTATCAATACCTGAGGGCTGGGGGTCAGGAGGGAGGGGACAGGCTCTGCTCAGCTGCGCCCTGGCATAGGACGAGGGGCAGTGGATATAAACTCCAGCACAGGAGGTGCCACCTCTACATGAGGAGGAACTTCTTCACTGGGAGGGTCCCAGAGCCCTGGAGCAGGCTGCCCAGAGAGGTTGTGGAGTCTCCTTCTCTGGAGACTTTCAAGCCCCATCTGGATGTGTTCCTGTGTGAGCTGTGCTGGATTCTATGCCCCTGCTCTGGCAGGGGGGTTGGACTCAATGATCTCCAGAGGTCCCTTCCAACCCTTAACATCCTGTGAGCCTGTGATCTTGGCTCTACTCTTTTGGTTTCCATCTCTGGTTTCCAGCACAAACCTTTTCATATGAGACCATTACCCAACTTCCCCCCCACCCCATCTAACTTCATTCAAGGCAGATTTTTTGGGGGTTGGGGGAGGGGGAGGGTAAAGAGAAAATCAATTATCAAAAGTTCATCTCCATTTTTGTCCTGGTTTTTGCAATTGAGCTCATCTGTGCTTTAATTTCTTAATTGCAGAACCCTAGATCCCCAGCATGGTAGGGGTTGGAAGGGAGCCTCTGGAGATCATCAGGTCCAACCCCACTGCTAAAACAGGGCACACAGAGCAGCTTGCCCAGCAGCACCATGGCCAGGGGGGGTTGGAAGCTCTCCACACAAGGAGACTCCACAACCTCTCTGGGCAGCCTGCTCCAGGCCTCCACCACCCTCACAACAAACAACTTTGTCCTCCTGTTCAGGTGGAACCTCCTGGCTGCCACTTTGTGCCCCTTGGCCTGTCCCTGGGCAGCACTCAGCAGATGCCAGCCCCAGCCTCTTGCCCCCCACAGCCCCTTCAGCTCTTGTTGAGCATTGCTCAGCTCCCCTCTGGGGCTGCTCTTCTGCAGGCTCCCAGCCCCAGGGCTCTCAGCCTTTGCTCCTCACAGAGCTGCTCCAGACCCCTCAGCAGCTTTGAAGGCTCTGCTGGACTCCCTCCAGCAGGTCCTCGTTTCCCTTGAGCTGGGGAGCCCAAAACAGCACTCCAGATGTATTCTGACTAGGGCAGAGCAGAGGGAGAGGAGTACCTGCCTCAACCTTCAGGTCATTAGGTGACTTCCTTCATAGGAAGCAAAGTGTGACTGAAAGCAAGCAGGTGATCAGAACATTTAGAGATCATCCAGTTCCAACACCCCTGCCATAGGCAGGGACAGCTTCCACTAGATCAGGTTGCTCAGAGCCACATCCAACCTGACCTGGAATGTTTCCAGGAATGGGACTCCTACAGCTCCTTTGGGTAACCTGGGCCAGGGTCTCACCACCCTTAGCATAAAAATGTCTTCCTCTGCTGATCAGTCCTGGGATAGGGCAAGGGGCAATGGATGTAAACTACAGCACAGGAGGCTCCACCTCAACATGAGGAGGAACTTCTTCACTGGGAGGGTCACAGAGCCCTGGAAATGGCTCCCCAGAGGGGTTGTGGAGTCTCCTTCTCTGGAGGCTTTCAAGCCCCATCTGGATGTGTTCCTGTGTGACCTGTGCTGGATTCTGCTCTGGCAGAGGGGTTGTACTGAATGATCTCCAGAGGTCCCTTCCAACTCCTAACATCCTATGAGCCTATGTGATCCTATCCTTTGATCATCTCCTTGTGTTGTCTTTCCCAAGGACAAGGCCAAAGCAGTGCAGTGAGATGGTCTGTCATGTGTTAGATGTTGCATACAGTAACAGAACCATCAAGAGCTGCCTTCTGCTTCTGCTTCCCTATCCTAGAACCATAGGGTGCTATGGATGGGAAGGAGCCTCCTGGGATCATTGAGTCCACCCCTTCTGCCAAAGCAGGATCACCTAGGGGCAGGGCACACAGGCAGGTGCTGAAAATCTCCAGAGAAGGAGACTCCACAACCTCTCTGGGCAGCCTCTTACAAATTTTAGGATAGGATAGGACAGGATAAGATAGGACAGGATAGAATGAAATGGAATAGAATAGGATAGGATAGAATAGGATAGGATAGGATAGAATGGAATGGAATAGAATAGAATAGGATGGAATAGGATAGGATAGGATAGAATGAAATGGAATAGAATGGAATAGGATAGGATAGGATAGGATAGGATAGGATAGGATAGGATAGGATAGGATAGAATAGGATGGAATAGGATAGGATAGGATAGGATAGAATGAAATGGAATAGAATGGAATAGGATAGGATAGGATAGGATAGGATAGGATAGGATAGGATAGGATAGGATAGGATGGAATGGAATAGAATAGAATAGAATAGAATAGGATGGAATAGGATAGGATAGGATAGAATGAAATGGAATAGAATGGAATAGGATAGGATAGAATAGGATAGGATAGGATAGAATGGAATGGAATAGAATAGGATGGAATAGAATAGGATAGGATAGGATAGGATGGAATGGAATGGAATGGAATGGAATCATGTTGGAAAAGACCTCCTTTCCCTTCTTGTGCCTGCTCCTCTCATTCATTTTATTTTCACCTGCTCTAGTTGCAGATGTCTCTGCCCTCTCTGCCTACTGCAGGGGGGTTTGACTAGATGATGAGGACAGCCTGAGGGGGCTGGGGTTGTTCAGCCTAGAGAAGAGAAGGCTCTGGGGAGACCTTAGAGCAGCCTTCCAGTACCTGAAAGGGACTGAAAGAAGGATGGAGACTGCAGTGATGAGAGGCAATGGCTTCAAACTGGAGCAGAGCAGATTTAGATTGGATGTGAGGAACAAGTTCTGCACCATGAGGGTAGTGGAGCACTGGAACAGGTTGCCCAGGGAGGTGGTTGAGGCCCCATCCCTGGAGATATCCAAGGTGAGGCTGGACAGGGCTCTGGGCAACCTGAGCTAGCTGAGGATGTCCTTGCTGAGTGCAGAGCAGGTTGGACTGGATGAGCTGCGGAGGTCCCTTCCAACCCAGACCGTTCCGTGTCTCTGTGATTCTCTAGACCCTTCCAACCCCTAACATTCTCTGATTCTATGACCTCCAGAAGTCCCTCCCAACCCAGGGCATTCCATGATTCCATGAAAATGGAGAAGCTCCTAAACCCACCATCCAGCAAGTGCAACTTGCCCCTGGGGCAGAGGGAGGCCCACCGGTGGGATCTCCACTTTGCTGAGCGGGCTTCCCCTCCGCGTTCACTTTCATTCCACGAGTGCCACTCAGCCTTTGGGCAGCAGAACCCTTCTTGAATATTCACTGCCTAAGCCCTTTGAAAGCCCTGATCCTGCACAGCCAGGCAGGGGATGGATTTACACTCCTCATCCCTCCTGACCTTCTTCCAGATGGAAGTGACACCGTTTGGAGGCTGCCAGCGCGGAGGGGCTCGGGCTGATCGCTCTTCCAGTAACTGCAGTGCCTCTTTCCTAAGTTTCCTGGAAAAATCCTTCATCTTCACTCCCAGCCTGTGCCCTTGGCCACCAGTAAATCAGTTGGAGCCCACAGCTGTTTCCTTTCTGAGGAACTTGCCTCTGTGTTTTCTTTTCATCTCCTGAAAGCCTCCAAAGAAAACCCCTTTGGGAAATGGCTTGAAAGCGTTTTTCCAGCAGGTGAGATTCCAGCTCATGCTGCTGCTGATCTTCTGCAGCCCTCTCCTTTCAATTCTTTTAATGAAACCTTGAAGGGCTGCTCCAGGGAGCTCCTCCAGACATCCCCAGTGCCATTGTCCTGAGGGTCTTCTGCAACCTGAATGGTTCTGTGATTCTTTAATACCACCAGGTAGGACATTGAGGTGCTGGAGTGTGGCCAGAGAAGCAGATGCCAGCCCCATCCTCTTGCCCCCCACAGCCCCTTCAGCTCTTGCTGAGCATTGCTCAGCTCCCCTCTGGGGCTGCTCTTCTGCAGGCTCTCAGCCCCAGGGCTCTCAGCCTTTGCTCCTCACAGAGCTGCTGCAGGCCCCTCAGCCTCTCCCCAGCCTCCCCTGCACTCTCTCCAGCAGTTCCCTGTCTCTGGTGAGCTTGAGAGCCCAGAACTGGACCCAGGACTCTAGATGTGGCCTGACTAGACTGGAACATAAGGCAAGGATAACCTTCTTTGACCTGCTGGCTACATTCTTCTTCATGCCCATCAGGAGACCATTGACCTTCTTGACCAAAAGGGCACATTGCTAGCTCCTGGGCAACTTGTTGCCCCCCCAGCACTCCCAGGTCCTTCTGCTTGGAGCTGCTTCCCAGCATGTCCCCCCTCAGCTGTCCTGCTCCTCCCCAGGTGCAGAACCCTCCCCTTGCCCTTGTTGGCCTTTCTGAGGCTCCCCAGGTTCCAGCTCTGTGCAGGTGTGCATTGCAAGGCAGATAAACCAAGCCCAGGGATAATGTGAGGTGGAAGTGTGGAAGGAAGATAAAGCCCTGGAGTGCAAAAGCCTAAGGGAGGGAACGTTTGTGCTGTTTGTAAATGCTCTGTGCTGTTTCAGGAGGACTTTGTGATCCTGCTGAAGCTCTTCAGATCTTCACTTTCATGTTTCTTTTTCATCAGCCCTTTCCCTTTTGATACACCACCACCAGAAAAAAGACTCTGCCAGGCTGCCTGGGAACCATGAGAGCAGCTGTCCTCTTTTGTTGACCTCTGCTTGAAAGCTTGGAAACTTCATTTTCTTAGATGTTCTCCTCAGATCACCTCCTGTATTATTCTAATCATCTCTCTTGCAAGTGTGGCACTTGCTGAGAGCCTGAGAATTGCTAGGTTGGAGCAGATCCTCATGGCCCACCTGACTGCTTCTCCTCTCTCCGTGGCAGGGCCAGCATGAAAGCCTCAGAGATGTGGTGCTGAGGGCCATGGTTTAGCACCAGCCTTGGTAGAGTTGGGGAATGGTTGGACTCAAGGATCCTAAAGGTCTGTGAACAATGGCTTCTGCTGAGGACAGAATCTGCTCCTGGGGAGCCTGGTTGGGTTTTCCTGAGAGCTAACACTTGAAAATCCAGCCCTGCCCTGCCTCCAGGCTCTGCAGGACAGACAGTTTTTGGCCATCTTCTAGCATCATGGCCATGCTTTGGACTTGATGATTCATAGAGTCATGGAATAGGTTGGGTTGGAAGGGACCTCAAAGCTCATCCAGTTCCAATCCCCCTGCCATGGGCAGGGACACCTCCCACCAGCCCAGGTTGCTCATCCAGCCTCCCTGAACAGCTCCAGGGAGGGAGCATCCACAGCCTCCCTGGGCAACCTGCTCCAGTGCCTCCCAGCCCTCACTGGAAAGAATTTCTTCCTCATCTCCAGTCTCAATCTCTCCTCTTCCAGCTTCAATCCATTGCTTCTCCTCCTGTCGCTCCCAGCCCTTGTCAGAAGTCTCTCCCCAGCTCTCCTGGAGCCCCCTTCAGGTACTGGAAGGTTGCTCTAAGGTCTCCTTGGACCCTTCTCTAGGCTCAACAGCCCCAACTCTCCCATCCTGTCCCCCCAGGGGAGGCTCTCCAGCCTTATAATCATCTTTGTGGCCCCCTCTGGACCCTCCCCAACAGTTCCATGTCCTTCTGGTGCTGGGGGCACCAGAGCTGAACATGGTGCTGCAGGTAGAGTGTCACCAGAGAAGTGCAGAGGGGGGGAAATGGTTAAAAATAATTGGAACTGGTGAAACATTTTCTTTCTTTTCTTCAGTCTGGTTGGACTTGATCTTGGAGGGCTTTTCCAGCCTCAAAGGTTCTGTGACTGTATAAATAATGCAGCCTCCTCCATGATCCAAAGGGGCTTCTGGGGGGGGGGAATATTTTACCTGCTGGAGCAGAGGAGGTTCCATGAGAACTGTGAGGGTGACAGAGTCCTGGAGCAGGCTGCCCAGAGAGGTTGTGGAGTCTCCTTCCCTGGGAGACATTCAACACCCTCCTGGATGTGTTTCTGTGTGAGCTGCCCTGGTGATCCTTCTCTGGCAGTGGGGTTGGACTGGGTGATCTCTGGAGGTCTCTTCCAGCCCCAACCAATCTGGGACTCTGTGGCCTGGCAGTGCTGGGTCAAAGCTTGTGCTCAATGACCTGAAAGATCTTCCCCAACCAAACCAGTTCTATGATTCTATGAATTTCTGACAAATATAATTCACTTTGGGGAGGGGGATTTATGTTTGCAGTTCAGATCCTTGGGTTGGAGACAAACAAAACCCCAAAGAGTATATTGCAGCTCTTGGCCAGCTTCTTATTCATCACCTATCAGACAGTTGAGCCCAGGCTGCCTTGGTGCTCTCCCTCCACCACCCTCTTCATGGCCAGCTTTGCTTCTGGTAACAGAAGGTGCTGGATACCACTTAGAAGCACAGGGCCCAGAAGGAATCCAGCACCTCTTAGCATCCAAATTCAGGTGAAACCCAGGTCTGATGTCTCCTCTGGATGTCAGAGAATGCTCTGCTTGTGGAATTGCAAGCATGTGAGACAAAAGCTTCATTTCAGAGGAGAGGAGACAGAAGAATCACAGAATCACAGAATCACAGAAACATTCAGGATCACCAAGTCCAACTCAGAACTCTACAAGGGTCACCCCTAAACCATAGGCCCAAGCACCACCTCCAAACCACCTTGAAACACATCCAGGCTTGGGGACTCAACCCCCTCCCTGCCCAGCACATTCCAGTGCCTGACCACTCTTGCCATGAAGAAATGTTTCCTACTCTCCAGTCTAAACCTTCCCATCACAGCTTAAGGCCATTCCCTCTTGGTTCTATCACTAATGACCTGTGAGAAGAGACCAGCAGCAGCCTCTCCACAACCTCCTTTCAGGTAGCTGTAGACAGCAATGAGGTCTCCCCTCAGCCTCATCTTCTCCCAACTAACCATCCCCAACTCCTTCAGTTGCTCTCCATCACATTTATTCCCCAGGCCCTTCCCAGCTTCCTTGCCCTCCTCTGCCCTGGCTCCAGCACCTCCATATCTCTCCTGTATTGAGGTGTCCCAAGCTGGACACAGCACTGGAGGTGTGGCCTGACCAGAGCTGAGTCCCAGGGGACAATCCCCTCCCTGCTCCTGCTGGACACAGCATTGCTGATGCCAGCCAGGAGGCCTTTGCCTTTCTTGGGCACACTGCTGGCTCCAATTCAGCTGCTTGTCCATTACCACCCCCAGGTCCCTTTCTGCCAGGCAGCTTTCCAGCCACACTGCCCCAAGCCTGGAGCCTTGTTGAAGCTCTTCCTGGCCATGGATCCACTCTATACAGGTCCCTCTGTAGAGCCTCCCTGTCCTGGTGCAGCTCAGCACTGCCACTTCACTTGCTGTCTTCTGCAAACTTACTGCTGACACTGTCTGTGTCCTCCTCAAGGTCATCAAGCAAGATGTTAAACAGCAGTGGTCCCAACGCTGAGCCCTGAGGAACAGGAACTGATGTGCAGGAAGGGACTAGAGAAGCATAAAATAGCCATTATGAAATAGTTCTATGCCAGAAACCCTCTGCCTAATACATGAAATCCTCCCATGATTTCTGCTGGAAGGGCCTTCTGCAGATCTTTCCTCAACTGCTGGTTGTGATCAAAGCCAACCTGGAAGTCAGATGTGGAGTCATAGCCAACTGAGATTCAACTCTAGCCAAGAAAAGAAGATTTCCACCCCAAATCTGAGCCCCACGTGGATCTGTGTCCTCCCAACACCAGGTGGAATTTTTCTGGCAGCAACTTGTGCCCCTCCAAGCAGAGCATGGTTCCATCTTCCAGGAGGTAGCTGCAGGTGGCATTAAGGTCCTCAACTTGCCTTCTCCTTCTGGAATAGCAAAGCCCACCTCCTGGCCTCCCCTCACACTGTGTCTGCTCCAAGCCTTGGGAGTGCCAGCTTGACTTGGAACCACACACAGTTACCTTTCCAGTCCCATGTTCCAGCCAGTTTTCCACCCATCCAGTCATTAATCCCTTGCTCCTGGGGGAGGCCATGCTGAGAGCCAGAGTAAACATCCAGATCTTCCTCCTCAGCCACCATCCAGCAGTTGGTGCCACTGATGAAGGCAGTCAGGATAGCTGGGCATGAGCTGTGCTTCACAAATCCATGCTGGCTGCTCTGAATCTCCTCCTTGTCCTTTGCATGCCTGGTTATGGTTTCCAGAAGGATTTGCTCCATCAACTTCTGGCTGGGGAGGTGAGGCTGCCTGGTTTGGCATTTCCTTGCTTGTCCTCTTCACCCTTTTTGAAGCCTAGTGGGCACCTTTCCCATTGCCAGGACCCTCCAGAGGTGACAGAGAGTGGCAGTGGCATCAGCCAGCTCCCTTGGCACCCTCAGATACATCTTGGCTGGCACTGTGGCCTTGTGTTTGGCTTGCTTAGGTGGTCTGTAACTCATCTGTCCTCTGCCAACAGTTGTGCTCCACTCCTTCAGTCCCTGCCAAGGCCACCTGCTCTGGGGCACATGGCAGCAGACCCAGCCCATGAGGACAAAGCAAAGAAGGTGCTGAGTGATCTCAGCCTTCTCTGTGTCCTTTGCTGCTGGGTCCCTTGCCTCCTTCTTCAGCAGGTCCAAATGTCCCTTAGTTCCCCTTTTGCTGCCAATGGATGTGAAGAAGTCCTTCTGGTTGTCCTTTTGGACAGTGTCAAGTCCAGCAGAGTCTTAGCCCTGCACAGCCAGCTCTCACAGACCCACTGAGGACAGCATCCCATGGGATACCTCTGACTCCTGAAAGAGCCAAAGCCCCCTCAAGTGTGAATTTCTCTCTCTCTTCTTTTGTCATAGAATCAGGGAAGGGTTTGAATGGGGAAAGACCTTTGAGATCACTGAGTCCAACCCTTAACCCAGCACTGCCAGGCTGTCACCAAACTGAGAGGCTGCTCTAAGGTCTCCCTGGAACCTTCTCTTCTCAGGCTCAACAGCCCCACCTCTCTCAGCCTGTCCCCATAGGGGAGGTTCTCCAGCCCTCTGATCATCTTTCTGGCCTCCTCTGGACCTGTGTCCTCCTTGTGCTGGGGGCAACAGAAATGGACACAGTTCCAGATCCTCTGATTCTCCTCCAGGTTCTCCTCAAGATGCATGGCATCCATACACCCTGCATGTGCCCCCACCATGACACACAGAAGTGTGATGGAAAGTGAGCTCCCAGCCCAGGAGTACAACCCAACAGGCACCAGGACAGCTTAGGGGCTGCCCTGCTGGAGAGCAGCTCCATGGAGAAAGACCTTGGAGTGCTGGTGGGCAGCAAGTTCTGCAGGGGACAGCAATGTGCCCTTGTGGCCAAGAGAGCCAAGGGCATCCTGGGCTGCAGCAAGAGAAGTGTGGCCAGCAGGGCCAGGGAGGTTCTTCTGCCCCTCTGCTCTGCCCTGGGGAGACCACAGCTGCAATCCTGTGTCCAGTTCTGGGCTCCCCAGTTCAAGAGAGACAGAGACCTGCTGGAGAGAGTCCAAGGGAGAGCCAGGAGGATGCTTAGGGGACTTGAGCATCTGCCCTGTGAAGAAAGACTGAGAGCCCTGGGGCTGTTTAGTGTGGAGAAGAGAAGGCTGAGAGGGGATCTGATCAAGGTTTCTCAGTCTCTGAAGGGTGGGTGTCAAGTGGAGGGGGCCAAGCTCTTTTCTGTGGTGTGCACTAATAAGCCAAGGAACAAGAGGTTGAAGCTTGAACATTGAAGGTTTCAGCTGAACATGAGGAGAAACTTCTTTGGTGTGAGGGTGCCAGAGCCCTGGAGCAGGCTGCCCAGGGAGGTTGTGGAGTGTCCTTCTCTGGAGCCTTTCCAAAGCCACCTGGATGCCTTCCTGTGCAGACTCCCCTGGGTGATGCTGCTCTGGCAGTGGGGTTGGACCTGATGATCTCTGGAGGTCTCTTCCAACCTCTGGTGTTCTGTGATGCTGTGATAACCCAAGTTAAAGCACTGATACAGATGATCTTTAGTCTGTCTCTGCGCTGCTTGGGGTCATGGATTTATTGGCTTTACTGCTCCCTGGCATCTGTCTTCTGCCCTTCTTTGTCTTGAGGTGCCCACTGGAGTGGCTGGTGAAGTGTTCAGTCCCCTGGGAGAGGAGGTTAGGGAAAGAATCCAATATGGAGAAGGCAGAGAAAGACCTGGGGGTGTTTGCAGCTGGCTGAAGATGAGCCAGCAGTGTGTTCCCAGCTGGCCAAGGCAGCCACCAGCAGCCTAGCTTGAAGCAGCAATGGTGTGGCCAGCAGGAGCAGGGCAGGGATTGTCCCCCTGGGCTGGGCACTGGTGAGGCCACACTTGGAGTCCTGCCTTCAGTTTTGGGCTCTTTACTCCAAGAAGGACATTGAGGAGCTGGAGCAGGTCCAGAGAAGGGCAACCAAGCTGGGGAAGGGTCTGGAGAACAGGGCTGGGGAGGAGCAGCTGAGGGAGCTGGGGGTGTTGAGCCTGGAGAAGATGCTGAGGGCAGACCTCATTGCTCCCTGTGGCTCCCTGACAGGAGGCTGCAGCCAGGTGGGGGTTGGGCTCTTCTCCCAAGGAACAAGTGACAGGATGAGAGGAAGTGACCTCAGGTTGCCCCAGGGGAGGTTTAGGTTGGACATTAGTAGGGACCTCTTCACTGGAAGGGTTCTCAAACACTGGCCCAGGCTGCCCAGGGAGGTGGTTGAATCCCCATCCCTGGAGGTGTTTCAGAGCCACAGAGCTGTGGTGCTGAGGGCCATGGTTTAGCCCCAGCCTTGGCAGAGTTAGGGAGTGGTTGGACTGGAGGATCTTAAAGGGCTTTTCCAACTGAAACAGATCTCTGATAGACAGGAAGGCAAAATGGACAAAGACAGTGTGTGGAGCTCTAGCAGGGATAAAGAGGCTGAGAGGGATCCAGAGGGGGATGAGGATTTCAGTAATGTGGAAAATGAAGGTTTGGGTAGAGCTGGAGGAGGATGTGGTGGATGGAGCCTGGCCAGAAAAGAGCTCCTGCCAGACTTATGCTCCTTGGTGCTATTTAAAGCTGCAGGTTGGCTGTTGGGTTTCCTACTGTTCTGTGCTGTTTGCTTTGCTTTGCTGCTGACTCCTGACTTCTGTCTCTCAGCTCCTACTCCAGGAGCCTCTAAAATGACTTCCTTGCAGGATTTTCTTCAGCTGGGTGTGTGATGGACAAGGGGGAATGGGTTGGAGCTGAGGCAGAGCAGGGTCAGGCTGGAGCTGAGGAAGAAGTTCTTCAGTGTGAGGGTGGGGAGACTGGCTGCCCAGGGAGGCTGTGGATGCTCCATCCCTGGAGGTGTTCAAAGGCCAGGCTGGATGAGGCCTTGAGCTACCTGGCTGGTAGGCATGGCAGGGGGGTTGGAGCTGGATGATCTTTAAGGTCCTTTCCAACTTCAACCACTCTAGGATTCCTCAAAGAATTTTTTTGCCTGTTTTTCCCCCTTCTTTCATGAAAAGCAACAACAAACCCATAACCTCTCCAGCAATGAAACAGAGGGGAACACAGAAGGCACAGATTGGGCTTTGCTGTTTTCAAGTTCATTTACTGAAAAACAGCTGGTGGCCATTTAGGAGGATGGGAGAAATACTGCAGCTTGTGTGGTGCTGAAAGCTAAACACATGATTAAGGCAGAACTGACAGCTCCTGTTTCACCACCAATTAGTTGCCATCAGGCTTTGGTGAAGGGCATCAAGATGAAAAGACCTTGTTGGGATGTGGAGCTGGGGATTATTGATCTGTGCTAGCAGAGGGAGCCTGCTTCTGCTCTGCTAAGTGCCTTGAGAGCACACTGAGATGAATCCTGGCTCAGCTGGGATCTTCTCAAGGATTATAAAGAAGCCCAGAATTCCAGCATGGTAGAGGAGCTCAGCCAGACCAACCACCCTGCTCCAGCAGGGCACCCCCAGCAGCTTGCCCAGCAGCACCATGGCCAGGGGGGGTTGGAAGCTCTCCACACAAGGAGACTCCACAACCTCTCTGGGCAGCCTGCTCCAGGCCTCCACCACCCTCACAACAGACAACTTTCTCCTGCTGGCAGCTCCTGGATTCCAGTTTGTGCCCCTTGGCCTGTCCCTGGGCAGCACTCAGCAGATGCCAGCCCCAGCCTCTTGCCCCCCACAGCCCCTTCAGCTCTTGCTGAGCATTGCTCAGCTCCCCTCTGGGGCTGCTCTTCTGCAGGCTCTCAGCCCCAGGGCTCTCAGCCTTTGCTCCTCACAGAGCTGCTGCAGGCTCCTCAGCCTCTCCCCAGCCTCCCCTGGACTCTCTCCAGCACTTCTCAGTCTCTCTGCAGCTGGGGAGCCCAGACCTGGACACAACACTCCAGATGTGTTCTCCCCAGGGCAGAGCAAGGTAATTCTGTAGATAATCATCCAGATTTCCTCTTGTCCAGAAAGCTTTCTGCTTGCACCACACAGAGCCACATTCCACTGCCAGGCTTCTGCCATAAAACAACACTCAGGAAAATGGCTTTTGTCCATAGGTAAAAGCCAGGAAAACACAGAAATGAAGAGCCTGGAACAGCTCCACACCAAAGGATTTGCCTTTGCCTTTGCTCCTCACAGAGCTGCTCCAGGCCCCTCAGCATCTCCCCAGCCTCCACTGGACTCTGCCCCATCCTGAGGTCTCCCCTCAGCCTCCTTTTATCCAGGCTAAATAACCCCAAGTCTCCCAGCTGCTCCTCTTCTCCAGACCTCTTCTCCAGACCCTTCACCAGCTTCATTGCCCTCTTGTGGACCTGCTCCAGCCCCACAATGTCCTTCTTGGAGTGAACACACCACCTGCTGTCTGCTAAGATTGTTCCCATCCCCACAGAAGCCAGATCACCTCTGACAATACTGGATTCATCCAAACAGTTTTTTGAGGAACCACAGAATAGTTTCATTTGGAAGAGGCATCCAAGAGCCTCCAGTCCAGCCCTCAACCCAACACCTCCACAGCCATCAAACCATGGCCCCAAGTGCCATGGCCACAGGTTTGTGCAACACCCCCAGGCATGGGGACTCCACCACCTGCCTGGGCAGCCTCTTCCAATCCCTGACCAGAAACATGATGAACACTTCTCTGCTTGGAGTCTGTAAAACGTGGCTTTGCTTCTCCTCTTTGGCTTTGCTTCAACAAAGGTTGCATTTCTGATCTATATTTACCCTCAACAAGCCTTGGGTGAAGTCTTCTTAGGCCTTTAGCCTCTGACAGGGGTGCAGGGGGGTTCCATCACACTCCTCCCTGCCTGCCAACATCCACAAGCAGTTCACCTCTCTTGATAGCTTTGCTTCTCTTCCTTGGCTTTGCTGCATTTCTGGTCTATATTTATCCTCAACAAGCCTTGGGTGAAGTCTTCTTGGGCCTTCAGCTTCTGATAGGGGTGCAGGGAGGTTCCATCACACTCCTCCCTGCCTGCCAACATCCACAAGCAGTTCACCTCTCTTGATAGCTTTGCTTCTCCTCCTTGGCTTTGCTGCATTTCTGGTCTATATTTATCCTCAACAAGCCTTGGGTGAAGTCTTCTTGGGCCTTCAGCTTCTGATAGGGGTGCAGGGAGGTTCCATCACACTCCTGCCTGCCTGCCAACATCCACAAGCAGTTCACCTCTCTTGATAGCTTTGCTTCTCCTCCTTGGCTTTGCTGCATTTCTGATCTGTATTTACCCTCAACAAGCCTTGGGTGAAGCCTTCTTGGGCCTTCAGCTTCTGATAGGGGTGCAGGGAGGTTCCATCACACTCCTGCCTGCCTGCCAACATCCACAAGCAGTTCACCTCTCTTGATAGCTTTGCTTCTCCTCCTTGGCTTTGCTGCATTTCTGATCTGTATTTACCCTCAACAAGCCTTGGGTGAAGCCTTCTTGGGCCTTCAGCTTCTGATAGGGGTGCAGGGAGGTTCCATCACACTCCTGCCTGCCTGCCAACATCCACAAGCAGTTCACCTCTCTTGATAGCTTTGCTTCTCCTCCTTGGCTTTGCTGCATTTCTGATCTGTATTTACCCTCAACAAGCCTTGGGTGAAGCCTTCTTGGGCCTTCAGCTTCTGATAGGGGTGCAGGGAGGTTCCATCACACTCCTGCCTGCCTGCCAACATCCACAAGCAGTTCACCTCTCTTGATAGCTTTGCTCTTGCTTCAAGAAAAGTTGTACTTCTGGTCTATATTTACCCTCAACAAGCCTTGGGTGAAGTCTTCTTAGGCCTTTAGCCTCTGACAGGGGTGCAGGGGGGTTCCATCACACTCCTGCCTGCCTGCCAATATCCACAAGCAGTTCTCCTCTCTTGGTAGCTTTGCTCTTGCTTCAAGAAAAGTTGCATTTCTGGTCTATATTTATCCTCAACAAGCCTTGGGTGAAGTCTTCTTGGGCCTTTAGCTTCTGAGAGAGCTACAGGGAGGCTCCAGCTTGCTCCTCACTGCCTGCCAACATCCACAAGCAGTTCACCTCTCTTGCTAGCCGAGCTCACATGCAGCAAAGATGGAGCTGCAAGCCTCTGCTGTCTTACATGAGTGAGAATAATCTCACAGATGGGGGCAAGCTGGAAGTCAGATCAAAATTAAAGCATTCATTTAGGTTCTTCCACCCCCCTCCCCCCCTTAAATTCTGAAGGGCAATGGAGCTTCATTATGCCACATGCTTAAAACTGAGCAACCTAATGAAATTTCACACCCACTAAATTTAATCAGGGATTACCCATGTGGGATTTCAAGCAGATAAAAAGGGATGCCTCAGATAGTTGGTAGCACTTGCAGGAGGTAATCAGATCTCTGCAGTCTTCTTTTGTCCTTTCCAGCAGATGTGAATTGCTTGACCTACTTTTTCTTTCCCTTACTTTCCTTTCCCCTTTTTTGCCCCTTTTTTTTTGGGGGGGGGGGGGGGATGGGACAGGGGGAGGGCATTGAACAGACCTGACCCCAACTTTCTCCTAGGCATGAGGGAACACTCAGTCCCAGGCTCACATAGAAGCAGATGGATCTTGATGAGAAAGCCTTGGGGGTGTCAGGTGGTGACAAACTCCCCAGGAGCCAGCAGTGGTCACTGGCAGCCCAGCAGGCAGCTGTGTGCTGAGCTGCATCCAGAGCAGGGAGAGCAGCAGCACAGGGAGGGGATTCTGCCCCTCTGCTCTGCAGCAGCACAGGGAGGGGATTCTGCCCCTCTGCTCTGCTCTGCTCTGCTCTGCTCTGCTCTGCTCTGCTCTGCCCTGCCACACCTGCAGCACTGCCTCCAGCTCTGCTGCCCCCAGCACAAGAAGGACCTGGAGCTCTTGGGCAGTGAGTTTATCAGTGGATGGTTGCCTGCATGGGCAAGGCCATGTTTTAAGGCTGTTGGGCACAAAGAATCTTGAAGACTTCAACCTAGTTCAATGCAGGAGTTTGGAGGAGTTTGCAGATGAAGACAGGGATGAAGTCAGAAGGGTAAGAGACAGGGAAGGAAGGTGCTGGGCATGGTCAATGCAAACATAATATGAAGAGTTTGTAGAGAAACCTTCTTGTGGCATCCCAGTATCTGCAGGGGGCTACAGGAAAGCTGGGGAGGGACTTTTGAGGGTGTCAGGGAGTGATAGGACTGGGGGGGATGGAGCAAAACTAGAAGTGGGGAGATTGAGATTGGATGTTAGGAAGAAGCTCTTCCCCATGAGGGTGGTGAGAGACTGGCACAGGTTGCCTAGGGAGGTGGTGGAAGCCTCATCCCTGGAGGTGTTGAAGGCCAGGCTGGAGGTGGCTGTGAGCAACCTGCTCTGGTGTGAGGTGTCCCTGCCCATGGCAGGGGGTTGGAACTGGCCGAGCCTTGAGGTCCCTTCCAGCCCTGACAATTCTGTGATTCTGACTCTCTGAGAGTCAGCCTTGAAACCCATGAGATGTCAAGCAGGAGAAGTCAGGTCTGCAGGAGACACTGCTTGAGTTTCCTGTATGAGAAGAGAACCTTAAATTCCCTTTCAGGACCAGCTGAACTTGGAGGATCAAAGAATGGTTTGGGATGGAAGGGACCTTTAGAGGGCATCTTGTCCAACCACCCTGTAGTCAGCAGAGACATCTTGAACTGGAGCAGGTTGCTCAGAGCCCCAAAGAAGCTGACCTGGAATGGTGCCAGGGATGGGGCTTCTACCACCTCTATGGGGAACCTCAGCCAAGGTCTCTACCACCTCACAGTGAAGAATTTCTTCTTTAGGTCCAATCTGAATCTCCCTCTTTGAGTTCCAAACCATCTCCCCTTGTCCTGTCCCAACAGGCCCTGCTCAAAAGTCTGTCCCCAGCTTTCTTCTCAGCCCCTCGATACACTGCAAGGCCAAGGTCTCCCTGGAGCCTTCTCTTCTCCAGGCTGCACAACCCCAACTCCTTCAGCCTGGCCTCACAGCAGAGGGCTTCCAGCCCTCCCAGCATGGCTGCAGCCTCCTCTGGCCCTGCTGCAGCAGGTCCCTGTCTGTGCTGTGCTGAGGCCTCCAGAGCTGCCCCAGCACTGCAGGTGGGGTCTGAGCATAGCACAGCAGAGGGCTGTGGCATCAGGACCTTCACAGAGTCACAGAAACATTCAGGTTGGAAAAGACCCTCAGGATCACCAAGTCCAACCCAGAACCCTGCTCTACAAGAGTCACCCCTGAACCACAGCCCCAGGCACCACATCCAAACCACCTTGAAACACATCACAGAGTGCTGGGGGTTGGAACAGACCTCTGCGGCTCATCGACTCCAGCTCCCCTGCTCCAGCAGCTTCACCCAGAGCAGGTCACACAGGAGCACATCCAGGCAGGTTTTGAGTGTCTCCACAGAAGGAGACTCCACAGCCTCTCTGGGCAGCCTGCTCCAGGGCTCTGTGATCCTCACAGTGAAGAAGTTAATGTTCATGTGGCGCCTCCTCTGCGCCAGCTTGCAGCTGTAGCCCCTTGTCTCCAGACCCTTCACCTTGGCATTCCACAGCACAGCAAAGCCAGGAGAAGGCCTTCTCAAGATGGGGAAGCAGCCTTTGTTGTCAGAACTTTCCTGCTTTTGGCAGAGAAATGATTTTTGAAGCTTTGCCTGCCCTCCACTTGGTGCCCTTCATCTTCAAAAATGAAAGAGGAGGAAGAAGAAGCAGCAGCAGCAGCTGCTGCCTCACACACAGAGGTATAAAAGGGATCCAGAAGCAAACTGAGCAGCAGCTTCAGATGTTTCCTCAAGGAAGACAAAATCTGATCACAGCTGGAGCTGCAAAATGAACTTCAAGATCAAAAGGTGGATGGCTTGAAGAGAGCAGCGTGGAACAAGAGCGCTGAAGCTTTGTCTGGAGGCACAGAGGAGCTGCTTGTATTGGGGGCTTGGCTTCCACACTTGGCCTGCAGCTTTTTTTCCCTTCTTGTAATCCTTTCCCACCAGCATTGTCCAGGTTTTCTTCCCCCCCCAAGTCTTTTCCCACTTAGCATAAGGAATTTTCTGTTGAGTAGAAGCAGAGGTGCCAGCAGATTATGAAAGATGTTCATGACTCTGCCTCTTTGCTCTTTGGGGGTGCTGGGTGCTGAGCAGCTCCCCAGGAGCCAGCAGTGCCCTCAGGCAGCCCAGCAGGCAGCTGTGTGCTGGGCTGCAGCCAGAGGAGTGTGGGCAGCAGGGCAAGAGAGGGGATTCTGCCCCTTGGCTCTGCTCAGACCCCACCTCCAATCCTGCCTCCAGTTCTGCTGTCCCCAGCACAAGGAGGACACAGAGCTGCTGGAGGGAGGCCAGAGGAGGCCACAAGGATGATCCAAGGGCTGCAGCAGCTCTGCTCTGAGGCCAGGCTGAGGGAGCTGGGGGTGTTCAGCCTGGAGAAGAGAAGGATCCAGGGGGACCTCAGAGCTGCCTTGCAAGAGCTGAAGGGATCCTGCAGGAAGGCTGCAGAGGGACTTTTGCTAAGGGTGTTTAGAGCCAGGCCCAGGGGGAATGGTTTGAAGCTGAGGCAGAGCAGGGTCAGACTGGAGCTGAGGAAGAAGTTCTTCAGCAGGAGGGTGGTGAGAGTCTGGAACAGGCTGCCCAGGGAGGCTGTGGCTGCCTCCTGCCTGGGGGTGTTGAAGGCCAGGCTGGATGAGGCCTTGAGCAGCTGAGTCTAGCTGAGAGGTGTCCCTGGGCATGGTGTGGAGGTTGGAGGAGATGATCTCTGAGGTCCCTCCCAACGTGAGCCATTCTGTGTTTCTATGACAGCTCTGTGAGCATTTTGTAGAAGAACAAAATGACCTTTGAGAAGTTACCCCAGGGGAGGTTTAGCTTGGAGCTGATGAATGATTTCACAACCAAAAGTGTTGTGAAGGCCTGGAAGAGGCTGCCTAGGGCAATGGTGGAGTCCCCATTCCTGGAGGGATTGAAAAGCCCTGGAGATGTGGTGCTGAGGTGACCTGGCAGTGCTGGGTTCATGGCTGGATTTGATGAGCTGAAAGGTCTCTTCCAGCCCAAATGATTTCTGTGAGTCTGGGGAGTCCATGCTCAGATTTTTATGCTTCTCCTCCCCATCAACAGATTTTAGAGCACTGCCCATTGCCTTTTGTACATCAGACATCCCAGTCTGAACCCAATACCTCTTCAGATAGCAGAGTAAATATCCACATAACCCTTGTCCTCCTGGATACCTGCTGGGCATGACCTTGACACTGGCCATGTGCTTTATTTTCTCCTCTGGGCCTGACTTTGCAGGACCTCAGGAGATCAAACCTGATTTTTGACACCACCAAGCCTTGTCCTCCAGTCTTGTGTCTTTATGCTAAATAACCAGGAAGAGGACCTGGGAGTCCTGGTGGGCAGCAGGGTGACCATGAGCCTGCAATGTACCAAGAAGGCCAAGGGCATCCTGGGGTGCAGCAAGAAGAGTGTGGCCAGCAGGAGAGCAAGGGAGGCTCTCCTCCATCTCTGCTCTGCCCTGCAGAGGCCACAGCTGGAGTGCTGGGGCCAGTTCTGGGCTCCCCAGTTCCAGAGGGACAGGGACTGGCTGGAGAGGGGACAGCAAAGATGCTGAGGGGCTTGGAACAGCTCTGGTGAGGAGAGGCTGAGAGGATTGGGGCTGTTCAGCCTGCAGAAGAGCAGCCCCAGGAGGATCTCATCAGTGCTGAGCAATACTTCAAGGGTGGCTGGCAGCAGGATGGGACCAGGCTGTGTTCAATGATGCCCAGGGACAGGGCAAGGGGCAGTGGGCACAGACTGGAACAGCAGAAGTTCCTTCTGGACAGGAGGAGGAACTTCTTGAGTGTGAGGGTGGCAGAGCACTGGAGCAGGCTGCCCAGAGAGGTGGTGGAGTCTCCATCTCTGGAGACATCCCAACCCCACCTGGCTGTGTTCCTGTGTGACCTCCTCCAGGTGAGCCTGCTTGGCAGGGGGCTTGGCCTGGATGCTCTCCAGAGGTCCCTCCCAACCTCTACCACTCTGGGACTCTGTAACCTGCTCCCACATCTTGCCAGCCTGATGCCCAGAAGCTTGGTCCAAGCAGTCCTTGAGGGCTCTTTTCTCCGAGCTATTTGATTCCTGTGCCTCTTTGAAGGTGTCTGAGGTCTCCTTTCAAGATCAAACACAGTTGTCTCCTTTTCACTCCTCTCTGGGGAGGCACAGGAAATTGTTTCCTGGAGTAGCTGGAGCTCTCCAGATTCCATTTGTAAATCCCATTAAGCCATGTACCCAATGATAGGATGAGAAACACCCAAAAGGACAAGAGATGATTCCTATTACTGGATGTACACCCAGGGTGCTGTCAGAGCAGGGCTTCATCAGCACTTCAGAGAGAAATGGAGTAAGATCTCCCAGGTTGTCCCTTTTATACTCCTCCTAACTCATCTCCTCTCTCCTGCTCCTGCACTCACTCCTGGTGGGAAGCTGGGAATCATTGAATCACAGAAGGGACCTCAAGGATCATCCAGTTCCAAGCCCCCTGCCATGGCCAGGGGCACCTCACACCAGAGCAGGGGAGATTCAGATTGGATGTGAGGAAGCTCTTCCCCATGAGGGTGGTGAGAGCCTGGCACAGGTTGCCCAGGGAGGTGGTGGAAGCCTCATCCCTGGAGGTGTGGAAGGCCAGGCTGGAGGTGGCTGTGAGCAGCCTGCTCTGGTGTGAGGTGTCCCTGGCCATGGCAGGGGGGTTGGAACTGGCTGCTCCTTGAGGTCCCTTCCAGCCCTGACAATTCTGTGATGCTGTGATCTCCAGAAATGGGGCCTCAACCACCTTCCTGGGCAACCTGTTGCAGTGTTCCACCACCCTCATGGTGCAGAACTTGTTCCTAACATCCAGTGTAAATCTGCTCTGCTCTCATTTGAAAGCACTGCCTCTCATCCTGTCACTGGACGAGAGAATCAGTGCCTCTGCAGCCTTCTTGTATTCCCCCTTCAGGTACCAGAAGGCCACCAGAAGGTATGCCTGGAGCTTTCTCCTCTCCAGGCTGAACACCCCTAGCTCCCTCAGCCTGTCCTCATAACAGAGCTGCTCCAATCCCCTGAGCATTTTTGTGGCGCTCCTCTGGACCTGCTCCATCAGCTCCAGGTCCTTCCTATATTGAGGACTCTGGAGCTGGATGCAGTACCTCAGGTGAAGTCTCACCAGGGGGAAGTTGAAGCCATGTCCTCTTATCCCAGTGCTTCTTGCTGGGGAGAAGAGACCAACCCCCAGCTGGCTCCAAGCTCTTTTCAGGGAGTTGTAGAGAGCCAGAAGATCCTTCCTTCAGCCTCCTCTTCTCCACACTAAACACCCCCAGCTCCCTCAGCTGCTCCTCCCCAGCCCTGTTCTCCAGACCCTTCCCCAGCTTCATTGCTCTTCTCTGGCCCTGCTCCTGCCCCTTCAAGGTCCTTGGTGTGAGGGGCCCAAAACTGACCCCTGGATTTGTAGTGTGGCTTCACCAGTGCTGAGTCCAGAGGGACAAACTCTGCCCTGCTCCTGCTGCCCACACCATTGCTGATCCAGGCCAGGCTGCTGGTAGCTTTCTTGACCAGCACAGTCCTGTTCTGGGTAGGAAGGGACCTTAAAGATCATCTGGTTCCAACCTCCAGAAAGACCTGCTCTAGAGCAGGCTGCTCAGAGCCCCTTCCAACCTGGCCTCCCATTAGAAATGCAGCTGAGTGTCCATGGGGGGAAATCTGAACCTGAGGAACAGGAACAGATTTTAAAGTGGGAACAAATGAAAGCAAGCAGCCTTTGGAAGCTCTCCTTGCACCATATGGTCTGAATACCTTGGGGGGTTTGTTTTCAGCTGACCTGCTGTTCACCATCCTGGGGGGAAGGAGGGAGGGAGGGGGTTAACTCTCTTTGTCTTCAGCTTGAACCCTTCCTGAAGGAGATTCAGCTCATCAGGTTTTTAGGGACTGTTCAGCACTTGCTGGAAAGTTGCCTGGCAGAAAAGGACCTGGGGGTGCTGGCTGACAGCTGGCTGAAGGTGAGCCAGCAGTGTGCTCTCAGGTGGCCAAGAAGGCCACCAGCAGCCTAGCTTGGAGCAGAAATAGTGTGGGCAGCAGGAGCAGGGAAGTGGTTGTGCCCCTGGGCTGGGCACTGGGGAGGGCTCAGCTGGAATCCTCTGTTCAGTTTTGGCCTCCTCACTCCAACAGGGACATTGAGGGCTGGAGCAGGTCCAGAGAAGGGCAAGAAAGCTGGGGAAGGGGCTGGAGAACAGGGCTGGGGAGGAGCAGCTGAGGGAGCTGGGGGTGGTCAGTCTGGAGAAGAGGAAACTGAGAGGAGACCTCATTGCTCTCCACACCTCCCTGAAAGGAGGCTGCAGTGAGCTGGGGGTTAGGCTCTTTTGCCTAGCCTCAGGTGACAGAAGGATATGCAATGGCCTGAAATTGTGCCAGGGGAGGGTTAGGTTGGAGAGGAGGAAAAATTTCTTTGCTGGAAGAGTGGTGAGGGATTGGCAGAGGTTGCCCAGGGAGGTGGTGGAGTCCCATGGCTGGAGGTGTTCAAGAAACCTGTGGCCATGGCACCTGGGGCCATGGTGTGATGGCCATGGTGGTGTTGGGTTGAACTGGGTGACCTTGAAGGTCTTCTCCACCCAAAGATTCTATATCTTGCTGCAAGGTGGAGGCCTCAGCAAGCTGCCAGCTGCCTCTTGTCCCTCTTTAGTTTTGTAATTCCCCAAAGACAAAGCAGCATTAGGAACAGTTCCCTCCTCTCCCTCTCCCTCCCTGCCTCCCTTCCCCCTTGCCCAGCTTTTCTCTGGGAAGTCATTTCTGATTTCCATATTAATCAAAAATAGCTTTTACCTTCCTGCTGCCCTAATCCTAGGAACAACACAGGCAGCAAGATTACATTCTGGAGATGTCAGAAAAGCAATTAAAATTTGCACACAGGAATCCAGAAGGGATGGAGGAAGGTGGGGAGGGGGGGTGGGAGGAGGAGGAGGGGGTGGTGGTTGGGAGGGCTATCACCTCTGGAGTTGGTTGAGCTGAGAAGAGGGAACTGCCCTGACCTCAAATTGTTTGTTTCTTATTGGCTTCCCTTTCCTTTTGAAGTGAGGGATGGGGAGAGGGCTTTAATATTCCAGGATGAAAATCCTGCCATTGCAGTAGGGATGAGAGGGTTAGATGTGATAAGGAGAAGCATCTTAAGGAGGGTGGAGGATTGGCTTAGAGAGAGCCTTGGGATTTGCAGCTGGAGAGGTAAGTGGCTATGAATAGCTCTGTCTGCAGAGGTGGATGTGCCTTGATCTGAAGGATGAGCTCAGGAAATGAACTTTGCATCAGTGCTTGGAGGTAGAGTGAGAGGCTGTGGTTAGCAGCATAGAGACAAAGAGGTTGCAGCAGCCAGGAGCGGCAGCCCTCAGGGTTTAAAAGCTGTGGAGATGTGGTGCTGCGGTTTAGTGGTGGCCTGGCAGTGCTGGGTTAAAGGTTGGACTCTCTGATCTTGAAAGGTCTTTTTCATCCTCAGTGATTTTCTGATTCAATGAATACAGGCTGGGGGAGGAAGGGCTGGAGAGCAGCCCCTTAGAGAAGGGCTTGGGGGTGCTGGGGGGTGAAAAGCTGGAGATGAGCCAGCACTGAGCACTGCCAGCCCAGAGCCAGCCCTGTGCTGGGCTGATCCCCAGCAGTGTGGGCAGCAGGGGCAGGGAGGGGATTCTGCCCCTCTGCTGTGCTCTGCTCAGACCCCACCTGCAGTGCTGGGGCAGCTCTGGAGGCCTCAGCACAGACAGGGACCTGTTGGAGCAGGGCCAGAGGAGGCCACAGCCATGCTGGGAGGGCTGGAAGCCCTCTGCTGTGAGGCCAGGCTGGGAGAGTTGGGGTTGTTCAGCCAGGAGAAGAGAAGAGACCTTGTGGTGGCCTTGCAGGACTTGAAGGGGCTGAGAAGAAATCTGGGGACAGGAGCTGGTGGGACAGGACAAGGACTGATGGTTTGGAATTAAAGAGGGAAATTCAGAACAGAGAAGGGAGAAATGTTTGAGGGTAGTGAGAGCCTGTCCCAGGTTGGCCAGAGAGGTGAGAGAGGCCCCATGGTTGGAGGCATTCAAGACCAGACTGGATGTGACCCTGGGCAGCTTGCTGTAGTTGGAGATGTCCCTGCTGACTGCAGTGGGGTTGGACTGGATGGCCTTGCAAGGACCCATGTGGTTCTATCCAGCCAGGCTGACCTCATGTAGAAGAGGTCTCCACTGAGCAGCCACCATCCCTGCAACCATTCTAGGTCAAGCTGAATGGATCCTTCAGCAACCTGCTCCGAGTTGCAGATGGCTCTGCTGGCTGAAGGTGGACAAGCTGACCTCTGGAGATCTCATCCAACCCAAACCATTGCTCTGATGAAGAGCAACTGAGGGAGCTGGGGATGGTTAGTTGGGAGAAGAGGAGGCTGAGGGGAGACCTCATTGCTGTCTACAGCTACCTGAAAGGAGATTGTGGAGAGGTTGGTGCTGGTCTCTTCTCACAGGTCATTAGTGATAGAACAAGAGGGAATGGCCTCAAGCTGTGATGGAAAGGTTTAGACTGGAGAGTAGGAAACATTTCTTCATGGTAAGAGTGGTCAGGCACTGGAATGTGCTGGGCAGGGAGGTGGTTGAGTCCCTAAACCTGGCTGTGTTTCAAGGTGGTTTGGCTGTGGTGCTTGGGGCTATGGTTTAGGGGTGAACCTTGCAGAGTAGGGTTCTGGGTTGGCCTTGGTGACCCTGAGGGTCTTTTCCAGTCTGAAAGTCTCTGTGACTGTGAGTGATAGTCATGGAGAGACAGGTTGTTCTGGAGGAGAGCTTCATGATTTAGCCTCTTGGAAAGCAAAGCCTCCCTGTGCTCAAAACACTCCACTTTAAACCTTTGCCTCCTGGCTTTGACTCATTAAAAGCACTTTTAAATTGTGGCTGATGTTGCCCTTTGGGCATCTCTTCTAGATGGAAACTCTGAACCTGCTGGAGAAAAATCTCCTGCAAAAGGAGATGATTTTCTTCAGACAGATTATATTGTACTTTGGCTTGGGGTGGGGGGAAAGTTAAAACATAAATCAAGCAGAGCTGTGACAGTGACAAAATGGCCTCAGGTCTCCTTGGCATTTGTAAATGGACCACTTGAGGAGCTTTAGATATCTTTACCAAGCTCCCTTCCCTTGGAGGGAAGGAATCCATCCAGAGGGACCTGGACAGGCTCCAAAGCTGTGCCCATGACAACCTCATGAGGGTCAACCAGACCGAGGGCAAGGTCCTGCAGCTGGGTCAGGGCAATGCCAGGCACTGCTAGGGGCTGGGCAGGGACTGGCTGGAGAGCAGCCCTGGAGAAAAGGCCTTGGGGGTGCTGGGGGAGGAGAAGCTCAACAGGAGCCAGCAGGGAGCACTTGCAGCCCAGAGAGCCAAGCACAGCCTGGGCTGCAGCAAGAGAAGTGTGGCCAGCAGGGCCAGGGAGGGGATTCTGTCCCTCTGCTCCACTCTGCTGAGACCACACCTGGGGCACTGTGTCCAGTTCTGGAGCCTCTGTTCCAGGAAGGATCTGGAGGTGCTGGAAGGTGTCCAGAGCAGGGCCATGAGGAGGAGCAGAGGGCTGGAGCTGCTCTGCTCTGGAGACAGACTGAGAGAGTTGGGGTTGTGCAGTCTGGAGAAGAGAAGGCTCTGAGGAGACCTTCTTGTGGCCTTCCAGGATCTGCAGGGGGCTACAGGAAAACTGGGGAGAGACTTTTGAGGGTGTCAGGGAGGGATAGGACTGGGGGGGGGATGGAGCAGAACTCAAAGTGGGTAGATTCAGATTGGGTGTTAGGCAGAAGTTCTTCCCCATAAGGGTGGTGAGAGCCTGGCACAGGTTGCCCAGGGAGGTGGTGGAAGCCTCATCCCTGGAAGGTTTTTAGGGCCAGGCTGGAAAAAACCTGTGGCCATGGCACCCAACTGGGGCCACGGTTTGATGGCCATGGTGGTGTTGGGTTGAAGGTTGGACTGGATGATGTTAGAGGTCTTTTCTAGCCAAGATTATTCTATGCTCCTATAATTCTGTTGTTCTATGAACCTATGAATCTATGATTCTATGAATCTATGATTCAATAATTCTCTGATTCCATGGTTCTCTGATTCCATGAATCTCTGATGCTCTGTTTCCATGATTCTCTGACTGCTCCAGACCTTGGCATCTTTGTGGGACCACAGCTGTATTTCTCCTCTCTTTTCCAAGGCCTTTGGCATTGGCTTTGCTGTTCTCTGCCTCCCTTGGTTTGTTTTCACCACTGCTGTGGATTTTTTTTTGGTCAGTTCAAGCATTGTGCAGCCTCAGCTTCCCCTGAGCACAGCTGGAATCTGATCTCCTGGCCCAAATCCACGCAGGAGATCTGGGAAGCCTTTTAACACCCAGCCCCAGGTTTTGTTAATGCTCTGTGTGGCCTCCATCTGCTGCTGGGTTTGTCTGCAGCTGATGGACTTGGGAGCAGTTCACTTCTCCTGCTCTGAGTCCAGAAGGTCCCAAAAACATAACAGATGGACATTTTGAAGTTCATTGGCATTTGAAAACTCATTATCTTGACTTGGGATTCCTCAGTGCTTCATCTTCCCAAGCTCAATTCAAGATTGGGCTGCACCCCCAACCCCCAAAACTGTTTCTTTCAACCCCCAATTTTTTTTCTTCCAACCCCCCCAGTTTTCTTCTTTGGCCTTTCTGTCTTTGATAACCCTCACAAATGAAAGTTTCTGGGTCAGTCCTGGCCCTTTGGGGGAAATAGGCTGGATGTTAGGAAGAAGTTCTTCATAGAAAGGGTGGTTGGCTATTGGGATGTGCTGCCCAGGGAGGTGGTGGAGTCACCATCCCTGGAGGTGTTTAGGAAGAGACTGGATGGGGTGCTTGGTGCCATGGTTTAATTGATTAGATGGTGTTGGGTGATAGGTTGGACTTGATGATCTCAAAGGTCTTTTCCAACCTATTCTATTCAATTCAATTCAATTCAATTCAATTCAATTCAATTCAATTCAATTCAATTCAATTCAATTCAGTTCAATTCAATTCAATCCAGTTCAATTCAATTCAATTCAGTTCAATTCATTTCAATTCAATTCAGTTCAATTTGGTTCAATTCAATATTCTATTCTATTCTATTCTATTCTATTCTATTCTATTCTATTCTATTCTATTCTATTCTATACTAATTATTTGGTTCTTTAAGACAAGTGTGGCCAGCAGGGCCAGGGAGGTTCTGCTGCCCCTCTGCTCTGCCCTGCTGAGACCACCCCTGCAATCCTGTGTCCAGTTTGGAGCTCCCCAGTTGAAGAGAGGCAAGGAGCAGCTGGGGAGAGTCCAGGGGAGGCTGTGAGGATGCTGAAGGGACTGCAAGAGCTCTGCTGAGGAGAGAGACTGAGAGCCCCAGGGCTGTTTGGTGTGGAGAGGAGAAGGCTCAGAAGGGACCTCATCAATATCTATCAATATCTTCAGGGTGTGTGGGGGGGGTGTCAGGCTAAAGGTGCCAGGCTCTGCTTGGTGGTGCCCAGGGAGAGGACAAGGACCAAGGGGTACAAGCTGGAACCTAAGAGGCTTCAGGTGAAGATGAGGAGAAACTTCTATGGTGTGAGGGTGCTGGAGGCCTGAAGCAGGCAGTAGGGAGGTTGTGGAGTCTCCTTCTCTGGAGAGTTTCAAAATCCACCTGGATGTGTTCCTGTCTGACCTGCCCTAGGTGGTCCTGCTCTGACAGGGGGGGTTGGATTCAGTGATCTCTAGAGGACCCTTCCAACCTCTGCCTTTCAGTGATTCTGTTGTGATCCTCCTGGAGCTGCCTGTTAGGATAATTAGCTGAAACAGGAAATCTTGGTGCCCCCAGGGATGTTGTTTAAGGAATCATGAATAGCTCTGGTGACACCAGAAGGATGCTGCTAATATTTGGTCAGGGATTGGAAGAGGCTGCCCAGGGAGGTGGTGGAGTCCCCATGCCTGGAGGTGTTCAAGAAACCTGGGGACATGGCAGCTGGGGCCATGGTTTGATGGCCATGGTGGGGTTGGATTGAAGGTTGGACTCAGTGACCTTGGAGCTCTCTTCCAACCCAAAGCATTCTGTGGTTCTAGCAGAGGGGAATCTGGAGTGTAAAAAGCAGGGCAATGCCTGTGCTGTAGGACAGACAGCTGCTGAGCAGGTTGTGTTGAACAGATCCTTGACCGTGCCCTAGGGGTGGCCAGGACATGTCACAGTGGCAGGGCTGGGGAGCCTGGCTCTGGCAGCACACTTGGAATCCCATTTGGCATTCTGGATCCATGAGCCAGAGCCAATGGATCAGTTCCAACAAGGCCAAGGACTTGGGTCACAGCAACCCCAGGAAGGGTCCAGGCTGGGGGCAGAGTGGCTGGAAAGTGGCTGGTGGAAAGGGAGCTGGGGGTGTTAGTTGCCACAGCTAGAGATGAGCCAGGGGGTGCCCAGGGGGGCAAGGAGGGCAGCAGCAGCCTGGGCTGGAGCAGCAATGGTGTGGGCAGCAGGAGCAGGGCAGGGATTGTCCCCTTGAACTGGACAGCGTTGAAGGCCACACATTGAATATTGGGTTCAGTTTTGGAATCCTCACTCCCAGAAGGCCATTGAGGGCTGGGGCAGGTCCAGAGAAGGGCAATGAAGCTGGGGAAGGGTCTGGAGAACAGGGCTGGGCAGGAGCAGCTGAGGGAGCTGGGGGTGTGGAGCCTGGAGAAGAGGCTGAGGGGAGACCTCCTTGCTCTCTACAGAGGAAGTTGCGGTGAGGTGAGGCTTGGGCTCTTCTCCCTACTCTCAGGTGACAGAAGGAGAGGAAATGGCCTGGAACTGTGCCAGGGGAGGGTTAGGTTGGAGAGCAGGAAAAATTTCTTTGCTGGAAGAGTGGTCAGGGATTGGAAGAGGCTGCCCAGGGAGGTAATGGAGTCCCCATCCCTGGAGGCATTCAAGAAATGTGTGGCCATGGCAGGCTGGGGAGGGATTTTTTAGGCTGTCAGGGAGTGATAGGAATGGGGGGATGGAACAAAACTAGGAGTGGGAAGATTCAGATTGGATGTGAGGAAGAAGCTCTTCCCCATGAGGGTGGTGAGAGCCTGGCAGAGGTTGCCCAGGGTGGTGGTGGAAGCCTCATGCCTGGAAGGTTTTTAGGGCCAGGCTGGAAGAAACCTGTGGCCATGGCACCCAACTGGGGCCACGGTTTGATGGCCATGGTGGTGTTGGGTTGAAGGTTGGACTGGATGATGTTAGAGGTCTTTTCTAACCAAGATTATTCTATGCTTCTATAATTCTGTTGTTCTATGAACCTTTTATGAGCCTTTTCCTCAGCCCTGGCAGTTCCTTCTTCCAGCTTTGGAAAGCTTTTTCTTCACCTTGCAAAGCTCTTCCCGTTGGAAAGCTGCAGGGGCAGGTTGGTTTCTGAAGTGCCTGCACAGCTGTCCAGGACACCAGAAGCCCTTTCCAGGTGCTGCTGCGCTCGAAAGGAAGAATACTTTGGAGCCTGCAGTGGCAAACCCCACCAGGGCAGAAGAAAGGAGGGGTTAGGGCTGGTGTGAACCAGCAGCAGATTCCCAGCTCTGATGGCTGCAAAAAAAAGCAAGCCTCAGAGACAGCACACAGGTGGTGGGTCCCTTTCTGTAGCTGGAAGCAGGGATGGAGGTCTTGGCCACGGCACTGCTGTCACAGGCCAGAAATCACATCTGGAGCAAAACCTCCGGGCTTGAAATGAGGGGGGTTGGGTTTTTTTCCCTCCCCCCCTCTCTGCTGGCTTGGGAGGAGAGCTGAAAAGGCTGAATTGAACATTAGCCAGATGAACAAATGCATTGTGGAACACAAAGAGCTGTTTCCTCTGCAGTGATTTTCAACACCCTGCCAGAAAAAACTCTAACCTGAGGGCATGGAGAGCTGTGGGCTTGCTCCCCTGCCTGCCTGCATTGATGTTAGAAACTCCTCCAGACAGAGCCTACCAGAAATCTTCCCTTCAAGACCCACCTAGAGTTGCCATAGAAACTCTTGCCAGAGCAGAAGGGGAGCAGCAGTGCCCATTTCTGAAAGCCAGAGGCTCTCCTTGCCCTTGCAGGGAGATCACAAATTCAGGCTTGCAGCCCAGAAGGCAAATCACAGCCTGGGCTGCATCCAAAGCAGAGCTGGGGAGAGGGGACCCTGCCCCTCTGCTCTGCTCTGGGGAGACCTCACCTGCAGGGCTGTGGCCAGCTCTGGGGCCTCCAACACCAGAGAGACAGAGACCTGATGGGGAGGGTCCAGAGGAGGCCACCAAGGTGATCAGAGGCTGCAGAACCTCTGCTGTGGGCACAGGCTGGGGGAGCTGGGGCTGTTCAGCCTGGGGAAGAGAAGGCTCCAGGGAGACCTCAGGGCTGCATTTCAGTATCTGAAGGAGATCTGCAGGAAGGCTGGGGAGGGACTGCTCAGAAGGGCCTGGGGTGAGAGGAGCAGGGACAGTGGTGTGAAACTGGAGCAGGGCAGATTTGGGTTGGACATCAGGAGGAAGCTCTGCATGGTGAGAGTGGCGAGAGCCTGGAACAGGTTGCCCAGGGAGGTGGTGGAGGTCCCATCCTTGGGCAGGGTCAGGCTTGATGCAGCTCTGAGCAGCCTGATCCAGTTGGAGGTGTCCTTGCTGACTGCAGGGGTGGGTTTGGACAAGATGATCTTGGAGAGTCCCTTCCAACCCTATGCAGTCTGTGATTCCTTAACTCTCTTAAAGATGCAGGAATGGGGTGAGGCTGTAGCTCGTTTCCCCTCAACCACATCACCTCTCTAGGGCAGTGAGAGCAGAAGAAGGCTTCTTCTGTTGAAGTAAACAGAGCTGGCCTTGGGTTCAGGTAGGAGAGCAGAGTTTTTCAGGTAAAAAAAGGGGCAACCCTGCCGCTTGTCTGCCCATAGAGCTGCCTGTTGGTTGTCGCTCTGGATTGGTGAAGTTGCCATCTCAGCAGACCTCCTGTGGCTTCTCCTCACCTTTCCTGCACCCTTGGTGACCCTTTTCAATGCCATAGCAGCTCCAGAAAATGTTTTCTCCTATGGCCAAGACAAGACAGAGGAAGAAGTCTCTGGACAAGGTGAAAAATGAGCTGTGGAGAGAGGCCTGTGAGCAGGAAGAGGAGCAGCAGTGACTCCATTCCTTTCCTTGAATTGAAGATATTGTCTGAGTTAAAGGGGCTGATAAAATTGTTGAGCTCCATCCTCATTACTCTGCAGAGAGCAAGAACATATTTCATTGTCTTCTGAAGGAGAGACCCTGAAAATAACCAAGATGAAGGAGAGGAGTGGTTTAGTCCTAGGGCAGTATGTGCTGAAGCCTCACAAACCTACTGCAATTCTCCAAGGATGGCACAAAATCCCAGACTCCCAGCATGGTGGTGGTGGGAAGGGAGCTCTGGAGCTCAGCCAGGCCACCCCAGCCTGCTCCAGCAGGGCACCCCCAGCAGCTTGCCCAGCAGCACCATGGCCAGGGGGGGTTGGAAGCTCTCCACACAAGGAGACTCCACAACCTCTCTGGGCAGCCTGCTCCAGGCCTCCACCACCCTCACAACAAACAACTTTCTCCTCATCCTCAAATAGAACCTCCTGGGTGCCAGTTTGTGCCCCTTGGCCTGTCCCTGGGCAGCACTCAGCAGATGCCAGCCCCAGCCTCTTGCCCCCCACAGCCCCTTCAGCTCTTGCTGAGCATTGCTCAGCTCCCCTCTGGGGCTGCTCTTCTGCAGGCTCTCAGCCCCAGGGCTCTCAGCCTTTGCTCCTCACAGAGCTGCTGCAGGCCCCTCAGCCTCTCCCCAGCTTCCCCTGGACTCTCTCCAGTAGTTCTCTGTCTTGAACTGGGGAGTCCAGAACTGGACACAATACTCCAGATATGGCCTCATTAGGGCAGAGTAGAGTGGGAGAGGAGCCTCCCTTGACCTGGTTGTTGTGCTTTTCTTACTGAACCATGCCAAAAAGCCCTTGCTGGAAGGAGGTTGCATTTGCAACAGCTTCAGCAAGGTCCCTCAGCAAAGAAACCAAGCAAGGCTGAGCAGTGCTGGGTTTGAATTATTCAGTCCAGCAAAAGATGAGAGCTGAATGTGCAGGTTGGAAGCAGCCTCCTGTGGGACTTGAGCAGAGAGGAAATTCAATGGGGCTGAGGAAAAGAGCTAAGATGTTGGGGGCTGAGCTGGCTTCCATCCCCACTCAGAAAGAGGGTCCTGGACCATGGCAGGCAGTGCCTCTCAGACTATCCTAATAGAGCCACAGATGGCATTGTGTTGAGAAAGGACCCTCCAAGGTCATCTTGTCCAACCCCCATGCAGCCAGCAGGGACACTCTCCAGCTAGAACAGGCTGCCCAGGGCCACATCCAGTCTGATCTTGAATGTCTCCAGGGATGGAGCCTCACCCACCTCCCTGAGCAGCCTGTTCCAGTATTTCACCACCCTCATTGTGAAGAACTCCTGATGTCCAACCTAAAGCTAGAGCAGAGGGGTTCCAGCCCTCTGATCATCTTTGTGGCCTCCTCTGGCCCTGCTCCAGCAAGTCCAGGTCTTTTTCTGTGCTGGGGACTCCAGCACAGTGCTGCAAGTAGGATGTCAGCCATCATGTGAGGGCATGGTACAGCCCATGCTGTTCTGGTAGCATCAGGGAAGACAGGCTGAGGGAGCTGGGGGTGTTCAGCCTGGAGAAGAGAAGGCTCCAGGGAGACCTTAGACCAGCCTGCCAGTACCTGAAGGGGGCTTCAGGAAGGGTGGAGAGAGACTGTTTGCAAAGGCCTGCAGTGACAGGACAAGAAGCAATGGCTTCAAACTGGAGCAGAGCAGATTTAGACTGGATGTGAGGAACAAGTTCTGCCCCATGAGGGTGGTGGAACACTGGAACAGGTTGCCCAGGGAGGTTGGTTGAGACTCCATCCTTGGAGATATTCAAGTTGAGGCTGGACAAGGCCCTGGGTGACCTGAGCTAGTTGAGGATGTTGAGTGCAGAGGGGGTTGAACTGGATGAGCTGTGGAGGTCCCTTGCAACCCAAACCATTCTATGATTCATCCTCCTGTTTCCATCCAGAGCCCACCCTGCCTAAAGCACTGCAGGAGACACCAACACTTCCTTCTGAAGCTCACTTTTTCTTCACTGCCTCTTCCTCTGCATGAGAAACTCAGCACTGACAATTTCTCCTGAGACAGAGAGAGCTGCAGATGAACTTTTGTGCCTGAAGAAATTGCCCTTATCATTTTTTTTCCCTAGCAGTGATGTCAGCTTCTCTAAGAAAGGATCTGTCCTCTCCCACCCACCCCTGGCCTCATTAGCCTCTTCTGCTTGGCTCTGGCCCAGGCAATTCAGTGGTGACCCAGCTCTGGTGGCTTTAGCTGCAGGACTGATGGCAACCTGGTTTTCACCAGGGCTGGGATTCCTTGGAGGAGCCATGTGTGGCTGTGTGAATACAGAGGAAGGTCTGACAGGCTGGAGGGAAGGGATCCATCCAGAGGGACCTTGACAGGCTACAGAGCTGTGCCCATGACAACCTCATGAGGTTCAACCAGACCAAGGGCAAGGTCCTGCAGCTGGGTCAGGGCAATGCCAGGCACTGATAGGGGCTGGGCAGGGACTGGCTGGAGAGCAGCCCTGGAGAAAAGGCCTTGGGGGTGCTGGGGGAGGAGAAGCTCAACAGGAGCCAGCAGGGAGCACTTGCAGCCCAGAGAGCCAAGCAGAGAAGTGTGGCCAGCAGGGCCAGGGAGGGGATTCTGCCCCTCTGCTCCACTCTGCTGAGACCACACCTGGAGCACTGTGTCCAGCTCTGGAGCCTCTGTTCCAGGAAGGATCTGGAGGTGCTGGAAGGTGTCCAGAGCAGGGCCATGAGGAGGAGCAGAAGGCTGGAGCTGCTCTGCTCTGGAGACAGACTGAGGGAGTTGGGGTTGTGCAGTCTGGAGAAGAGAAGGCTCTGAGGAGACCTTCTTGTGGCCTTCCAGTATCTGCAGGGTGCTACAGGAAAGCTGGGGAGGGACTTTTGAGGGTGTCAGGGAGGGATAGGACTGGGGGGGATGGAACAAAACTAGAAGTGGGGAGATTGAGATTGGATGTGAGGAAGAAGCTCTTCCCCATGAGGGTGGTGAGAGCCTGGCACAGGTTGCCCAGGGAGGTGGTGGAAGCCTCATCCCTGGAGGGTTTGAAGGCCAGGCTGGAGGTGGCTGTGAGCAACCTGCTCTGGTGTGAGGTGTCCCTGCCCATGGCAGGGGGACTGGAACTGGCTGCTCCTTGAGGTCCCTTCCAACCCTGACAATTCTGTGGTTCTATGTTTTGCAGCCTTCTGCTCTCATCACTTACTTGAATCCTTCCAGCTAAAGATTTCCTTGGGGAACATGATGGGTACAAGATGAAGTTAAGAAACAAACAGAGCTGGAATGAGTTCTTTATCCAGGCCCTTTTTGCTTTCCTTGGAGCACCAAACCACTCTAATTTATGGTTTTAAGGCTGTTCCTGCCCTGCTTTGGATTGATCAAATCCAGACAGAAGCCAGTAATTGCAGGGAGCAGGAACTGTGTTGGGAATTCAAGCATTTTCTGCCTCTTCTTTCCCCATTAAGCTTGTCTCAAGGTAGGGAAGGGAATATGACAGATGTTCTTGGCTAGCAGTGATCCTGATTGACAGCCTGTCAAGCTCTGTCACTGAGGGTTATTAATAGGCTGTGCCTGGGATGATCCAAAAGCATCTCAGTAATATTTTTGGACAGCTTGCTGCTAGTTTGCAAGAGGAGTTTCTCCTGCTCATACAAACAGATCCTGAGCCCCAGACAGCTGCAGGAAAGCCTGGGAGCTTTCTTCTGGCTGTTGGCAGGGAAATGAAACTGGGGTGGAAGGGAAATAAAAATGGAAGTGGGAATGAATCTCTTTTGGCCAGCAGCTTGTGGCTGTAGTGAACTGCAGGGGTCTCTTCTCTCTGGGCTCAGGTGCTGCTGTGGCCAGCAGGTCGAGGGAGGTTCTCCTCCCACTCTGCTCTGCCCTAGTGAGGTCTCATCTGGAGTCCTGGGTCCAGTTCTGGGCTCCCCAGCTGCAGAGAGACTGAGAAGTGCTGGAGAGAGTCCAGGGGAGGCTGGGGAGAGGCTGAGGGGCCTGCAGCAGCTCTGTGAGGAGCAAAGGCTGAGAGCCCTGGGGCTGAGAGCCTGCAGAAGAGCAGCCCCAGAGGGGAGCTGAGCAATGCTCAGCAAGAGCTGAAGGGGCCGTGGGGGGCAAGGGGGTGGGGTTGGGATCTTCTGAGATGTGCCCAGGGACAGGCCAAGGGGCAATGGGCACAAACTGGAACCCAGGAGATGCCACCTGAACATGAGGAGAATTTCAGGGTGCTGGAGGCCTGGAGCAGGCTGCCCAGAGAGGTTGTGGAGTCTCCTTGTGTGGAGAGCTTCCAACCCCCCCTGGCCATGGCAGTCAGAGAACCACAGAGTGCCAGGTTGGAAGGGACCCCAAGGGTCACCAGATCCAACCTTTCTGGGCAAGCTGCTGGGGGTGCCCTGCTTTAGCAGGGGGTTTGGTCTGGATGATCTCCAGAGGTCCCTTCCAAACCCCCCCATGCTGGGATGGTGTGAAAAACAGAGCAGCTGTTCAGGGGAGCAGATTGTCAAATGAGGTATTGAGATGGTTCAGGAGGTGTCTGAGCAGTGTGGAGGTGGAGTCCTTGGTGGCAGTGGTTCAATGAGCTGCAGTTTGCTT
The DNA here is from genome assembly GCF_014839835.1 of Dryobates pubescens. NCBI lineage: Eukaryota > Metazoa > Chordata > Aves > Piciformes > Picidae > Dryobates > Dryobates pubescens. The sequence goes on along the minus strand of NC_071621.1, from coordinate 16,289,075 downwards.
GGTTCCTGCTCTTAGATAAGAGACTTCTATTATCTGCTCCAACTGATATGGGCCACTATTAGGAGCATATCACTGCTCCAGCCTTGCTGGCAAGAAGAATGAAGGGTTTTTCTCTTGTAAATTAATTTAGGCTGCTTATAGCCATTTCAGCCCTAAGCAGATAGAGGCCAACAGGAACTCTGCCTGCAAAAAGAAAAGGAAGAAATGAAATCTCTGACAATTCACCACTGGAAGGCTGAACAGGGACCCCAACCCACCTGGGCTCTATAGGCAAAGAGAGAGGAGGCTCCTGGGTTCCCAGAGGTCTGCAGAGCCCCAGAACTGGTGGATTTTTCATGCTGCATCTAGTTGAAGATTCATAGACTTGTGGAATGGGTTAGGTTGGAAAGATCCTTGCAGATCATCGAGTTCCAAGCCCTCTGGCACTGGCAGGGACACCTCCCAGCAGCCCAGGTTGCCCAAGGCCTCATCCAACCTGCCCTCCTGGCAGCTCTAAGGTTCCCCTGGAGCCTTCTCTTCTCCAGGCTGAACACTCCCAGCTCCCTCAGCCTGGCCTCGGAGCAGAGCTGCTCCAGCTCTTGGAGCATCTTTGTGGCCTCCTCTGGACCTGCTCCATCAGGTCCATGCCTCTCCTATTTGTATGGTCCTACAGCTGGACACAGCCCTGCAGGTGAGGTCTCCCAGAGCAGAGCAGAGGGGCAGGATCCTCTCTCTCCAGCTCTGGCCAAGCTGCTTTGGATGCAGCCCAGGCTGCCCTTGGCCTTCTGTGCTGCCAGTGGCCATTGCTGCCTCCTGTCCAGCTTCTCCCCCACCAGCACCCCCAAAGCCTTCTCTGCAGAGCTGCTCCAAACATCATCTTCCCCCAGCCTGGATTGATACCCAGGGTTGCCCAGACCTAGGTGCAGGACCTTACACTTTATCTTATTGAACCTCATGAGGCTCTCCTCAGCTGACCTCTGCAGCCTGTCCAGGTCCTTATGGATGCCAACCTTCATGCTTTAGGCACCTCATTGAAATCCCTGCAGTGGGATCAGCTCACCCTGAGTCACTCTTGGCCTCCTCTGGCCTCCCTCCAGCAGCTCTGTGTCCTCCTTGTGCTGGGGACAGCAGAACTGGAGGCAGGACTGGAGGTGGGGTCTGAGCAGAGCCAAGGGGCAGAATCCCCTCTCTTGCCCTGCTGCCCACACTCCTCTGGCTGCAGCCCAGCACACAGCTGCCTGCTGGGCTGCCTGAGGGCACTGCTGGCTCCTGGGGAGCTGCTCAGCACCCAACACCCCCAAGTCTCTTTCTTCAGGGCTGCTCTCACCCCACTCTGCACCCAGCCTGGCTTTGTGCCTGGGCTTGGCCTGCCCCAGCTGCAGGCCCTTGCACTGTGACTTGTTGGCCCTCCTGCAGCTGTCCCTGGCCCACTTCTGAAGCCTGTCCAGATCCTTCTGGCTGCCATCCCTGCCCTCAGGGGAGTCCAGCTCACCACACAGCTTGGTGGCCCCCCCAAACCTGCTGGGGGTGCCTCAGTGCCACTGTCCACGTTGGTGACAAAGCTGTGAACCAGCACTGCAGCCAGGACAGAGCCCTGAAGACCTCCAGTGTCCGACATGAGGGCCCTCACACACACAGCCAACAGCCACCCAGCTGTGTGCCAAGGAGCTCAACCCTCTGTAGAAACACTGCTGAGGGGATGAGAGGCAAACATACCCTCAGTGTGGCCAAGGTTCAAGAGCCATGGGCAGGCTGGCAGGTCTCAGCAGAGAGGCAGAGGCATGAACATCTTTTGTCAGCTACTGGCAACTCTTCCTTTGGCTGGAAGAGACCTTTCAGATCACTGACTCCCAGCACTGACCCAAGCTGCCAGGTCACCACTGAACCATGACCCTCAGCACCACAAGGCCTTCTGAGCAGCCACCACAGGGCAGATATCTGGCACCACACTCTCCCTTCCTTAGAGGTTCTTGGCCTTCATGAAGAGCAGGCTGAGGGGAGGCCTCCTGTCTCTCCTCCACTCCCTGAGCGAAGGTGGGAGCCAGGTGGGAGGTGGTGTCTGCTCACCAAGCAATGGGACAAGAAGAAATGGTCTCCAGTTGCACCAGAGCAGGTTCAGGTTGGACACCAGGGAGATGTTTTCTCCTGAAATAGTTGTCAGGGCTTGGAAGAGGCTGCCCAGGGAAGCACTGGAGCCACCAACCACAGAGGGACCTCAAAGCATCAGGAGAGATGTGGAGGTGCTGGAGCCAGAGCAGAGGAGGGCAAGGAAAGCTGCAAAGGGCCTGGAGAATAAATGTGATGAAGAGGTCTCCACTGAGCAGCCACCATCCCTGCAACCATTCTAGGTCAAGCTGAATGGATCCTTCAGCAACCTGCTCTGAGTTGCAGATGGCTCTGCTGGCTGAAGGTGGACAAGCTGACCTCTGGAGATCTCATCCAACCCAAACCATTGCTCTGATGAGGAGCAACTGAGGGAGCTGGGGATGGTTAGTAGGGAGAAGAGGAGGCTGAGGGGAGACCTCATTGCTGTCTACAGCTACCTGAAAGGGCATTGTGGAGAGGTTGCTGCTGGTCTCTTCTCACGGGTCATTAGTGATAGAACAAGAGGCAGTGGCCTCAAGCTGGGACTGGGTAGGTTTAGACTGGACAGTAGGAAACATTTCTTCCTGGCAAGAGTGGTCAGGCACTGGAATGTGCTGGGCAGGGAGGGGGTTGAGTCCCCAACCCTGGCTGTGTTTCAAGGTGGTTTGGATGTGGTGCTTGGGGCTATGGTTTAGGGATGACCCTTGCAGAGTTGGGTTCTGGGTTGGACTTGGTGATCCTGAGGCTCTTTCCCAGCCTGCATGCTTTTGTGCTGCTGTGAAAGCTGTGCTGTGGTGCTGTGGCTGAGTTGTGGCAGGGCAGTGCTGGGTTACCAGTTGACCTGGTTGGTCCCCAAGGCCTCTTGCAACCCAAACAGCCCTGTGAAGACCACGGAGAACAACCCCAGCACCTCCACTTGGCTTTTGTTTGCTGCCCTACCTCCCTTTCTTGGAAGCCTTCCCAAGTGCAAACAGCAACAGCTGAACAACTCCATCCCTTCTTGCCTGCTCCTGCATAAATGCCTTGGGGGCAGCCCAGGGGAGACCTTCCTCTGCCTTTGACTGGCAGAGAGCTTTGGCTCTGCCCCGCTCCACCGCCACGGCTGCTGCCCCAGCTTCTCCCTGCATCTCCCTGGATCTCCCTGGCACTCCTCCCAGGGCAGAGCCAACCCAGGAGCAGACACCATGACCCCTGAAGAGCCTTTCCATGCCAAGCTTTACTGATGCTGTCTCCTGGTTGCCAGCAAAGGCTGGGAGATGGTAATTAGCAGTCAGCTGACAGCCCACCCCCTCTGGGGTTTTTTTGCCTTTATTAATTAAAAGTGAGCCTGGGTCTTTCCTCTCTGCTTCACAGCATGGTGTGGGGTTGGAAGGGACCTCTGGAGATCAGCCAGTCCCACCCCATTGCTAAAGCAGGGCACCCACACCAGGCTGGAGCTCACCCAGTCCAACACCCAGCCTGCTCCAGCAGGGCACCCCCAGCAGCTTGCCCAGCAGCACCATGGCCAGGGGGGGTTGGAAGCTCTCCACACAAGGAGACTCCACAACCTCTCTGGGCAGCCTGCTCCAGGCCTCCACCACCCTCACAACAAACAACTTTCTCCTCCTTCAGCTGGCAGCTCCTGGCTGCCAGCTTGTGCCCCTTGGCCTGTCCCTGGGCAGCACTCAGCAGATGCCAGCCCCAGCCTCTTGCCCCCCACAGCCCCTTCAGCTCTTGCTGAGCATTGCTCAGCTCCCCTCTGGGGCTGCTCTTCTGCAGGCTCTCAGCCCCAGGGCTCTCAGCCTTTGCTCCTCACAGAGCTGCTGCAGGCCCCTCAGCCTCTCCCCAGCCTCCCCTGGGCTCTCTCCAGCACTTCTCAGTCTCTCTGCAGCTGGGGAGCCCAGACCTGGACACAGAACTCCAGATGTGGCCTGACTAGGGCCGAGCAGAGTGGGAGGAGAACCAACCTTGACCTGCTGCTGGCCACACTCTTCTTCATGCACCCTAGGACACCTGAGGCCTTCTTGGCCACAAGGGCACCTTGCTGGCTCATGGGGATTTTTTTGTCCATCAGCACTCCCAGGTCATTCTCCTGGCAGCTGCTCCCTATCAGCTTCCCCCTCAACTGTGCTGCTGCAGGAGGTTGTCCCTGCCCAGGGGCAGGACCCTTCCCTTGCCCTGCTTGGCCTTCAGGAGGTTGCTCTCCCCCAGCCTTCAGCCTGCCCAGGGCTCCCTGGTTGCCAGCACAGCCTGAGGACTGTCAGCACAGCTCCCAGTTTGATACCACCAGCAAACTGCCTGTGGGTCCCCTCTGTCCCTTCAGCCAGGTCATTGATGAAGATGCTGAGCAAGGCTGGACCCAGTCCCAGCCTCTGGTGAGCACCACACGCTGCTCCTTCCTGAGCAGGCAGGCAAAGAGACATCAGAAACCTCTCCCTTACCCTGCCCTACAGCTCAGTGCTGCTCCTCCAGCCCAGGCAGACTCCTCAAGCCTGGCAGGCAGCCGACTGCTGCAGCAGACACTGGGAGGCTTTATCTGAACAAATCTGAAGTCAGCACTCAGTGACCAATGTGCTGGAATAAATGCTTGGATCTTCTCCCCTCTCATTTTCATCAGTGATGCCTTTGGCTTCTAAATCAGGTTAATTAAACACTGCTGGAGTTAATGGTGGAGCAGCAGCACTTTCACAGATTTAGTTTGTTTGCTTGCTCTTTTGTTTGTTTATTTGGCAGCACAAAACTATGTTGAGGAATGGAGATGAAGCCTGGAAGCAATCAAGAAGCTCCACTAGAAAGTTCTTAGCAGAGCCACTGATGGCCAGCTGAACATTCATGATTAAGGTCTTCAAGCAGAAGCAACTCTGCCTACTCCCTGCTTCGGTACAACCATCACAGAATTGTCAGGGTTGGAAGGGACCTCAAGGATCATCCAGTTCCAATCCCCCTGCCATGGCCAGGGACACCTCACAGGTTGCTCACAGCCACCTCCAGCCTGGCCTTCAACACCTCCAGGGATGAGGCTTCCACCACCTCCCTGGGCAACCTGTGCCAGGCTCTCACCACCCTCATGGGGAAGAACTTTCTGACATCCAATCTCAATCTCCCCACTTCGAGTTCTGCTCCATCCCCCCCAGTCCTATCCCTCCCTGACACCCTCAGAAGTCCCTCCCCAGCTTTCCTGTAGAACCCTGCAGATACTGGAGCCTTCTCCTCTCCAGACTGAACAGCACCAACTCTCAGTCTGTCTGACAAAACCATTTCTCCTGCTCTCCATTCATTGCTCCAGGGTCTGCCCATTGCCTGCTCAGCTCTATGACCCTACTTTGCCTCCCCTCAGCCTCCTCTTCTCCCTACTAACCATCCCCAGCTCCCTCAGTTGCTCCTCATCAGAGCAATGGTTTGGGTTGGATGAGATCTCCAGAGGTCAGCTTGTCCACCTTCAGCCAGCAGAGCCATCTGCAACTCAGAGCAGGTTGCTGAAGGATCCATTCAGCTTGACCTAGAATGGTTGCAGGGATGGTGGCTGCTCAGTGGAGACCTCTTCATCACATTTATTCTCCAGGCCCTTTGCAGCTTTCCTTGCCCTCCTCTGCTCTGGCTCCAGCACCTCCACATCTCTCCTGATGCTTTGAGGTCCCTCTGTGGTTGGTGGCTCCAGTGCTTCCCTGGGCAGCCTCTTCCAAGCCCTGACAACTATTTCAGGAGAAAACATCTCCCTGGTGTCCAACCTGAACCTGCTCTGGTGCAACTGGAGACCATTTCTTCTTGTCCCATTGCTTGGTGAGCAGACACCACCTCCCACCTGGCTCCCACCTTCTCTCAGGGAGTGGAGGAGAGACAGGAGGCCTCCCCTCAGCCTGCTCTTCATGAAGGCCAAGAACCTCTAAGGAAGGGAGAGTGTGGTGCCAGATATCTGCCCTGTGGTGGCTGCTCAGAAGGCCTTGTGGTGCTGAGGGTCATGGTTCAGTGGTGACCTGGCAGCTTGGGTCAGTGCTGGGAGTCAGTGATCTGAAAGGTCTCTTCCAGCCAAAGGAAGAGTTGCCAGTAGCTGACAAAAGATGTTCATGCCTCTGCCTCTCTGCTGAGACCTGCCAGCCTGCCCATGGCTCTTGAACCTTGGCCACACTGAGGGTATGTTTGCCTCTCATCCCCTCAGCAGTGTTTCTACAGAGGGTTGAGCTCCTTGGCACACAGCTGGGTGGCTGTTGGCTGTGTGTGTGAGGGCCCTCATGTCGGACACTGGAGGTCTTCAGGGCTCTGTCCTGGCTGCAGTGCTGGTTCACAGCTTTGTCACCAACGTGGACAGTGGCACTGAGGCACCCCCAGCAGGTTTGGGGGGGCCACCAAGGTGTGTGGTGAGCTGGACTCCCCTGAGGGCAGGAATGGCAGCCAGAAGGATCTGGACAGGCTTCAGAAGTGGGCCAAGGACAGCTGCAGGAGGGCAAACAAGTCACAGTGCAAGGGCCTGCAGCTGGGGCAGGCCAAGCCCAGGCACAAAGCCAGGCTGGGTGCAGAGTGGGTGAGAGCAGCCATGAAGAAAGAGACTTAGGGGTGCTGGGTGCTGAGCAGCTCCCCAGGAGCCAGCAGTGCCCTCAGGCAGCCCAGCAGGCAGCTGTGTGCTGGGCTGCAGCCAGAGGAGTGTGGGCAGCAGGGCAAGAGAGGGGATTCTGCCCCTTGGCTCTGCTCAGACCCCACCTCCAGTCCTGCCTCCAGTTCTGCTGTCCCCAGCACAAGGAGGACACAGAGCTGCTGGAGGGAGCCCAGAGGAGGCCACAAAGATGATCCAAGGGCTGCAGCAGCTCTGCTCTGAGGCCAGGCTGAGGGAGCTGGGGGTGTTCAGCCTGGAGAAGAGAAGGCTCCAGGGGGACCTCAGAGCTGCCTTGCAATAGCTGAAGGGATCCTGCAGGAAGGCTGCAGAGGGACTTTTGCTAAGGGTGTCTAGAGCCAGGCCCAGGGGGAATGGTTTGAAGCTGAGGCACAGCAGGGTCAGAGTGGAGCTGAGGAAGAAGTTCTTCAGTGTGAGGGTGGTGAGAGTCTGGCACAGGCTGCCCAGGGAGACTGTGGCTGCCTCCTGCCTGGGGGTGTTGAAGGCCAGGCTGGATGAGGCCTTGAGCAGCTGAGCCTAGCTGAGAGGTGTCCCTGGGCATGGTGTGGAGCTTGGAGGGGATGAGCTCTGGGGTCCCTCCCAACCTGAGCCATGCTCTGATTCTATGACTGCAGCTTTTGCTTTCCTGAGGAAGCTTCCTTGTGGTTCCTATGATTCCATAATGAGGTCTGCAGTGTGTGGTGGTTTCCAGAGCTCCAGGTAGCTCACAGCTGAACTCCCTGTGACCCTCACAGGTGATGCTGATGCAAACTGAAGACTGTCTGCCACCTTTTCTGATGAGCCCATTAAAACCTCACCAGGCTTGAAGGGCTTTGAGCTGCCATGCATGTTCCTTCCAGGTGGCCTGGCAGGTAATTGGGTCTCTCCCAGGGGTGGCAGTTGTGCAGCCATGAGTGAAGAGAAGGGCTGGCAACGTTTCCTTGCAACACCTCTGCCTTTCCTTCAGCAAGAAGCTCTTAATGGAAGTGCTGAGCACCACAAAGCCCTGGGGCTGGGTGCTGAGTTCCTCTGGCAAGATGCAAAGTGCATGATGGTTGAGCTCTGATGGCTGCAAGCAGCCCAGGAGAAGCTTTCCAGCAGAGTTGTGCTGGTGGCTTCTCATAGCTGATTCTATCTTCAATGTCTCTTATTTTCTGGGTGGTTTTCTTCTGAGCACCTTGAATGTTGTGTCCAGGGAAGGGCAAGGGTCTGGAGAACAGGGCTGGTGAGGACCTGCCGAGGGACCTGGGATGGTTAAGTCTGGAGGAGGCTGAGGGGAGACCTCATTGCCCTCTATAGCTCCCTGAGAGGAGGGTGCAGTGAGATGAGGGTTGGGCTCTTCTGCCTAGTCTCAGGTGATAGAAAGAGAGGAAATGGCCTGAAATTGTGCCTGGGGAGGGTTAGGTTGGAGTTGAGGGAAAATTTCATTGCTGGAAGAGTGATCAAGGATTGGAAGAGGCTGCCCAGGGAGGTGGTGGCCTCCCCTCAAGTTGGCCTTAGGGAGGTTCAGGTTGGACATGAGGATCATGGAAGATGGAGGTGTTGGATGGAAGGTTGGACTTGATGATCTTAGAGGTCTTTTCCAACCTTAATGGTTCTGATTCTAGAATGCTAAGTACATCTGAGTTCAGTTTAGGATTGTCTGTGTAATGAGGCAATGGCCTCAAGTTGCACCAGGGGAGGTTCAGGTTGGAGATAAGGAACAATTTCTTTGCTGCAAGAGTGGTCAGGGATTGGAAGAGGCTGCCCAGGGAGGTGGTGGAGTCCCCATGCCTGGAGGTGTTCAAGAAACCTGTGGCCATGGCACTTGGAGACTTGGTTTGGTGAGCATGATGGTGTTGGAGTGATGGTTGGATTTGAAAATCCAGGATCCAGGGTCTTTTCCAAGCTCCATGATTCTGTGCTATGCCTGTGTTCTGCTCTCTCATGATTGTCCTCATTTTCTAGAGGGACAAAGCTGAAGCATTGTTGCTGACAGGTGAACATCTGGGGAGGAGTAACAGCAGGCACCAGGGCAGGTTAGAGGCTGCCCTGCTGGAGAGCAGCTCCATGGAGAAAGACCTTGGAGTGCTGCTGGGCAGCAAGTTCTGCAGGGGACAGCAATGTGCCCTTGTGGCCAAGAGAGCCAATGGCATCCTGGGCTGCAGCAAGAGAAGTGTGGCCAGCAGGGCCAGGGAGGTTCTTCTCCCCCTCTGCTCTGCCCTGCTGAGACCACAGCTGCAATCCTGTGTCCAGTTCTGGGCTCCCCAGTTCAAGAGAGACAGAGACTTGCTGGAGAGAGGTCAAGGGAGAGCCAGGAGGATGCTTAGGGGACTTGAGCATCTGGTCTGTGAAGAGAGACTGAGAGCCCTGGGGCTGTTTAGTGTGGAGAAGAGAAGGCTGAGAGGGGATCTGATCAATGTGTATCAATCTCTGAGGGGTGGGTGTCAAGTGGAGGGGGCCAAGCTCTCTTGGGTGGTGGGCAATGATAGGACAAGGGCCAATGGATACAAACTTGAACACAGAAGGCTTCAGCTGAACAGGAGGAGAAACTTGTTTGGTGTGAGGGTGCTGGAGCCCTGGAGCAGGCTGCCCAGAGAGGCTGTGGAGTCTCCATCTCTGGAGACTTTCCAAAGCCACCTGGATGCCTTCCTGTGCAGACTCCCCTGGGAAATGCTGCTCTGGCAAGGGGGTTGGACCTGATGATCTCTGGAGGTCCTTTCCAACCTGTGACACTGTGATACATCAGTGCTTTACTTCTGGGCTGTGCTGATGGCCTCTCTGCTCCCACAGGTTCTTTACTGCCTTCCAGGGTTGCTGGCTTCTCCTCCACATTGCCTAATTCCTCTCTCTTTTTTTTTCGTGTCTCCTTGCAGGTTATCCTACAGGCTACCCCACTGCTGCCCCAGCCTACAACCCCAACATGTACCCAACCAGCAGCCCTGGCTATGCCCCAGGTAACAACCTCTGTGTGTGGAGATGACTTTGGGACAGTTGAGTCCTGCAGGAGGATTTCCTTTCTGCTGCTTGGTGCACAGACCCTAGAGGTTTCCATGTTCTCATCAGTAGAAGCCTTCCAAAGAAGGGGACCTGGGTTGAGCTGTTCCCTTCCTGACTCTAGCTTCATTGCTTGGGAAGATCTCTCTGTGTCCCAAAGGACTCTTGAGCCCTGAGTTCTACCTTGATACGAGCCCAAGGAGTTTCACAGTTGTGCATTGATGGCTTTTAGTGGCTTCTGAATGGTAAAACTCACTCCAAGAAGGGACATTGAGGGGCTGGAGTGGGCCCAAAGGAGGGGAATGAAACTGGTGAAGGGTCTGGAGAACAGTTCTGGGGAGGAGCAGTTGAGGGTTGGAGAAAAGAAGGCTGAGGGGAGACCTTCTGGCTCTCTACAAGTCCCTGGGAGGATCTTGGAGTGAGGTGGGGGTTGGTCTCTTTTCTCAGGGGACAAGTGGTAGGACAAGAGGGAAAGGCTTCAGGTTGCCCCAAGGAAGGTTTAGGTTGGACATGAGGAGCATTTTCCTCCCTCAAAAGGTTGTCCAGGCCTGGCCCAGGCTGCCCAGGGCAGTGGTGGAGCCCCTACCCCTGGGAGGGTTTAAAGGCTGTGGAGATGTGGTGCTGAGGGCCATGGTTTAGTGGTGGACATGGCAGTGCTGGGGCAAAGGCTGGACTTAAAAGTGTCCTTCAACCAACACAGTTCTGTGAGTCTACCACATTATGCCTTCACAAGATTGCCTTCCCCCTGCTTGTCCTTCTCTCCTGCTTCCATGGCACAGATGCAGAGGTGTCCTCCATCATGTGTGGATATCCCATGCCATGTCCTTACTGTCCTTTGCTTTCCCATGCCACTGATGGACCCTGGCTTTGTCCTGGTGTCTTCTTCTGTCCAGCCCAAGCTCTTCACACTTAAAAGTGCTCTATCAAGATGCAGCAAAGCTCTTGCTGGCCAAGCTCTTCTGCCTTGGGTTGCTGCACTCTCCTCCACACAATCAGTTTTGGGCTCCCCAGTTCAGAAGGGTCAGGGATCTGCTGGAGACAGTCCAAGAGAGGGCTACAAGGATGCTGAAGGGACTGGAGCACTGCCTGGTGAGGAGAGGCTGAGAGCCCTGGGGCTGGTTAGCCTGGAGAGAAGACTGAGAGAGGATCTGATCAATCACACAGAATCACCAAGGTTGTAAGAGACCTCAAAGATTGAGTCCAACCTGTCACCACAGTCCTCATGAGTAGACCATGGCACCAAGTGCCACATCCAATCCCCTCTTGAACACCTCCAGGGATGGTGACTCCACCATCTCCCTGGGCAGCCCATTCCCATGGCTAACAACTCTCTCAGTGAAGAGCTTTCTCCTCACCTCCAGCCTAAACTTCCCCTGGTGCAGCTTGGGACTGTGTCCTCTTGTGAGGGCTGGGGGTCAAGAGGCTCTGCTCAGTTGCACCCTGGGATAGGACAAGGGGCAATGGATATAAACTCCAGCACAGGAGGTTCCACCTCCACATGAGGAGGAACTTCTTCACTGTGAGGGTCACAGAGCCCTGGAGCAGGCTGCCCAGAGAGGTTGTGGAGTCTCCTTCTCTGGAGACTTTCCAGCCCCATCTGGATGTGCTCCTGTGTGACCTGTGCTGGATCCTATGTTCCTGCTCTGGCAGAGGGAGTTGGACTCAGTGATCTCTGGAGGTAACTTCCAACCCCTAATATCCTGTGATCTTGAGATCTTCTTGCCCATAAAGTTGTGGGTGCTTCATCACTGGAAGCATGCAAGGTGAAGCTGGATGAGGAGTTGATCAACCTCCTGTAGTATAAGGTGTCCCAGCAGGTGGGGCTGGATTGGGTGATCTTGGAAGGTCCTTTCCAACCCAACCCATTCTGTGCTCAGCAGCTGTGGGGGTGTTGTTTTTAGGCTGGAGTGTGTTATCAGAGCATTTCCTGCAAGGGATATGGTCACAATGGTCAAGTGCAAGGATTGGTGGTGTCTGAACTGTGACTGGAGAAGCCTTTTGGAAATCAGAACTGGGGGTTGCATGAAAAAAGACTGGGGGAGGGGGGGGAAAGATTCTCATGCTGACCCATTGCCAAGCACAGACTGGAGATGAAGGAAAAATATCTGATCATAGGATTGTCAGGGTTGGAGGGGACCTCAAGGGTCACCCAGTTCCAACCCCCCTGCCATGGGCAGGGACACCTCACACCAGAGCAGGTTGCTCACAGCCACCTCCAGCCTGGCCTTCAAAACCTCCAGGGATGAGGCTTCCACCACCTCCCTGGGCAACCTGTGCTAGTGTCTCACCACCCTCAGGTTGTTTGGGGCTCTGAGCTGGGGATGTCCCTGCTGACTGCAGGAGGCTTGGACTGGATGACCTTGAGAGGCCCCTTCCAACCCAACCCATTCCATGATTTGTGTTGGAGCTGTGCCTGCCCACAGCAGGGGGGTTGGAACTGGGTGATCCTTGAGGTCCCTTCCATCCAACCCTAACAGTCCTATGATTGCATGAATGCTTCACCTCCAAAGAGCTGTGGGGCTGGCAAACTCCTGCCTGAAGCCATCCTGTCAGCTAAGCCCTCAGTAGTCATGGGAGGCAGATTGATGCCTGTGTAGCCAAGCCAAAGCCAGACTCTGTGACCAAGCTTTGCTGAAAACCCTTTCTCCCCTCAGCTGCCAAGTTTGGAGCCTCTTGGTTGTCACAAACTCAGTGGATTCCCCAACCTTGGGAGCTTGCCAAAGCAGATGAAGCAGGAATGAAGGTTTCATTGCCAAAAACCCTTTGGCTTTTTTTCTGCTGTCTTCTCCACCTCCCAGTTTCAATTTGCTGTTGTGTATTTGGCAAGGTGGTTAAATAGAAAGCCATTTGCTGTGGCCAGCTCTGGAAGGGGGAGCTGCTGGGTTTGACTTGGTTTTGATCTGCTTCTGGTAGGGGCTTGAGCTGCTTGTTTTTTTTTCCTTGCCACTGAACATCTTCAAGTGCAATCTGAGAGAGGTTTTGTCCCTTTAGATGGGTGCTGGCCACCCCCAGATTCCACTGAAGGAGAATTTGTGGGTGGTGAGAGCCTGGCCCAGGTTGCCCAAGGAGGTGGTAGAAGCCTCATCCCTGGAAGCATTCCAGGTCAGGTTGGATGGGGCTCTGGACAACCTGCTGTGGTTGAATCCTAGATGCATAGAATGTTATGGGTTGGAAGGGACCTCTGGAGGTCACCTGGTCAACCCCCCCCCTTGCCAAAGCAGGACCACCTAGGGCAGGTCACACAGGAAAGCATCCAGGTGGGTTTTGAAAGGTTTCTTGAACACCTCCAGGACTCCACCACCTCCCTGGGCAGCCTCTTGCAATCCCTGACCAAATATTAGCAGCATCCTTCTGGTGTCACCAGAGCTACTCATGATTCCTTAAACAACATCCCTGGGGGCACCAAGATTTCCTGTTTCAGCTAATTCTCCTAACAGGCAGTTCCAGGAGGATCACAACAGAATCACTGAATGGTAGAGGTTGGAAGGGACCTCTGGAGATCATCCAGTCTGTCTCCCCTGCCAGAGCAGGACCACCTAGGGCAGGTCAGACAGGAACACATCCAAGTGGATTTTGAAAGTCTCCAGAGGAGACTCCACAAACTCTCTGGGCAGCCTGCTCCAGGCCTTCAGCACCCTCACACCATAGAAGTTTCTCCTCATCTTCACCTGAAGCCTCTTGGGTTCCAGCTTGTACCCCTTGGTCCTTGTCCTCTCCCTGGGCACCACCAAGCAGAGCCTGGCACCTTCAGCCTGACCCCCACCCCCTCCAAGACATTGACAGATATTGATCAGGTCCCTTCTCAGCCTTCTCCTCTCCACACCAAACAGCCCCAGGGCTCTCAGTCTCTCTCCTCAGCAGAGCTCTTGCAGTCCCTTCAGCATCCTCACAGCCTCCCCTGGACTCTCCCCAGCTGCTCCCTGCCTCTCTTCAACTGGGGAGCTCAGAACTGGACACAGGATTGCAGGGGTGGTCTCAGCAGGGCAGAGCAGAGGGGCAGCAGAACCTCCCTGGCCCTGCTGGCCACACTTGTCTTAAAGAACCAAATTATTGCCCCAAAAGGCCAGATTTAAAGGATTGCCCCAGAAATGTGAGCTCAGTTGAAGGTGTCCCTGCTCTCAGCTGGGGGGGTGTGTGTATGTTGGGGGGAGGGTTGGGTTAGATGACCTCAAAAGGTCCCTTCCAACCCAAACCCTTCTATGCTTCCAGCAAGTGAAACAATCAAATGGAGAAGAGCTCCAGAGCATCCAAACCTCACAGATTTATTGGTGGTTTGTCCTGCCACAGGCTGGCAATGTCCTCCCTGCTCAGCCAGGGATGTAAACACATCAACATTCCAGCCTAGTGGCCTGGACATCATCGAATGTCCCTCGTCCCCAGGGCACTGCCTGCGTGCCTCATGCAGGCAGCAGCTCCACCACCCAGTGGGAAGGTGGCCAAAGGGGACAGCCCAGGGAGAGGAAGCACCAAATGGCTGCAGGATGAGGCTCTTGCCTTGCTTCTTGTGCATCCTTGGGAGGCTGGAGTTCCTCTCAGGGAAAGCAATAAATAAATACATCTGGAAGTAAGCCCCAGAAGGGCTGGAACTAAACTTCTGTTGCAAGCTCTTGCTTGCAAGCCTCACACATTCCACTGGATGGGAGAGGGAAGATGCTTCCATGGACTCACCAGGGATGCAGCAGTGCCAGGTAGTGGAGAGGAAAAAGTGGAGAGGGAGTGAGGACAGCCTCTCTCAACACTATCTTGAGGCAGAGCAAAGGTTCCAGAGGAAATCACGGCTTGGATCTTTAATTTGGAGGCTTTTTCAAGCTACTTGCAGGGCTTGTTGAGTTGTGGTTTGGAAAGCTCCTGGTTGTGCAGCAGGCAAGAAGCTGTTCAGGGCAACTCCAGGGAGCAGGTGTGGGCTCCAGCACTCAGCACCTGCCAGCATTGTACCTCCTGCCAGTGATCACCCTAGAGTCATGGAATCACAGAATGCTTTGGGTTGGAAGGGGCCTTGCAAGGTCATCCAGTCCATCCTCACTGCACTGAGCAGGGGCATCCCCAGCTAGAGCAGGGTGCTCTGAGCAGCATCCAAGGTGACCTGGAATGGTTGCAGGGATGGAGCATCTCCCACCTCTCTGGGCAAGCTGGGGCAGGCTCTCACCACCCCCAGTGCCAAACATTTCTCCCTTCTCTCCAGTCTTAATCTCCCTCTTGGAGTGTCAAACCATCACCCCTTGTCCTGTCCCAACAGGCCCTGCTCAAAAGTCTGTCTCCAGCTCTTTCTTTTCTCAGCCCCTTCAAGTCCTGCAAGGCCACCAGAAGGTCTCCCTGGAGCCTTCTCTTCTCCAGGCTGAACAACCCCAACTCTCCCAGCCTGGCCTCACAGCAGAGGGCTTCCAGCCCTCCCAGCATGACTGTGGCCTCCTCTGGCCCTGCTCCAACAGGTCCCTGTCTGTGCTGTGCTGAGGCCTCCAGAGCTGCCCCAGCACTGCAGGTGGAGTCTCAGCAGAGCACAGCAGAGGGGGAGAATCACTTCCCTTGACCTCCTGGCTATGCTTCTTCTACTTCTCTGTGTCAAACAAACTTGAAGGAGGAAAAATCAAATCTCTTTCAGACAGTTAATGAAAAATAAGCTCCACAAAATACACTGTGGGTCCTTGTGGCAGAGCAGGAAGGGTCCTCAGCTGAAGTGGAACTCAGTTAAAGGAACGCTGTGGTTCAGGGGCTGAGGTAAAAAGCAGCTGCCTGTGTGGGTACTGAGTGTGTCTCCTCCATCTGAGTCAAGCTGCTGTCATCCTGGAGACTGGAAAAAACTCTGCTGTGGAGGAGAACATGCTGCTGGGGGTCATGCTGGCCAGCAGGACAAGGCTGGGAGTCAGAGGGCATTGGCATCCTGGCCTGGATCAGGAACAATGTGGCCAGCAGGAGCAGGGAGGTCATTGTGCCCTGTACTCAGCACTGGTTAGGCCACACCTTGAGTGCTGTGTCCAGTTCTGGGCCCCTCAGTTTAGGAAAGATGTTGAGATGCTGGAAGGTGTCCAGAGAAGGGCAACAAAGCTGGGGAGGGGTCTGGAGCACAGCCCTGTGAGGAGAGGCTGAGGGAGCTGGGGTTGCTTAGCCTGCAGAAGAGGAGGCTCAGGGGAGACCTTCTTGCTCTCTACAACTCCCTGAAGGGAGGTTGTAGACAGGTGGAGGTTGGTCTCTTCTCCCAGGCAGCCAGCACCAGAACAAGAGGACACAGTCTCAAGCTGCACCAGGGGAGGTTTAGGCTGGATGTTAGGAAGAAGTTCTACACAGAGAGAGTGATTGCCCATTGGAATGGGCTGCCCAGGGAGGTGGTGGAGTCACCATCACTGGAGGTGTTCAGGAGGAGACTTGATGGGGTGCTTGGTGCCATGGGTTAGTTGATGAGATGGTGCTGGGTGCTGGGTTGAACTTGATGATCTTGAAGGTCTCTTCCAACCTGGTTTATTCTAGTCTAGTCTAGTCTAATCAGAGCTTTGTCTTTAAACCCTTTGGTTCTGCAACAGCAGAACTTCTAAAGGTAGCTTTTGAGGGGCTGTAGATGTTGAGCCTTTAACCCCCTTGCTGCAGGAAGAGAGCAGAAAAGATGCTGGGTCCTGCACTTGGGTCACAACAACCTCATAAAGGTTCCAGGCTTAGGGCAGAGTGGCTGGAACGTGCCCAGAGCCCAGCAGCTGGTGGAGGATGAACCAGGGGGTGCCCAGGTGGCCAAGAAGGGCAGCAGCAGCCTGGCCTGGAGATGCAATGGTGTGGGCAGCAGGAGCAGGGCAGGGATTGTGCCCCTGGGCTTAATGCTGGTGAGGCCACAGCTGCAATACTGTGTTCAGTTTTGGGCTCCTCACTGCAAGAATGACGTTGGGGGGGCTGGAGCAGGTGCAGAGAAGGGCAACCAAGCTGGGGAAGGGGCTGCAGAACAGGGCTGGGGAGGAGCAGCTGAGGGAGCTGGGGTTGGTTGGTCTGGAGAGAAGGAGGCTGAGGGGAGAACTTCTGGCTCTCTACTCCCTGAGAGGTTGAAGCTAGGTGGGGTTGGTCTCTCTACCTGGTCTCAGGTGATAGAAGGAGAGGAAATGGCCTGAAATTGTGCCAGGGGGAGGGTTAAGGAGATGAGGAAGAATTTGTTTGCTGCCAGAGTGGCAGTGGTGCCATGGTGTTATGCCCATGGAGGTGATGGGTTGATGGTTGGGCTGGATGACCTTGGAAGTCTCTTGCAAACAAAACAGCTCTGTGGCTCTGTGATTCTAGGATCCCTATGTGACCTGCCCTGAGTGATCCTGCTTTGGCAGGTGGCTTGGACTTGATGATCTCCAGAGATCCCTTCCCACCCCTACCATTCTGTGGTTCTCTGAGAGCTCAGCCAAAGGCATCCTATGGAAAGCCTAAGAGAATTAACTCCTAAGGGGATGAGTTTCTTTCCATCCTGGCTGACTGAAACAACCTTCTCTGCTTCTCCTGTTGGATTCTCCCCATTCTTTATTAGAGGGAGAAACACAAACCAGGCTTCAGACCCACCAGCACTGCCAAGCTCTGCTGCCTGCCACCAGCCTGCTCAGTTGGGCCAGGCTCAGCAAAACCAAATTCATTGCAAGAAGATGAAGAGGAGCTACTGAAAATCACCAAGGGCAGAAGAATTAGCAACAGAAAGAACCCCAAACCCAATCCACAGCCCCAAAATAATGATCTATGTCTTCATTAAGCCTGCTGCATCTTCCCTCCCAGGCATTCTGTCTTCTGGAAATGGTTGGTTGAGTTTCCTTCATTAAAAAGAGAAGTCCTTTTCTTCTTTGCCTGGAAGTAGGGCACACACCTGGAGGTTGGCTTCTGCTCCAGCTGCATTGATTAATAATGCAGGGGAGAAGAATGCTCTTTCTCTTTTGCCAGCATCCCTCACTTTGGTGCCCTCAAAGAAAAAGCAGCGCTGAGCTTTGGATATCAGGAGGTCTCTGTGAGCCAGAACAATCCTCACTATCAATACAGACTGGGGGAGGAGGGGATGGAAAGCAGCCCTGAGGGAAAGGCCTTGGGGGTGCTGGGTGGGGGAGAAGCTGGACAGGAGCAGGCAGTGTGAGCTTGCAGCACAGAAGGCCAAGGGCAGCCTGGGCTGCAGCCAAAGCAGCGCTGGCAGCAGAGCCAGAGAGGTGATTCTGCCACTTTGCTCTGCTCTGGGGAGACCTCAGCTGGAGTGCTGTGTGCAGGTCTGGAGCCCTCAGCACAGCAAGGACCTGGAGCTGATGGAGCAGGTCCAGAGGAGGGCCAGGAAAATGCTCAGGGGGTTGGAGCAGCTCTGCTGTGAGGCCAGGCTGAGGGAGCTGGGGGTGTTCAGCCTGGAGAAGAGAAGGCTCCAGGGAGACCTTAGAGCAGCCTTCCAATTTACAACTACCTGAAGGGAGGTTGTAGCCAGGTGGGGGTTGGTCTCTTCTCCCAGCATGAGAGGACACAGTCTCAAGTTGCACCAGGGGAGGTTTGGGCTGGGTGTTAGGAAGAAATTCTTCCCAGCAAGAGAGATTGGCCATTGGAATGTGCTGCCCAGGGAGGTGTTGGAGTCACCATCACTGTAAGTGTTTAAAAAGAGACTGGATGAGGCACTTGGTGCCATGGTTTAGTTCATGAGATGGTGTTGGGTGGATTTGATGATCTCCAGCCTGGTTAATTCTGTACAAGAAGGCTGCAGAGAGACTGCTTGCAAAGACCTGCAGGGACAGGAGGAGAGGCAATGGCTTCAAACTTCCACCAGATGTGCCTGGGATACAACAGCTAAGGAATAAAAGCTCTTTGTTTGGAAGACATTGGGAGGATCAAATCCAGTTTTGGGCCTGCAGCAGTGCTTCTCCCCTCTCTCTAGGCAGTGGTGTCCAACCATTAGGATCTGCCACAGGACTGGCATGTGTTGTGGCACCAGAGGTGATTCTTTCTTGGCCTCCTCAAGCACTTGTCCTCAACCTCCAGCCCTGTGGCACTCCAGATTTACAGCTGCCTCTTCAGACATGGTTAATGAAGAGCCTGAGCAGACAGGAAGGTATTGGAGAGGGGTTGGAACCTCACTGCTCTTGCCTTTGGGCTGCAGAAAGGTTTAGAAGCTCTGAGCCAGTCCTGAAATCTCTTCAGCTGGGCTTAGTGCTGAGCCCCTTGGGGATAGGGACTTGCTTAGGAGAAGGAGTAACAGAGCTCAGCTTGAGAATGTCTTCATGTGTGACTCCTTGTGGGCCAGCAGGAGGATAAGGAATCCACCACCCTCTCCTGTGGGGCTGGTGTCCATCCCAAAGAGCTCCTCTCTCTGCCCCAGATGGCTGTGTCTGAGCTTGGCGGCTTCTGCTAGCAGAACCCTGACTGCAAAATCACAGCTCCTTTGCTCTCCTCTTGCCCAAAGCTCCTTTTTTATTTCCCCTCCCCCACCTCCAGAAGTCCCTTGGCCTGGCAGATCTGACCCCAAAATCCCTGTATCACATCTCCTTAATGCCACCAATGGACAAGAGGGACATGCCCTGGCCTCCAACCTTTGGAGATCTTTGGGACTTTATTTGGAAGACAAATCAAGAAGAGATTGTGAAGTTGGACTAGATGACCTCTAAAGGTCCCTCCCAAGCCAACCCAGCCCATGATTCCATGAGGTAGAGCTTAAATGCTGTTAGATAGTCATGGCTGGATGGGAACCTCTGTGAACTGTAGCTCCTGCAAAGGACCAGGAGATATTAATGCTCCTGGAAGCCTCCTTGGTGTGGACCAGGAGGTATTCATGTTCCTGGAAGCCTCCTTGGTGTGGACCAGGAGATATTAAAGCTCCTGGAAGCCTCTTTGGTGTGGACCAGGAGATATTAAATCTCCTGGAAGCCTCTTTGGTGTGGACCAGGAGATATTAATGCTCCTGGAAGCCTCCTTGGTGTGGACCAGGAGATATTAATGCTCCTGGAAGCCTCCTTGGTGTGGACCAGGAGATATTCATGCTCCTGGAAGCCTCCTTGGTGTGGACCAGGAGATATTAATGCTCCTGGAAGCCTCTTTGGTGTGGACCAGGAGATATTAATGCTCCTGGAAGCCTCCTTGGTGTGGACCAGGAGATATTAATGCTCCTGGAAGCCTCCTTGGTGTGGACCAGGAGATATTAAATCTCCTGGAAGCCTCCTTGGTGTGGACCAGGAGATATTCATGTTCCTGGAAGCCTCTTTGGTGTGGACCAGGAGATATTAATGCTCCTGGAAGCCTCCTTGGTGTGGAGCAGGAGATACTCATGTTCCTGAAAGCCACCTTGGACCAGGAGATATTAAGGGTGAATTAATTGAACCTGGTTTTGATGAAAAGCCTAAATGGAAGAGGAGTGTTTCTGGGAGTTGGGTCTCCAGGGTGATGTTCAGGAGTGCAACAGACCATGGAAAATAAAACAAGGCAGTTTGGAAGCCCTTAAGAGCTCACAGAGCTTTGGGAGGGGGCACAGGCTTGGAGCAGAACCTGATCAGTGCTCAAGTGGAGGAGAAATTGTGCTCTGAGTCTCTGCCTTCCCACAAACCTCCAGGTTTGCTCTAGAAGAAGGTGAGCCTGGGGCTGTGTGTGTGTTGGTTTCTTCTCCCAAGTGTCTAGTGATGGAACAAGAGGGGATGGCCTGCAGCTGCACCTAGGGAAGTTGAAGGCTGGACATGAGGGGAAAAATAATTACTGAAAGGGTTGTCAGAGGATGCTGAGAGAGGTGGTGGAGTCACCATGCCTGGAGGTGTTTAAAAGCCAGGTGGATGTGGTGCTTGGTGGACTGGGTAGAGTAGGGTTAATGGTTGGCCTTGATGATCTTGGAGGCCTTTCCCAACCTAAATGATTTTAGGGTGGCAGGGAGTGATAAGACTTGGGGGGATGGGGCAAAAGTAGGAGTGGGGAGATTCAGATTGGATGTCCCTGCCCCACCTCCTGACCCCACTGAACACAAAGGGGCAAGAGAAAAGAATCCTAGTCACAGAATTGTCAGGGTTGGAAGGGACCTCAAGGAGCAGCCAGTTCCAACCCCCCTGCCATGGCCAGGGACACCTCACACCAGAGCAGGCTGCTCACAGCCACCTCCAGCCTGGCCCTAAAAACCTTCCAGGGATGAGGCTTCCACCACCTCCCTGGGCAACCTGTGCCAGGCTCTCACCACCCTCATGGGGAAGAGCTTCTTCCTCACATCCAATCTCAATCTCTCCACTTCTAGTTTTGTTCCATCCCCCCCAGTCCTATCCCTCCCTGACACCCTCAAAAGTCCCTCCCCAGATTTCCTGTAACCCCCTGCAGAGGCCACAAAAAGGTCTCCTTAGAGCCTTCTCTGCTCCAGACTGCACAACCCCAACTCTCTCAGTCTGCCTCCATAGCAGAGCAGCTCCAGCCCTCTGCTCCTCCTCATGGCCCTGCTCTGGACACCTTCCAGCACCTCCAGATCCTTCCTGGAACAGAGGCTCCAGAACTGGACACAGTGCTCCAGCTGTGGTCTCAGCAGAGTGGAGCAGAGGGGGAGCATCACCTCCCTGGCCCTGCTGGCCACACTTCTTTTGCTGCAGCCCAGGCTGTGCTTGGCTCTCTGGGCTGCAAGTGCTCACTGCTGGCTCCTGTTGTTGTACTCAGCCACAACAAAGAGCACAGCCAAGGGCAGCAAAGCCAAGCAGAAGCCAGAACCTAGTACCTGCTAGAGCAAGGAAGCCAAAAAGAAGAGAAGAAGTTAGCCTGCACGACCAGCTGATGTTTCTGCTCTGTCCAATGGGATTGTTTGGAGCTTCTCAGCATTTTCCTTTTCCCCTCCAGCAGTGATTTGTTTACATTCTGCTACTCTCCCTTCAAGCTCTGTGGAAAACCTTTCAAGGCAGAGCCTGAAACTACCACAGATGGGGCTGGGGGTAGGGGGGGGAGGAGGAGAAAGGAAGAGAGCAGCCAAGTGGTTCAAATGTGCCCCAGGTGTGGGAGTTTGTGTCTCCCCTGCTGTCTGTGACCCCTCTTCTCTCTCTCCCCTCAAGCTACACTTCTGATGAAGCAAGCCTGGCCACAGACCTCCTCCTCCTGTGCCACGGAGGGAACCTTCCACCTCCCGGTGGACACCGGCACCGAGAACAGAACTTACCAGGCTTCTTCTGCAGCATTCAGTAACTAAACCTTTTCTTCTGGGCTTGGGTTGGTTGCTTTGTGCCCATCTCCTTCCTCCCCTCCTGGTGTGTGTGGGGGGGTTGGTTGGGGATGGGGTTAGTTTGGGATCATTGGATGCTAGGGGTTGGAAGAGACCTCTGAAGATCATCGAGTCCGACCCCCCTGCCAGAGCAGGAGCATAGAGTCCAGCACAGGTCACACAGGAGCACATCCAGATGGGGCTTGAAGGTCTCCAGAGAAGGAGACTCCACAAGCTCTCTGGGCAGCCTGTTCCAATGCCCTGTGACCCTCCCAGTGAAGAAGTTCCTCCTCATGTTGAGGTGGAACCTCCTGTGCTGGAGTTTATATCCATTGCCCCTTGTCCTATCCCAGGGTGTAGCTGAGCAGAGCCTGTCCCCTCCCTCCTGACCCCCAGCCCTCAGATATTGATAGACATTGATTAAATGCTCTCAGTCTTCTCCAGACTAAGCACCCCCAGGGCTCTCAGCCTCCCTCATAGGATGAGCAAAGGGATGTGGGATCATTCATGTCCATGCAAGTGTCCAGGTGTCCTTCCCTGGGGGTTGCTTGTTGGCACCATGTAGCAGATCGCTCACCTGCTGCTGCCAGAGCTGCCTGGTGGGAGAGTTGTGTTGCTTCTGGGAGAGCTGTATGGCTTCTGCCATTCCCTCTGGGATGAAACCTTGCAGAGCAACGAAGGGAGGTGGCATCCCTGCTCCTCTCTCTTCTCATGTGTTAAAGCCATGAAGGAGCATGAAGAGGAGAGCACCATCTGGACAGGCTGAGAGCTGGGTGCAGGCAAACCTCATGGAGTTCAATAAGGACAAGTGCAGGGTCCTGCATCTGGGGAGGAGTAACAGCAGGCACCAGGACAGGTTAGAGGCTGCCCTGCTGGAGAGCAGCTCCATGGAGAAAGACCTTGGAGTGCTGCTGGGCAGCAAGTTCTGCAGGGGACAGCAATGTGCCCTTGTGGCCAAGAGAGCCAATGGCATCCTGGGCTGCAGCAAGAGAAGTGTGGCCAGCTGTTGTCTGCCACTCTGGACATGACCACTTAGCCAATTCATCATCCAGCTGAATGGCCCTCAGGTTGCCCCAGGGCGAGGGTTAGGTTGGAGATGAGGAAGAATTCCTTTGCTGCAAGAGTGGTCAGGGATTGGAGGAGGCTGCCCAGGGAGGTGGTGGAGTCCCCATGCCTGGAGGTGTTCAAGAAGCAGCTCCTGGGGATGTGGTTTAATGGCCATGGTGGTGTTGGATTGATGGCTGGGCTGGATGATCCTGAAGGCCTCCAACCAAACCAGTTCTATGGTTTAGTGGCCATGGTGATGCTGGGTTGATAGTTGGACCCAATGACCTTGAAGGTCTTTTCCAACCTTAATGAAGCTGTGATTCTCTCTGATTCTCTGCTCAGGTGACTGCCTGGGGGCTGTGGGGCAGGCTGTGGCTGCAGTCTGCCTGGACTTCAGCAAGGCCTTTGCCACCGTCCCCCACAGCAAACTCCTGGCCAAGCTGTCAGCCCCTGGCTTGGACAGCAGCACTCTG
The DNA here is from genome assembly GCF_014839835.1 of Dryobates pubescens. Taxonomy (NCBI): domain Eukaryota; kingdom Metazoa; phylum Chordata; class Aves; order Piciformes; family Picidae; genus Dryobates; species Dryobates pubescens. The sequence continues at coordinate 16,265,836 of NC_071621.1, read as the reverse complement.
TGCTGGGGGAGGAACTGCCTGGAGGCTGAGCCCAGAGAGTGGTGGTGAATGGTGCCACAGCCAGCTGGCAACCAGGCACTAGTGGTGTGCCCCAGGGCTCAGTGCTGGGCCCCAGCCTGTTCAATATCTTTATTGATGATCTGGATGAGGGCACTGAGTCCATCAGCAGTCAGGTTGCAGATGACACCAAGCTGGGGGCAGGAGTTGAGCTGGTAGAGGGTAGGAGAGCTCTGCAGAGGGACCTTGCCAGGCTGGGCAGATGGGCAGAGTCCAAGGGCACCACATTGAACACATCCAAGTGCCAGGTGCTGCACATTGGCCACAGCAACCCCAGGCTGTGCTACAGGCTGGGGTCAGAGTGGCTGAGAGCAGCCAGGCAGAGAGGGACCTGGGGGTGCTGGTTGAGAGTAGGCTGAACATGAGCCAGCAGTGTGCCCAGGGGGCCAAGAAGGCCAATGGCATCCTGGCCTGCATCAGGAGCAGTGTGGCCAGCAGGATCAGGGAGGTCATTGTGCCCTGTCCTCAGCACTGGTTAGGCCACACCTTGAGTGCTGTGTCCAGTTCTGGGCCCCTCAGTTTAAGAAGGACATTGAGATGCTGGAAGGTGTCCAGAGAAGGGCAACAAAGCTGGGGAGGGGTCTGGAGCACAGCCCTGGGAGGAGAGGCTGAGGGAGCTGGGGTTGCTTAGCCTGGAGAAGTGGAGGCTCAGGGGAGACCTTCTTGCTCTCTACAACTACCTGAAGGGAGGTTGTAGACAGGCAGAGGTTGGTCTCTTGTCCCAGGCAACCAGCACCAGCACAAGAGGACACAGTCTCAAGCTGTGCCAGGGGAGGTTTAGGCTGGAGGTGAGGAAGAAGTTCTACACAGAGAGAGTGATTGCCCATTGGAATGTGCTGCCCAGGGAGGTGGTGGAGTCACCATCACTGGAGGTGTTCAGGAGGAGACTGGATGGGGTGCTTGGTGCCATGGTTTACTTGATTAGGTGGTGTTGGATGATAGGTTGGACACGATGATCTTGAAGGTCTCTTCCAACCTGGTTAATTCTATTCTATTCTCCATTCCATTCCATTCCAAATAATCAAGCTTGTGCTGACCCCTTCCTGTGGGAAGAAGAGGAGCTGGTGACACCAAATTCACCAGAGGTTATTTTCCCACCCCTCCATCCACCTTTTCTTGCCAGTCTAGGGGGAAAAAACAACCCTCCATCTGTGCAGGGTGACTTAAGGTTGGGATCTCTGGAGCAGCAGGAGGGATTGGAGCCACGGTTTTAGTGGCAGCTGGAGCTCAAAGGCTCTTTAAAATCCCAGCCTGCTGCTGAAGCAAGGACCATGCCCAACCTCCTCATCCTAACGAGGTGGGAGACAGTCATAAAGCTCAGCCATGCTTTGCCAAGAGGAACTTCCATCATCTCTTGGCCATTAAAGCTTGATCATGTGTCATTCTTAGCCACAAATTGCTCTCTTTCCCTCCCCACTTTATAACTGTGGAAGGTGACACCTGCCTGGGGCAGGGCTTTGATACCTTCTTTCATGTCATGGAAGGGTAGAAAAGGACCTGGCTGGAGGTGAGCCAGCAGTGTGCTCTCAAGTGGCCAAGAAGGCCACCAGCAGCCTGGCTTGGAGCAGAAAGAGTGTGGGCAGCAGGAGCAGGGCAGGGATGGTCCCCCTGGACTTAACACTGGGGAGGCTGCACCTCAAATCCTGGGGTCACTTTGGAGCCACTCACTCCAAGGAGGACATTGAGGGCTGGAGCAGGCCCAGAGAAGGGCAACCAAGCTGGGGAAGGGGCTGGAGAACAGGGCTGGGGAGGAGCAGCTGAGGGAGCTGGGGGTGGTCAGTCTGAAGAAAAGGAGGCTGAGGGGAGACCTCATTGCTCTCCACACCTCCCTGAAAGGAGGCTGCAGTGAGCTGGGGGTTGGGCTCTTCTGCCTAGTCTCAGGTGATAGAAGGAGAGGAAATGGCCTGAAACTGTGCCAGGGGAGGGTTAGGTTGGAGATGAGGAAGAATTTGTTTGCTGCCAGAGTGGTCAGGGATTGGCACAGGCTGCCCAGGGAGGTGGTGGAATCCCCATCCCTGCAGCTTCTTGGTGCTGCCTGTCCCTGGCACACCCTGGGTGCAAGCTGGAACTTCTTGGTGCAAGCTGCAGCCTCTTGGTACTGCCTGCCCCAGGCACACCCTGGGTGTAAGCTGCAGCTTCTTGGTGCTGCCTGTCCCAGGCACACCCTGGGTGCAAGCTGCAGCTTCTTGGTGCTCCCTCCCCCTGGCACACCCTGGGTGCAAGCTGCAGCCTCTTGGTGCTGCCTGTCCCAGGCACACCCTGGGTGCAAGCTGCAGCTTCTTGGTGCTGCCTGTCCCAGGCACACCCTGGGTGCAAGCTGCAGCTTCTTGGTGCTGCCTGTCCCAGGCACACCCTGGGTGCAAGCTGCAGCTTCTTGGTGCTGCCTTCTCCTGGCACACCCTGGGTGCAAGCTGCAGCTTCTTGGTGCTGCCTTCTCCTGGCACACCCTGGGTGCAAGCTGCAGCTGCTTGGTGCTGCCTGTCCCAGGCACACCCTGGGTGCAAGCTGCAGCTTCTTGGTGCTGCCTGTCCCAGGCACACCCTGGGTGCAAGCTGCAGCTTCTTGGTGCTGCCTGTCCCAGGCACACCCTGGGTGCAAGCTGCAGCTGCTTGGTGCTGCCTTCTCCTGGCACACCCTGGGTGCAAGCTGCAGCCTCTTGGTGCTGCCTGTCCCAGGCACACCCTGGGTGCAAGCTGCAGCCTCTTGGTGCTGCCTGTCCCAGGCACACCCTGGGTGCAAGCTGCAGCCTCTTGGTGCTGCCTGTCCCAGGCACACCCTGGGTGCAAGCTGCAGCCTCTTGGTGCTGCCTGTCCCAGGCACACCCTGGGTGCAAGCTGCAGCTTTTTGGTGCTGCCTTCTCCTGGCACACCCTGGGTGCAAGCTGCAGCCTCTTGGTGCAAGCTGCAGCTTCTGCCTCATCCCCCACAGGTTGTTGTGTTCCTTAAAGGGGGTGGCTTGGGTTGCTCTTGTACAAGGGGCAGCAGCCCTGCAGCTGTTCTCCCTCCCCCTAACTTGCTCACCTCTTCTCTCTGCCAGGGTACACTGCGGGGACCCCCTACAAGGTGCCACCGACCCAGAGCAGCACTGCCCCTCCTCCCTACTCGCCCTCTCCCAACCCATACCAGACTGCTGTGTACCCCATCAGAAGTGCCTACCCCCAGCAGAACCTCTACACCCAGGTAGGTGCCCCCCCAGCAATGCCATGGGCTGCTCAGCAGCGTCCAAACACAGCCCAAGGGGTCCTGCAGGGCTTCATCCAAGCAGATGTGGGTGGGCTGGAGAGCTGGGCAAAGGGGGAACCCCAGGAGGTTCAAGTGCTGGACCTGGGGAGGAGCCACACCAGGCAGCAGGACAAATAGGAGGCTGCCCTGCTGGAAAGCAGCTCCACAGAGAAAGACCTTGGAGTGCTGCTGGGCAGCAAGTTCTGCAGGGGACAGCAATGTGCCCTTGTGGCCAAGAGAGCCAAGCACAGCCTGGGCTGCAGCAAGAGAAGTGTGGCCAGCAGGGCCAGGGAGGTTCTTCTGCCCCTCTGCTCTGCCCTGCTGAGACCACAGCTGCAATCCTGTGTCCAGTTCTGGGCTCCCCAGTGCAAGAGAGACAGAGACCTGCTGGAGAGAGTCTCAGGGAGAGTCATGAGGATGCTTAGGGGACTTGAGCATCTGCCCTGTGAAGAGAGGCTGAGAGCCCTGGGGCTGATTAGTGTGGAGAAGGCTGAGAGGGGATCTGATCAAGGTCTATCAATATCTGAGGGGAAGGGGTGTCAAGAGGAGGGGGCAAGGCTGCACCAAGCTGTGTGGTGCAGCAGACAGGCTGGAGGGAAGGAGTCCATCCAGAGGAACCTGGATAGGCTGGAGAGATGAGCCCAAGCCAGCCTCATGAGGTTCAGCAAGACCAAGGGCAAGGTCCTGCAGCGGGGTCAGGGCAATCCTAAGCACTGCTAGGGGCTGGGCAGGGACTGGCTGGAGAGCAGCCCTGGAGAAAAGGCCTTGGGGGTGCTGGGAGAGGAGAAGCTCAGCAGGAGCCAGCAGGGAGCACTTGCAGCCCAGAGAGCCAAGCACAGCCTGGGCTGCAGCAAGAGAAGTGTGGCCAGCAGGGCCAGGGAGGGGATTCTGCCCCTCTGCTCCACTCTGCTGAGACCACACCTGGAGCACTGTGTCCAGTTCTGGAGCCTCTGTGCCAGGAAGGATCTGGAGGGGCTGGAAGGTGTCCAGAGCAGGGCCATGAGGATGAGTAGAGGGCTGGAGCTGCTCTGCTATGGAGACAGACTGAGTGAGAGAGTTGGGGTTGTGCAGTCTGGAGAGGAGAAAGCTCTGAGGAGACCTTCTTGTGGCCTTCCAGGATCTGCAGGGGGCTACAGGAAAGCTGGGGAGGGACTTTTGAGGGTGTCAGGGAGGGATAGGACTGGGGGGGATGGAGCAGAACTCGAAGTGGGTAGATTCAGATTGGATGTTAGGAAGAAGTTCTTCCCCATGAGGGTGGTGAGAGCCTGGCACAGGCTGCCCTGGGAGGTGGTGGAAGCCTCATCCCTGGAGGTGTTGAAGGCCAGGCTGGAGGTGGCTGTGAGCAAGCTGATGTTGTGTGAGGTGGCTCTGGCAGGGAGATTGGAACTGGCTGATCCTTGAGGTCCCTTCCAACCCTAAAAAACCCACATTTGCTGGGGAGACCAAAGCCATCCTTGCCTGTGGGTTCTTCCTTGATCCTGGCCCACAGCAGGAGGTTGCCATCTGCTAGCAGTGCCCCCTAGCAGGCCTGAGATGGAGCAGGGCTTGCAGATGTTCTGCTTCCCAGGGTCTCTTGCTGGCAGTATAAGTTTTGACAGCCTGGAAGGGAGCACCAATGATGGAGGTGCTTTGGTTGCTCCTTCCAGCCCATGGTGCTTGCAGCACTCACCACCCAGCCTGTGTCTTCTCCACTAGCTGATTCTGCACTCACCTTTTCTTGCTGGGCCTTCTTCCCATGGCCTTCTTATTCCCCAGGGAAGTTCCAGCAGCTCTTGTAGCTCATGTAAGAAGGAAGTCATTTGATAGGCCACCTCCATCCCCTTCTCCCCTTCATCCAAACCTTCAGAGGTTTTCTGGTGGCTTTCATTAATGGAGGACCAAACCTCCCTCCCTTGCTTCAACCCCTTGAAGCTTTCTGGGGGGGAAACTTCAACCCACCACATGCTCCTTCAGGAAGCCTTGAAGGCTTGCAGTCTTGAAGGGAAAGACCACCAGAGAGATCCAGGCTTGTGATATGGGCTTGGTTTCAGAACCTTCTGTGTCCTATTTGGTGCAGGGTGGGAGGTGTGGGGCTGTGCTGCTGCAGCCAGCACGACTGACCTGCAACTGCTGCCTCCAAAGCAGGAGCTGCAGTCAGGGCTGCTGTGCCAGCAGGATCTGTGTTCCCAGGCTGACACCCACTGCACACAGAGCTGCTGCCTGCCTCTCAGTCACAGAATCATCAAATGCTTTGGCTTGGAAGGGACCTTGCAAGGTCATCCAGTCCAACCCCCCTGCAGTCAGCAGGGACATCTTCAGCTAGAGCAGGCTGCTCAGAGCCCCAAACAACCTGACCTGCAATGCTGCCAGGGTTTGGCATCTCCCACCTCTCTGGGCAGCCTGGGCCAGGCTCTCACCACCCTCAGTGTCAAACATTTCTCCCTTCTCTCCAGTATGAATCTCCCTCTTGGAGTGTCAAACCATCCCCTCTTGTCCTGTCACCACAGGCCCTGCTCAAAAGTCTGTCCCCAGCTTTCTCCTCAGCCCCTTCAAATCCTGCAAGGCCACCAGAAGGTCTCCCTGGAGCCTCCTCCAAGCTGCACAACCCCAACTCTCCCAGCCTGGCCTCACAGCAGAGGGCTTCCAGCCCTCCCAGCATGGCTGTGGCCTCCTCTGGCCCTGCTCCAACAGGTCCCTGTCTGTGCTGTGCTGAGGCCTCCAGAGCTGCCCCAGCACTGCAGGTGGGGTCTGAGCAGAGCACAGCAGAGGGGCAGAATCCCCTCCCTGCCCCTGCTGCCCACACTGCTGGGGATCAGCCCAGCACAGGGCTGGCTCTGGGCTGGCAGTGCTTGGTGCCAGTTCTTGTCCAGCTTTGCACTCCCCAGCACCCCCAGATCCTTCTCACAGAATGGTAGGGGCTGGGAGTGACTTCTGGAGATCTTCTAAGTCCAACCCTCCTCAGGGCTGTTCTCCATCCCTTCACCCCCTCAGCCTTGTCCTGATACCAGAGGTTGCCCCATCTCACATGCAGGATGGCATCACAGAATGGTTTGGGTTGGAAGAGACCTCCAGAAGTCATCCAGTCCAACCCTGCTGCAGTCAGCAGGGACATCTTCAGATGGTGAAGGTTGCTCAGAGCCCTGTCCAGCCTCACCTTGAATATCTCCAGGGATGGGGCTTCAACCACCTCCCTGGGCAACCTGTTCCAGTGTTCCACCACCCTCATGGTGCAGAACTTGTTCCTCACATCCAATCTAAATCTGCTCTGCTCCAGTTTGAAGCCACTGCCTCTAGTCCTGTCCCTTCAGGCCTCTGCAAACAGTCTCCCTCCAGCCTTCTTGCAGCCCCCTTCAAGTACTGGCAGGCTGCTCTAAGGTCTCCCTGGAGCTTTCTCTTCTCCAGGCTGTAGACCTTTGCAGCCAGTCCCTCTGCAGCCTCCTTGTAGCCCCCTTCGAGATCTCAGCCGAGAGGCCACGTTCCACGTCCTGCCCTTTGTCTGTGTGCTTCCAGTCCAGTGCCAAGGTGATGGTTGGTGGGGTTTTTTTGGTGTTTTTTTCTCTCTCCCTTCCTCCCACAGGGAGCTTACTACACCCAGCCAGTGTATGCTGCACAGCCCCATGTCATCCATCACACCACCGTGGTCCAACCCAACAGCATCCCCTCGGCCATCTACCCGGCTCCAGTGGCCGCCCCCAGGACCAACGGGGTGGCCATGGGCATGGTCGCTGGCACCACCATGGCCATGTCAGCAGGTAAGGAGTGCCCCTCAGGGGACATCTGTGCTGGCACCTGTGCTGTTTCATGTTTTCATCAGGGCTGTAGACAAGGAGATCCACAGTTGGGCCACAACGACCCCGTGCAGCGGGTGCACCATTTAGCGGGGATCTGGACGAGGGGATCCAGTCCAGCGTCAGTCAGTGTGCAGGTGGCACCAAGCTGGGAGCAGGCCTCAGTCTGCTAGAGGGTAGGAGGGCTCTGCAGAGGGACCTTGGCAGGCTGGACAGATGGGCAGAGCCCAAGGGCATGAGATTTAACAGGTCTGGGTGCCACGTTCTACACTTGGGCCACAATAATCCCAGGCAGAGCTACAGGCTGGGCTCAGAGTGGCTGGAGAGCAGCCAGGCAGAGAGGGACCTGGGGGTACTGGTTGAGAGTAGGCTGAACATGAGCCTGCAGTGTGCCCAGGTGGCCAAGAAAGCCAATGGCGTCCTGGCCTGCATCAGGAGCAGAGTGGCCATCAGGAGCAGGGAGGTCATTGTGCCCTGTGCTCAGCACTGGTTAGGCCACACCTTGAGTCCTGTGTCCAGTTCTGGGCCCCTCAGGTGAAGAAGGACATTGAGATGCTGGAAGGTGTCCAGAGAAGGGCAACAAAGCAGGGGAGGGGTCTGGAGCACAGCCCTGTGAGGAGAGGCTGAGGGAGCTGGGGTTGCTTAGCCTGGAGAAGAGGAGGCTCAGGGGAGACCTTCTTGCTCTCTCCAACTCCCTGAAGGGAGGTTGTAGCCAGCTGGGGGTTGGTCTCTTCTTGCAGGCAAGCAGCACCAGAACAAGAGGACACAGTCTCAAGCTGTGCCAGGGGAGGTTCAGGCTGGATGTGAGGAAGAAATTCTTCCCAAAAAGAGAGATTGGCCATTGGGATGTGCTGCCCAGGGAGGTGGTGGGGTCAGCATCCCTAGAGGGGTTTGAGAAAAGCCTGGATGAGACACTCAGAGCTGTGGTCTGGTTGATTAGATAGGGTTGGGTGATAGGTTGATGATCTTGAAGGTGTCTTCCAACCTAGTTGATTCTGTGATAGACAGGGAGATCGAGGCACCATCAGCAGAGTGCAGGTGGCACCAAGCTGAGTGGTGCTGTGGATCCACCAGAGGGACAGGATGGCAGCCAGAGGGGCCTGGACAGGCTGGAGAGGGGAAGCCCAGGTGAACCTCAGGAGGTTCCACAAGAGCAAGTGCAGGGCTCTGCCCCTGGGCTGGAACAATCCTCACTATCAATACAGACTGGGGGAGGAGGGGATGGAAAGCAGCCCTGAGGAAAAGGACTTGGGGGTGCTGGGAAGGGAGAAGCTGGACAGGAGCAGGCAGTGTGAGCTTGCAGCACAGAAGGCCAAGGGCAGCCTGGGCTGCAGCCAAAGCAGCGCTGGCAGCAGAGCCAGAGAGGTGATTCTGCCACTTTGCTCTGCTCTGGGGAGACCTCAGCTGGAGTGCTGTGTGCAGGTCTGGAGCCCTCAGCACAGCAAGGACCTGGAGCTGATGGAGCAGGTCCAGAGGAGGGCCAGGAAAATGCTCAGGGGGTTGGAGCAGCTCTGCTGTGAGGCCAGGCTGAGGGAGCTGGGGGTGTTCAGCCTGGAGAAGAGAAGGCTCCAGGGAGACCTAATAACAGCCTGCCAGTACCTGAAGGGGGCTGCAGGAAGGCTGCAGAGAGACTGTTTGCAGAGGCCTGCAGGGACAGGATGAAGGACAAGGGCTTGAAATGAGAGAAGAGCAGATTTAGATTGGATGTGAGGAACATCCAGCCTGGCCTTAAAAACTTCCTGGGATGAGGCTTCTCCCTGGGCAACCTGTGCCAGTGTCTCACCCCCCTCATGGGGAAGAACTTCTCCCTAACATCCAATCTGGATCTGCCCACCTCTGCTGCTGTTCTTCACAGCATGCTGCACTCATGCCAGCTTCAAACCTGAGCCCTGACAATGTGCTGCTTGCTTGGACTGGATGATCTTCAAGGTCTCTTTCAAGGCAGATATATTCTGGGATGTTATAGTTGTACTTGCTGGGTACTCCTCCTTTGCAAGTGCAAAACCACTTAGTTTCCTCCTGCTGCTGCTCTAAGGCAATTCCTTTCTGGTTAGCAGAGGAGACCCTTTTGTTTGGTTCACTCTAGAGGGATGCATCCTTACATCCTTAAATGTATTCTTTCTTAGCCTTGGATCCTGAAATGTGTTCTTTGATCCTCAAATGTTCTTTCATCCTTTCAATGTGTTCTAGCATCTTCAAGCACACTGTTCTTTCCCTCTTACATCCCCAACAACATCATTCTTGCCTGTCATAGAATCAGAGCATTGGCTGGGTTGGAAAAGACCTCCAAGAGCATCCAGTCCAAGCATGTGTGGAGAACAGGGCTGGTGAGGAGCAGCTGAGGGACCTGGGGTTGCTTAGTCTGGAGATGAGGAGGCTGAGGGGAGACCTCATTGCTCTCCCTGAAAGGAGGTTGCAGTGAGCTGGGGTTGGTCTCTTCTCTCTAGTCTCAGGTGATAGAAGGAGAGGAAATGGCCTGAAATTGTGCCAGGGGAGGGTTAGGTTGGAGATGAGGAAGAATTTGTTTCCTGGAAGAGTGGTCAGGGGTTGGGACAGGCTGCCCAGGGAGGTGTGGTGGAGTCCCCATGCCTGGAGGTGTTCATGGACCCTGTGGCCATGGCCCTTTGGGGCACGGTTCAGTGGCCACAGTGGTGCTGGGTCGGTGGTTGGAAGCGATGAACCTGGAAGTCTTTTCCAACCCAAGCAATTCTCTGATGCCTTAGCATTCCAGCAGTCACATGTGTGGAGAGGTTCCAAGGAGCTGCACATCTTTTGAGGTGCTTCAGGGGCTGCATTCTTCCTGGGGCTCTGTGCTAAGCCCAGACCGTGGCTCCTGTGTATTTATTTATCTGCTTCTGTGCTGTTGTAATGCAGATGCAAAGAGCATTTCCATTTCGACTTTCCAGCCCTTTTGTGTTGATTCTGGCAGAGCCATGCTGTCTGTCTGTTTCTCTCTCTCTCTCTTTCTAAGCTAAAGCACCTGTCCTTCTCCTTGCTGAAGTGTTTCTCCCCTGCCCCTTGCAGGAACCTTGTTGACCACCCCCCAGCACACCGCCATCGGAGCACATCCAGTGTCCGTGCCAACGTACAGGGCTCAAGGAACCCCCACCTACAGCTATGTACCTCCACACTGGTAAACCCACTGGCCAGTCCATGTAAGTCTTGCCTTGGTAAGGTCTTGCCCTGCCCTTCTTGGTTCCACAGCCACCTAGCACCCTTGTGGCTTCTCTCCTTCCTGCTGAGCTGCTGAATCCCTTTCATCCGGGGGGTGGTGGTTTGACTTCAGAAGAGCCAGGGGGCTGCCCCCAGGGAGGTGGTTGGGGTTCCATTCCTGGAGATGTTCAAGGTGAGGCTCAACAAGGCTCTGGGCAACCTGATCTAGAATAGAATAGAATTCTTGTTGAGGGTTTCCCTGCTGAGTGCAGAGGGGGTTGGACTGGATGACCTTTGGAGGTCCAACTCAGACCATTCCATCATCCCATGATTCTATCATGCCATGATTCTATGATTTGACTCCAGAAAGGCCATGTGACTCCAGAAGAGCCAACATTTTTGTGGTCAAGAGGTAGACACCAAGATGACCCAAAGGCAGGAATCCCTCTGCTGTGAGGCCAGGCTGAGAGAGTTGGGGTTTGTTCAGCCTGGAGAAGAGAAGGCTCCAGGGAGGCCTTCTGGTGGCCTTTTGGTACTTCAAGGCGGGGGTCTAAGAAAGCTGGGGACAGACTTTTGAGCATGGCCTCTTGTGACAGGACAAGGGGGGGATGGATTTAAGGTAAAAGAGGGAGATTGGACTAGGTGGAAGGAAGAAATTTTTGCCAGTGAGGGTGGTGAGAGCCTGTCCCAGGTTGCCCAGAGAGGTGGGAGATGCCCCATCCCTGAAACTTTCCCAGGCCAGGTTGTTGGCTCCAGTTGAAGATGTTCCATCTCATTGCAGGGGGAGGTGGACTAGATGACCTTGAAAGGTCCTTTTGAGCCCCAAGCAGCTATGATTCTGTATTTAGCAGTGCTCCCCAGCAGGGACAGCTTCACAGCAAGCTGTCATGGGGCTGTGAAGGCTGTGAGGAAAGTAGATAGCTTCACCTGAAGGGTGTTAGCAAAGCAGATACCTTCACCTCACACCTTCCAACTTGGCTGGCTTTAGAAGTGACCTCAATGGCTTTAAGGCTCTCAGGGCATTTCATACATTCACAGAATGGGTTGGGTTGGAAGAGACCTTGAAGATCATCCAGTCTCACCCCCCTAGCCATGGTCAAGGACACTTTCCACTAGCCCAGGCTGCTCAAGGCCTTGTCCAGTGTGGCCCTGAGCACCTCCAGGGATGGGACATCCAGGACCTCCCTGGGCAACCTGTTCCAGTGTCTCCTCCACCCTGACTGGAAAGCTGAGCACTGTGAGGATGGAAAGTTTCCTGCTTTAAGGTCTGGGATGTGTCACTCTCTCTCTCATAGTATCAATGGAATGGTTTGTGTTGGAAGAGGCCTTAAAGATAGCAGAATCACAGAAGGATAGAGGCTGGCAGGGACCTCTGGAGATCATCTAGTCCAACAACCCTACCAGGGTTGGACCTGATGATCTGAAAGCTCTGTTGCAACTGAAATGATTCTATGATTCTAGATGAGGTTGCTCAGAGCCCCATCCAACCTGACCTGGAGTGGTTCCAGGGATGGGACATCTCCCACCTCTCTGGGCAGCCTGGTTCAGTGTCTCACCACCCCTCATCATCAAAAACTTCCTCCTCATCTCTAATCTAATCCACACTGGGCATGGTGCAGGGGTGCAGAGGAGGGCAGAACTGGGTGAGGTTGGAACTAGATGATCCAGGTGCACTCTGTGCTGGGTTAAGAACTAGCTGGATGGCTAGGCCCAGAGGGTGGTGGTGAATGGTGCCACTTCCAGCTGGCAGCCAGGCACTAGTGGTGTCCCCCAGGGCTCAGTGCTGGGCCCCAGCCTGTTCAATATCTTTATTGATGATCTGGATGAGGGCATTGAGTCCATCAGCAGTCAGGTTGCAGATGACACCAAGCTGGGAGCAAGTGTTGAATTTGTTAGAGGGTAGGAGAGCTCTGCAGAGGGACCTTGCCAGGCTGGGCAGATGGGCAGAGTCCAAGGGCATCACATTGAACACATCCAAGTGCCAGGTGCTGCACATTGGCCACAGCAACCCCAGGCAGTGCTACAGGCTGGGGTCAGAGTGGCTGGAGAGCAGCTAGGCAGAGAGGGACCTGGGGGGACTGGTTGAGAGCAGGCTGAACATGAGGCAGCAGTGTGCCCAGGTGGCCAAGAAGGCCAATGGCATCCTGGCCTGCATCAGAAATCAGCAGGAGCAGGGAGGTCATTGTGCCCTGTCCTCAGCACTGGTTAGGCCACACCTTGAGTGCTGTGTCCAGTTCTGGGCCCCTCAGTTTAAGAAGGACATTGAGATGCTGGAAGGTGTCCAGAGAAGGGCAACGAGGCTGGGGAGGGGTCTGGAGCACAGCCCTGTGAGGAGAGGCTGAGGGAGCTGGGGTTGCTTAGCCTGCAGAAGAGGAGGCTCAGGGGAGACCTTCTTGCTCTCTCCAACTCCTTGAAGGGAGGTTAGAGCCAGGTGGGGGTTGGTCTCTTCTCCCAGAACAAGAGGACACAGTCTCAAGCTGCACCAGGAGAGGTTTAGGCTGGATGTGAGGAAGAAATTCTTCACAGAAAGAGTGGAATGTGCTGCCCAGGGAGGTGGTGGGGTCAGCATCCCTGGAGGGGGTTAAGAAAAGCCTTGATGAAGCACTCAGTGCCATGGTCTGGTTGATTAGATGGTGTTGGGTGATAGGTTGGACCTGATCTTGAAGGTCCTTTCCAAGCTGGTTAGTTCTGTCATGATTCTGTGATAAGGTCCTTTCTCAGCTGTTGTGGTTTAAGCTTTTCCCAGAGGGCAAAAGCCCAAATGGAAGAGATTTGGGTTGCCTCCCCTCTCCCCTTTTCCCAGCAGGGGGAAGCAAAATTAGTCAGGAGGAGGAAAGAGAAATAAAGTTACAAAAGAAACAGCCTTGAGTGGATTTGGAAGTGAAAAAGGTGACTTTGACAAGGTACAAAAGGCATTGGAGTAAAAGGAAGGTTACAAAGGTATAAGGAAAAAGGGTAAATAAAAGCCTATACAAACCCAGGCACAGCTGGCAAAGGATTCTCTGGGTGCAGGATGGATTCTCTTTAGGTGCAGGCCTTAGGAGTCTGGAGCAGCATGGAACAGTCCCCACCAGGTGGCTAACAGCAGCAGCAGCAGGAGGGTGTCAGCCAGCTGATGGCAGGAGAAGAGAGTGAGGCAGGAAATGGCCTCTCCTTAAATAGGGTTGTGGGCAGGAAGTGGGAGTGGAATAGACTGGCACCAGGACAGGGTAGAGACTGCCCTGCTGGAGAGCAGCTCCATGGAGAAAGACCTTGGAGTGCTGCTGGGCAGCAAGTTCTGCAGGGGACAGCAATGTGCCCTTGTGGCCAAGAGAGCCAATGGCATCCTGGGCTGCAGCAAGAGAAGTGTGGCCAGCAGGGCCAGGGAGGTTCTGCTGCCCCTCTGCTCTGCCCTGGGGAGACCACAGCTGCAATCCTCTTGGGCTTCCCAGTTCAAGAGAGACAGAGACCGCTGGAGAGAGTCCAAGGGAGAGCCACAAGGATGCTCAGGGGACTTGAGCATCTGCCCTGTGAAGAGAGACTGAGAGCCCTGGGGCTGTTTAGTGTGGAGAAGAGAAGGCTGAGAGGGGATCTGATCAATGTGTATCAATCTCTGAGGGGTGGGTGTCAAGTGGAGGGGGCCAAGCTCTTTTGGGTGCTGCACAGCAGTAAGCCAAGGAGCAATGGATACAAACTTGAACACAGAAGGTTTCAGCTCAACATGAGGAGAAACTTCTTTGGTGAGGGTGCCAGAGCCCTGGAGCAGGCTGCCCAGGGAGGTTGTGGAGTGTCCTTCTCTGGAGACTTTCCAAACCCCCCTGGATGCCTTCCTGTGCAGACTCCCCTGGGTGATGCTGCTCTGGCAGGGGGGTTGGACCTGATGATCTCTGGAGGTCCCTTCCAACCTCTGTGCCTCTATGATCAAAGAATCATGGAAACATAGAGTCATAGAACCTCTAATGTTCTGTGACACTGTGACTTTGACCCAGGGAGAGGGGGGAGGGGGCCAAGTCTCTGCACCCTCCTGGCTCAGCTTTCTTCGTCCACCCTGGGGGCTAGGTTCTTTTCTGCCCAGCCCACCTCCTTGGGCTGGGCTTGCAACCTAGCCCCTCGAGCTCCAAGCATTCTGTGCCCTCTCTTGATCCCTCCTAACTGCAGGCTCTTCTGATCCTTTTGCTCTCTTGCAGATCTGGAGCCCGCCGTTGTATGCAACTTAACACAAGTCTTACGTGGGCGCTGCGGCCGCCGTTCCCCGCAGCTTCCCCCTCCTCGTCTGTTTGCAAGAACAAAAAGAAAAGCAAAGTGCAAAGATCACTTTATGCATTCTTTAGTGGGTTTTGTAAAAGCTGCTCTTTTCTAATCTTCTGCCTCTTTTATTTTATTGGTTGGGTTTTGGGTTCTTTTTGTTGTTGTTGTCGTCGTCGTCGTCTCTCCTCCCTCCTTCCCCCTCACCCCCTGCCCATCCGTGGTGTTTAACACACGAGTACTGACACTGAGCAATAGGCAACTTCTCCCTCTCTCTCTCTCTCTCTCTCTCTTTGGTCCTGTCCTTTGGAAAGCTCAGAAGCTTCACTTCATTTTGGTTTGGGTTTGTTTTGGTTGTTGTTCCTCCAGCATTGCCCAGGTTGAGTGCCCCCCCAGCTCCCTCTGTGTTCGTTTGGGTTCCTGCCCCTTCCCCTTTTACGTCGTCGTTGGCGAGAGCCTCGGTTTTCTTCTTTGGCTAGTAAGAGTTGGTTGATGTTCTTCGGGGGTCCTCTTGTGACAAGCACAGCTCTGGTAGGCTTGTTGTGGTTTGATTTGGGTGGGGTTTTTGGTTTTTTCCTTGCTTTGTGTTGAAGGCTTAATCTTCCATCAAGAGCAAAACAAAAACTAGAATTGGTGTCTTCCAGCTAGCTCTGCCGTGCTCCGCAGGGAGGTTCTCAGCTCATCCCTTCTTCTGTAGGAGTGAAAGAGAGTAGCCAATAGCAACACAACACACTTGGTCTGTAGGAAGGAGGAGGGCTGGTCACCAGCAGGTCTTGGGGCTGCTCTTTCCAACTGGGCAAAGAGGTTTTGTTGTCCTCAGAGAGCTGCCTGCCCCGGGGGAGCGTCTGGCACCTCTTGGGAAGTTGAGCTGCTCCCCTTCGGCCACGTCTTGGGGCTCTTCCTTGCATGGCTACCCTTTGCAGGCTGGTGGCTGTTGAGGGAAGCAAGGAGGTGTTGAAGGGTTGATCTGAAGAGCTTTGCCAGGTCCAGGAGTTGATCTGAAGAGCTTCTCCAGGTCCAGGGGTTGGTCTGAAGAGTTTTGCTGAGTCCAGGGGCTGGTCTGAAGAAAGTCTTCAGGCCCAGGGGTTGGTCTGAGTTGCTTCTTCAGGCCCAGGGGTTGGTCTGAGTTGCTTCTTCAGGCCCAGGGGTTGGTCTGAGTTGCTTCTTCAGGCCCAGGGGTTGGTCTGAGTTGCTTCTTCAGGTCCAGGGGTTGGTCTGAGTTGCTTCTTCAGGTCCAAGGGTCAGTCTGAAGAGCTTCTCCAGGTCCTAGGCTTGGTTTGAAGAACTTCTCCAGGTCCTAGGCTTGGTCTGAAGAGCTTCTTCAGGACCAGGGGTTGATCTGAAGAGTTTCTCCAGGTCCTGTGGTTGGTCCAAAGAGCTTTGCCAAGTCCAGGGGCTGGTCTGAAGAGCTTCTTCAGGACCAGGGCTTGATCTGAAGAGCTTCTCCAGATCCTGTGGTTGATCTGAAGAGCTTCTCCAGTGTTTGTTGGTGTGGGGAAAGAGGTTGGCTGGTTGATGGAGAAGAGTCATTGAGCAGGGCAAGGGGGAAGAGGAGTAGCAGGCCTGAGACCAAACTGTGACACCTCTGTGGCATTTGAGGTGCCCCCTTCCACTTCTTGGGGCTACAGCTGGTTTGGAGACCTCCAGGAGAAATGTTGACCTGGCTCCACAGAGGAGGGCTGGAGGAGAGGGGGGATGATGTCCAGCTGCTCTGCTTGGGAAGCAGGGAGAAGCAGGGGGAAGAGGAAGCCATAGCAATAAACATGTCCCCATCCTCGTGGGAAGGCTCCTGAGAAAAGGTGAAGAGCAAGGAAGGAAGGAGATCCCCAGCTGATGTGGAGCAGGCTGGGGGACAAAGGGCACCCAGAACCTGTGGGCATCAGGGCAGCTTCTGGAGGGATGTTTGCCTTAGGTGAGGACATGAAGCTGACTGCAGCTGGGGACCTCCCACCTCAGGGTGGCAATAAATTGTCTTGAGGGCAGCAGAGAGAGTCCATATTTGCTCCATGGTTGGGTTTTAAACCCACACCACCAAACCCACCATAGAAACCAGGTGCTGCTGCTGCTGCTGCTGCTTCTCCTCCTAAGACAAAACCATGGTTGGGTTTTGGTGTCTCCCTCAAGCTTGCCCAAAGAGTTCCATCCACCCACTGGTGTGTCTGCAGCTCTCCTGTCTCTTGGGCTCACAGCTGACCACATCCAGAGCCTTGAAAGAGGTCAGGTTAAGAGATGTGGATGGGAATTGGTCAGGTTAGGAGATGTGGGTGGGGATTTCTCAAGTTAGGAGATGTGGATGGGAATCCCTCCCAGCCTGGCCTTGCCTTGCCTGGACTTCCAAGCCATGCATGGTGTTGAATCAGTGCCCAGATGTCTCCACTGGTTGCTCTGCTTTGGTCAGACCTGCATGGTATGACCAGATGGCAGTGGAGACCAACACCTTGACCAGGATGTGGAGCTCAGGCTGGAGGGTGCTTCAGAAGACAGTGACCACTTACTGACATCTGGGTGAATCCTCCTTGCTCTTGGTGGTGTCTCCCAGCTTGGCTTCTGCTGCCCTTGGAAGGAGCTACTGGAGCTCCTTCCCAGGAGCATGGGGCCAAAGAGGGAGAAGCAAGCTAAGGGTCCCAAGAGGACTTTTCCTTCCTGCTGGTTGGTCCCAGGTGGGTTGTCAGGTCGGGTTGGCACTGTCACAGCTGTGTGAGGGGCATCTGGTTGGTTCTGCTGGCTTTCAAGGAAGCCCTGAGAAAGCTCTGGTTGGACCTTCCCCAACCTCCAGGGGGAAGACTGAGCACCAGGGCTGTGGGGTGGGGAAGGTGAAGTTCTCCCATGGAGAACTTTGGGTTCATGCAAAAGGCAAGGAGGAGACATGAAAGAGTCAGTGACCTAGAGGGTTGCCCCAGTGAGCTTGGCAAAGCCAAGGGTTAGCCCTGAAGAGCAACAGGACACTTGGAAGTGGCACTGCCACATCATCCTTCCACTCTCTGTAGCATGTTGGAGTTCAACCTGGGCCAAAAAAAAAGACCCTCCCAGTAGATCACAGGACTTGAAGACCTCTCCACCACCCTTTGTTTGGCTCTCACTGATGTGTTTGAGGATCTCTCAGCACCAGAACACATAGGATAGGGTAGGATTTAGCCAACCTCACAGCATGGTGACTCCTAGGGTCCAACAAGCTTCATTCTCCTAGCCTGGGCTCTGGAGAGGACCTTACCCAACAGACACCATCCCACCCCTGGCCTAGGCACCCTTCACCCTTAACTGCTTTAGGACTGCTGAAAGTGTGGCCCACAGCTCAGCAGGAGAGGTCAATCACCCTCCTGAAAGGGAAGGAAACACTAAAGGTAGGGGAGGAAGCTCCAGGAGCTCATGGAGGGTCACCCAACACCTCTGCTGGGTTAGTTTTAACTCCTCTGCTTGGGTCAGCAGCAGAGCTGATGCTCCTCATCCCATAATGCCCAGGTAGGAACAGTCATTAACCAGGGTGTGAAGATAGTCACCAGGTCTTGGGTGAGAAGCTTTGCTGAGCACCTTTGGCAAAACAGCTTTGGGTTTAGGCTTGGACTACTGCATGCTTCCAGGGCCACCAGAAGGCCTCTGGGGGCCACCACAGAGCTCCAGGTTTGGGTAGCTCCTTCCCAAGGTGGCTTTGTGGAGCTGGGAGGGTGGGGGAGATGCTCCCTGCCACTATGTGGAGCTTGATGCCCCCCTGGCTCAAGCCAGCAGTGAGCTGCAGCTCTGTCCCTTTCCCCATGGAGAGATGTGGGGGAAGGACAAGGATAGATGGAAGGAAGGGAGGAAAGTTCATGATCCCAAGCCCTTTCCTTGGCTAAAGCCATTGCTTAAGGGAAGGTCCTGAGGAGCTCACAACCCCATGGGGGGACTCCCTTGGGGAGGACACTGATGGGGAGCCACCAGCTTCTCCAGCAAAGCTTTGCTGATGGTGGTTATGAAAAAGGGTTTCCCATGGTGAAAGGCAGGGAAGAGCAACTCTCCCCCATGAAACATGGCCTCTATTTGCCCATATCTTGAGGTTCTTCAAGCATCTAGCAGCCCTGAAACGTGGCCACCCTTTGCCCTTATCTTGATGTTCTCCAAGCATCTACTGCCCATGAAACATGGCCTCTATTTGCCCAGATTTTGAGGTTCTCCAAGCATCTATGATCCCTGAAACATGGCTTCCATTTGCCCTTATCTTGATGTTCTCCAAGCATCTACTGCCCATGAAACATGGCCTCTATTTGCCCTTATCTTGATGTTCTCCAAGGATCTATGATCCATGAAACATGGCCTCTATTTGCCCAGATTTTGAGGCTCTCCAAGCATCTACTGCCCATGAAACATGGCCTCTATTTGCCCAAATTTTGATGTTCTCCAAGGTTCTATGATCCATGAAACATGGCCTTCATTTGCCCAGATTTTGATGTTCTCCAAGCATCTACTGCCCATGAAACATGGCCTCCATTTGCCCTTATCTTGATGTTCTCCAAGCATCTACTGCCCATGAAACATGGCCTCCATTTGCCCTTATCTTGATGTTCTCCAAGCATCTACTGCCCATGAAACATGGTCTCTATTTGCCCTTATCTTGATGTTCTCCAAGCATCTACTGCCCATGAAACATGGTCTCCATTTCCCCTTATCTTGATGTTCTCCAAGCATCTACTGCCCATGAAACATGGCCTCCATTTGCCCTTATCTTGATGGTCTCCAAGCATCTACTGCCCATGAAACATGGCCTCCATTTGCCCTTATCTTGATGTTCTCCAATGATCTATGATCCATGAAACATGGCCTCTATTTGCCCAGATTTTGAGGTTCTCCAAGGATCTATGATCCCTGAAACATGGTCTCCATTTGCCCTTATCTTGATGGTCTCCAAGCATCTACTGCCCATGAAACATGGCCTCCATTTGCCCTTATCTTGATGTTCTCCAAGCATCTACTGCCCATGAAACATGGTCTCTATTTGCCCTTATCTTGATGGTCTCCAAGCATCTACTGCCCATGAAACATGGCCTCCATTTGCCCTTATCTTGATGTTCTCCAAGCATCTACTGCCCATGAAACATGGCCTCCATTTGCCCTTATCTTGATGGTCTCCAAGCATCTACTGCCCATGAAACATGGCCTCCATTTGCCCTTATCTTGATGGTCTCCAAGCATCTATGATCCATGAAACATGGCCACTCTTTGCCCAGATTTTGAGGCTCTCCAAGCATCTATCACCCCCAAAATGTGGCCACTCTTTGCCCATATTTTGAGGTTCTCCAAGCATTTATCATCCATGAAGCATAGCCTCCATTTGCCCATATTTTGAGGCTCTCCAAGCATCTATGATCCATGAAACATGGCCTCCATTTGCCCTTAGTTTGAAGTTCTCCAGGCATCTAATCAGCCCCAAGTTGTGGCAGGGTTAAAACCTCCCTCAGCAGACCAGCAAAGTGTCTGGGAGCTTTAAAATTCCAGCTGAAGGAGAAGGAAAGGAGCCCTCCAACCCCTGCTCTGGCCATTAACCCATCCCTGCCAAGAGCATGCAAGGTTTGGGGGGGTGGGGAGAATGTCATCTGAATAATGGTGGGGGCCCCCAACCTGAGGGTGCTCCTTGGAAGCCTGGAGCCATCTTGCCTCCAGGTGGCTGAGCCCTCCAGTAGCTGACTCCTCAGGACCCAGTCAGGATGGAATGACCATCAAGGCTTGGCTAAAGGCTTTGGCTTCCAGGGTAGGTAGCCAGTTCTAAGTATGGTCCTTCCTGGCACCCACCATATCCTCAGCCTCCCTCCAGGGGATTTGGGATGATGTGGTCTCCATCCAAGAGGGGCTTGCTTTCTTAGAGGGTGAAACAACCACATGGAGGCATTTGGTTCCCATAGGGCATCCCAACCAGCCAACACCAGCAAGGAGAGCTGCTGGAGACCCCAAAATCCAGCATCTTGGTGGTGGTGGTGGTGGGGCTCTGCTTTTAACTGTCCAGCTTTTGAGGTGCTCCAAGGATCTATCAGCCCTGGAATGTGGCCACCCTTTGCCACTATCTTAAGGTTCTCCAAGGATCTGTCACCCCTGAAACATGGCCTCCATTTGCCCATTAGTTGAGGTTCTCCAAGCATCTCTTGTCCACAAGTCCTTGCCACCCTTTGCCCATAGCTTGAGGGTCTCCCAGCATCCCTCACCCCCACATTGTGGCCACCCTTTGCCCATAGCTTGAGGGTCTCCCAGCATCTCTCACCCCCACATTGTGGCCACCCTTTGCCCTTATCTTAAGGTTCTCCAAGGATCTGTCACCCCTGAAACATGGCCTCCATTTGCCCATTAGTTGAGGTTCCCCAAGCATCTCTTGTCCACAAGTCCTTGCCACCCTTTGCCCATAGCTTGAGGGTCTCCCAGCTTCTCTCACCCCCACATTGTGGCCACCCTTTGCCCATAGCTTGAGGGTCTCCCAGCATCCCTCACCCCCACATTGTGGCCACCCTTTGCCCATAGCTTGAGGGTCTCCCAGCATCTCTCACCCCCACATTGTGGCCACCCTTTGCCCATAGCTTGAGGGTCTCCCAGCTTCTCTCACCCCCACATTGTGGCCACCCTTTGCCCATAGCTTGAGGGTCTCCCAGCATCTCTCACCCCCACATTGTGGCCACCCTTTGCCCATAGCTTGAGGGTCTCCCAGCTTCTCTCACCCCCACATTGTGGCCACCCTTTGCCCATAGCTTGAGGGTCTCCAAGCATCTCTCACCCCCAAGTTGTGGCCACCCTTTGCCCATAGCTTGAGGGTCTCCCAGCATCTCTCACCCCCACATTGTGGCCACCCTTTGCCCATAGCTTGAGGGTCTCCCAGCATCTCTCACCCCCAAGTTGTGGCCACCCTTTGCCCATAGCTTGAGGGTCTCCCAGCATCTCTCACCCCCAAGTTGTGGCCACCCTTTGCCCATAGCTTGAGGGTCTCCCAGCATCTCTCACCCCCAAGTTGTGGCCACCCTTTGCCCATAGCTTGAGGGTCTCCCAGCATCTCTCACCCCCACATTGTGGCCACCCTTTGCCCATAGCTTGAGGGTCTCCCAGCATCTCTCACCCCCAAGTTGTGGCCACCCTTTGCCCATAGCTTGAGGGTCTCCCAGCATCTCTCACCCCCAAGTTGTGGCCACCCTTTGCCCATAGCTTGAGGGTCTCCCAGCATCTCTCACCCCCAAGTTGTGGCCACCCTTTGCCCATAGCTTGAGGGTCTCCCAGCATCTCTCACCCCCACATTGTGGCCACCCTTTGCCCATAGCTTGAGGGTCTCCCTGCATCTCTCACCCCCACATTGTGTCTTCCCTTTGCTTTGCCCACAGCAGGACCAGGCTCTTGTTTTCTTTCCCTGCTAGCATCCCCCTAGGGCAAACTGAAGGCTGGTAAGGAGCTTGGGGTGGAGGAGAGCTTGGAACAGGAGATTCTGCGGCGTGTTGTACTGTGGCACTCCTGGGTTCACCAGGAGCTGGGTAAGGGAATGTTTGCAAAGCAGGAGTAGCAAAGGCCATGGTCTCAAGCCAGCAGTTCCCAGCTGGAAATGCTCAGATTTGCAGTGTGGGGAAAACTCCTGCTGCAAGGTGGCCACCTGCAGGGGCTGGAGCTGGCTGGGAGGGGGAGCTGGGGTTTAACTGGGGCAAAGAGGGAGCAGGGGCAGGGTGATGGCTGGGGTCAGCAGTCAGACAGCAGGGTCAGGATGGCACCAAGGGCTGCAGGATGGCAGCCAAACCCTCCCAGGGTGCAGGGTGCACTTCCTGGAGTGCAGGGGGGCACCAAGGAAATATTCCTAGGGTGCAGGGTGGCATCCAAAGCCTCCTAGGGTGCAAGATGGAACTTCCTGGGATGCAGGATGGCACCCAGGGCATTCCTGGGGTGCAGGATGGACCTTCCTGGAGTACAGGATGGCACCCAGGGAATTCCTGGGGTGCAGGATGGACCTTCCTGGAGTGCAGGATGGCACCCAGGGCATTCCTGGGGTGCAGGGTGGTATCCAAAGCTTTGCCTTCCCCCAGCCTGGAGCAAAGCAGAGCTGGGCTCCTCCCCCTCTTTTCTACTTGATCAGTATTTGGGGGTTGATTACTTTTGAGTGGTTTGAAGCATTATTGGACCTCAAGGCAAACTAAAGACCAAAAAAAACCAAAACACAACCCAAAAAAAGACTTTTTCACCCCAAAAATTCAACCATGTCTTCCAAATGGGAAGTAGGGAACAAGACCAGGAGGGTCCTTCTGAGAGCTGGGGTGGATCCCTCTAGGTTCCAGGAGGGTCCTTCTGAGAGCTGGGGTGGATCCCTCTAGGTTCCAGGAGGGTCCTTCTGAGATCTTGGTGGATCCCTTTAGGTTCCAGGTGGGTCCTTCTGAGATCTTGGTGGATCCCTCTAGGTTCCAGGTGGATCCTTCTGAGATCTTGGTGGATCCCTCTAGGTTCCAGGTGGGTCCTTCTGAGATCTTGGTGGATCCCTTTAGGTTCCAGGTGGATCCTTCTGAGATCTTGGTGGATCCCTCTAGGTTCCAGGTGGGTCCTTCTGAGATCTTGGTGGATCCCTCTAGGTTCCAGGTGGGTCCTTCTGAGATCTTGGTGGATCCCTCTAGGTTCCAGGTGGGTCCTTCTGAGATCTTGGTGGATCCCTCTAGGTTCCAGGTGGGTCCTTCTGAGATCTTGGTGGATCCCTTTAGGTTCCAGGTGGATCCTTCTGAGATCTTGGTGGATCCCTCTAGGTTCCAGGTGGGTCCTTCTGAGATCTTGGTGGATCCCTCTAGGTTCCAGGTGGGTCCTTCTGAGATCTTGGTGGATCCTACTCAGATCCTGGAACCCAGAAGGGCCAATCAAGATCTTAAAAAGACCTTCCTGGAATCCAGAAGGGCCAACCAAGATCTCTGAAGGATCCTTCTGGAATCCAGAAGGACCAACCAAGATCTCAGAATGATCCTCCTGGAACCCAGAAGGACCAACCAAGATCTTAAAAGGACCTTCCTGGAATCCAGAAGGACCAACCAAGATCTCAGAAGGATCCTCCTGGAATCCAGAAGGACCAACCAAGATCTCAGGATGATCCTCCTGGAACCTAGAAGGAGATGCCCTGGAAATGCCCCACAGCCACCCTGGTTTGTCCATCCAAGGTGGTAAATTTTAGGGGTGGGGGGGAGGAGTGGGGGTGGAAGGGAGGGGTTGGGGTTGGGGTTTCTTTGTGTCCCCTCCATCCCACCCCACCCACCCCCCCCCCCCAGATTTGTTTTCTGTTCTGGTTTTGGGGTTCTGAAGATCAGGTTGTGATCTCCCCCCTGCCCCCTTTCAGCCAAGACTTTGTAAACCCTGTGGGGCTGGTTTGTTTCCTGGGAGATTGTAGAAGGTTGGAGAACTTAACTCAAA
Organism: Dryobates pubescens; assembly: GCF_014839835.1. NCBI lineage: Eukaryota > Metazoa > Chordata > Aves > Piciformes > Picidae > Dryobates > Dryobates pubescens. Next base: position 16,242,048 of record NC_071621.1, on the reverse strand, counting down.
TGTTTCCAAAAAAAAAAGAAAAGAAAAGAAAAGGAAAAGGAAAAAAAAAATAAAATGAAGAATAATAATTAAAAAAAGAACACACAAAAAAAAAAAAGACCAAAAAAAAAGTAATGAATTAAAGTCAATAAAAGAGCCCAAAAGGGTTTGGTGGTTGAGTGGTTTTTTTCTTGGTTTGGGGGGAGAAGGGAACAGGCTCAGCCTCTGCTGGAGGTGGAGAAGGGAACAGGCTCAGCCTCTGCTGGAGGTGGAGAAGGGAACAGGCTGAACCTCTGCTGGAGGAGGAGAAGGGAACAGGCTCAGCCTCTGCTGGAGGTGGAGAAGGGAACAGGCTGAGCCTCTGCTGGAGGTGGAGAAGGGAACAGGCTGAACCTCTGCTGGAGGTGGAGAAGGGAACAGGCTCAGCCTCTACTGGAGGTGGAGAAGGGAACAGGCTGAGCCTCTGCTGCAGGTGGAGAAGGGAACAGGCTGAGCCTCTGCTGGAGGTGGAGAAGGGAACAGGCTGAGCCTCTGCTGCAGGTGGAGAAGGGAACAGGCTGAGCCTCTGCTGCAGGTGGAGAAGGGAACAGGCTGAACCTCTGCTGGAGGTGGAGAAGGGAACAGGCTCAGCCTCTGCTGGAGGTGGAGAAGGGAACAGGCTGAGCCTCTGCTGGAGGTGGAGAAGGGAACAGGCTGAGCCTCTGCTGGAGGTGGAGAAGGGAACAGGCTGAGCCTCTGCTGGAGGTGGAGAAGGGAACAGGCTGAACCTCTGCTGGAGGTGGAGAAGGGAACAGGCTGAGCCTCTGCTGGAGGTGGAGAAGGGAACAGGCTCAGCCTCTGCTGGAGGTGGAGAAGGGAACAGGCTGAACCTCTGCTGGAGGTGGAGAAGGGAACAGGCTGAACCTCTGCTGGAGGAGGAGAAGGGAACAGGCTCAGCCTCTGCTGGAGGTGGAGAAGGGAACAGGCTGAGCCTCTGCTGGAGGTGGAGAAGGGAACAGGCTGAACCTCTGCTGGAGGTGGAGAAGGGAACAGGCTCAGCCTCTACTGGAGGTGGAGAAGGGAACAGGCTGAGCCTCTGCTGCAGGTGGAGAAGGGAACAGGCTGAGCCTCTGCTGGAGGTGGAGAAGGGAACAGGCTGAGCCTCTGCTGGAGGTGGAGAAGGGAACAGGCTGAGCCTCTGCTGGAGGTGGAGAAGGGAACAGGCTCAGCCTCTGCTGGAGGTGGAGAAGGGAACAGGCTGAGCCTCTGCTGGAGGAGGAGAAGGGAACAGGCTGAGCCTCTGCTGGAGGAGGAGAAGGGAACAGGCTGAGCCTCTGCTGGAGGTGGAGAAGGGAACAGGATCAGCCTCTGCTGGAGGTGGAGAAGGGAACAGGCTGAGCCTCTGCTGGAGGTGGAGAAGGGAACAGGCTCAGCCTCTGCTGGAGGTGGAGAAGGGAACAGGCTGAACCTCTGCTGGAGGTGGAGAAGGGAACAGGCTGAACCTCTGCTGGAGGTGGAGAAGGGAACAGGCTGAGCCTCTGCTGGAGGTGGAGAAGGGAACAGGCTGAACCTCTGCTGGAGGTGGAGAAGGGAACAGGCTGAGCCTCTGCTGGAGGTGGAGAAGGGAACAGACTCAGCCTCTGCTGGAGGTGGAGAAGGGAACAGGCTGAGCCTCTGCTGGAGGTGGAGAAGGGAACAGGCTGAGCCTCTGCTGGAGGAGGAGAAGGGAACAGGCTGAGCCTCTGCTGGAGGAGGAGAAGGGAACAGGCTCAGCCTCTGCTGGAGGTGGAGAAGGGAACAGGCTCAGCCTCTGCTGGAGGAGGAGAAGGGAACAGGCTGAACCTCTGCTGGAGGAGGAGAAGGGAACAGGCTCAGCCTCTGCTGGAGGTGGAGAAGGGAACAGGCTGAGCCTCTGCTGGAGGTGGAGAAGGGAACAGGCTGAACCTCTGCTGGAGGAGGAGAAGGGAACAGGCTGAGCCTCTGCTGGAGGAGGAGAAGGGAACAGGCTGAGCCTCTGCTGGAGGTGGAGAAGGGAACAGGCTGAGCCTCTGCTGGAGGTGGAGAAGGGAACAGGCTGAACCTCTGCTGGAGGAGGAGAAGGGAACAGGCTCAGCCTCTGCTGGAGGTGGAGAAGGGAACAGGCTGAGCCTCTGCTGGAGGTGGAGAAGGGAACAGGCTGAGCCTCTGCTGGAGGTGGAGAAGGGAACAGGCTGAGCCTCTGCTGGAGGTGGAGAAGGGAACAGGCTGAGCCTCTGCTGGAGGTGGAGAAGGGAACAGGCTGAACCTCTGCTGGAGGAGGAGAAGGGAACAGGCTCAGCCTCTGCTGGAGGTGGAGAAGGGAACAGGCTGAGCCTCTGCTGGAGGTGGAGAAGGGAACAGGCTCAGCCTCTGCTGGAGGTGGAGAAGGGAACAGGCTCAGCCTCTGCTGGAGGTGGAGAAGGGAACAGGCTGAACCTCTGCTGGAGGTGGAGAAGGGAACAGGCTGAACCTCTGCTGGAGGTGGAGAAGGGAACAGGCTCAGCCTCTGCTGGAGGTGGAGAAGGGAACAGGCTCAGCCTCTGCTGGAGGTGGAGAAGGGAACAGGCTGAACCTCTGCTGGAGGTGGAGAAGGGAACAGGCTGAACCTCTGCTGGAGGTGGAGAAGGGAACAGGCTCAGCCTCTGCTGGAGGTGGAGAAGGGAACAGGCTCAGCCTCTGCTGGAGGTGGAGGAGGGAACAGGCTCAGCCTCTGCTGGAGGTGGAGAAGGGAACAGGCTGAGCCTCTGCTGGAGGTGGAGGAGGGAACAGGCTCAGCCTCTGCTGGAGGTGGAGGAGGGAACAGGCTCAGCCTCTGCTGGAGGTGGAGAAGGGAACAGGCTCAGCCTCTGCTGGAGGTGGAGGAGGGAACAGGCTCAGCCTCTGCTGGAGGTTGGTGGTGGAGCTTGATGGTGTCCAACCCAACCTTGGGTTGGGGTTTCCCTCCCTCCCCACCCCCTAAAGGGATTCTACAGGAACAGCTCCAGAGTGGAGGGTGAGGTCTTCATGGTGAGCAGGCATCATCACCATGCTCTCCTGGGTGGATGGAGGCTCTGGAGTAGAGATGGAGATGGCAGGAGAGCAGCTTTGGCCAGAGCAACCCAGGCCTGGGTTGGGGTGGGGTAAGGTTGGAGCTGTCCTGTGGTCCAGAGACCTTAGCATGCGATGTGGGATGTTGGCAGCTGGTGAGGGAGGGCAAGCAAGAGCTCAGGCTGTTCCTGGAGAGGCTTCAACAGACCTAGGAGGTGGCCAGGAGAGGCCATCCTGGCTGGGCAACGTCCTCCGTCGCATGGTGCCTCCAGGGGAGCTGCGGGTCCTGGAGATGCTCTCCAGCAGGCTGCCCACAGCAGGGCCCCCACCACCACCACTGTCACAGAGATGCTCTCCATCAGGTCACCATGCCAAGGCCACCAGCACAGCTCCTGGAGGTGCTCTCCATCAGGTCACCATGCCAAGGCCACCAGCACAGCTCCTGGAGGTGCTCTCCATCAGGCCACCATGCCAAAGCCACCAGCACAGCTCCTGGAGGTGCTCTCCATCAGGTCACCATGCCAAGGCCACTAGCACAGCTCCTGGAGGTGCTCTCCATCAGGTCACCATGCCAAGGCCACCAGCACAGCTCCTGGAGGTGCTCTCCATCAGGCCACCATGCCAAAGCCACCAGCACAGCTCCTGGAGGTGCTCTCCATCAGGTCACCATGCCAAGGCCACCAGCACAGCTCCTGGAGGTGCTCTCCATCAGGCCACCATGCCAAGGCCACCAGCACAGCTCCTGGAGGTGCTCTACATCAGGCCACCATGGTGTGGCCACTACCACTTGCTTTGGAGCTCCCAGAGACGTTCTCTCCACCAGGCCACCACACCATGGCCACCAGGGACAGGGAATCCTCCTCTCCAGCTGGGCAAGATGTTGGCTTTGCTGTGGGCACCTTGGTGACAGGAGCAGGGCCAAGCTGCCAGCTCCACCACCTGCTGGCTTTCCACAGGGTGCCCAGGGTCCCTCTGTCCTCACCGTGGGGGCTTTGTGGATGTCACCGGCCCCCAGAGGCAGCTCCCAGGCCAGGTGCTGGCTGTGTAGGACAAAGGATGAACTTCATCTGTAGGTGAAGCTGGATTGGACTCTTTACACCACCCAAGGTGGCAAGAGCCACTCAGTGTCACTCTCTCAGCCACAGTGACTCTCAGCACCCAGGGCCATCCCAGGTTGGAGAGGACAACTCCTCCTTCCAGGGCAAACAGCCAGGTTATCCCCACCCCCACCCCCAGCTGGCCCCACCTGCAGCACCTGGTCCAGGCCCCCCATAAGGATGCTGAGGACCTGCAGGATTTGGCCACAGGTTGAGGAAGGTCAAGGTGTCCCCAGATTGACAGGAGCTGGAGGTCCAGGATGGCACCTGAGGGGCTGCAGTGACCACTGAGCATCAGTGCCATGAGCTGGGGGGCGCTCAGCTGGGCAGAGGGGATGGCAGGACAGGGGGCTGCAGGTGTCTGTGGGCAGAGGTGAGTTTGCATAGAGCCATGGAATGGTTTGGGTTGGCAAAGCCTTCCAAGGTCATCAGATGCAACCTTCAGCCCAGCACCACCATGGCCATCAAACCATGGCCCCAGGTGCCATATCCAAAGGTTTCTGGAGCACCTCCAGGCATGGGGACTCCACCACCTCCCTGGGCAGCCTCTGCCAATCCCTCACCACTCTGGAAGCAAAGAAATTCTTCCTCATCTCCAACCTAACCCTCCCCTGGCACAATTTCGGGCCACTTCCTCTCCTTCTATCAGCTGATACCAAGGAGAAGAGCCCAGTCCCCACCTCGAGAGCCAGAAGGGTTCCCCTCAGTGTCCTCCAGACTGACCACCCCCAGCTCCCTCAGCTGCTCCTCCCCAGCCCTGTTCTCCACACCCTTCTCCAGCTCTGTTGCCCTTCTCTGGCCCTGCTCCAGCCCTCACTGGCCTTGGAGTGAGGGGCCCAAAACTGACCCCAGGATTCCAGGTGCACCCTCCCCAGTGCCCAGCCCCAGGGCACAATCCCTGCCCTGCTCCTGCTGCCCACACCATCGCTGCTCCAGCCCAGGCTGCTGCTGCCCCTCTTGGCCACCTGGGCACCCCCTGGCTTGTCTTCAGCCAGCTGCCAACCAGCACACCTCAGGTCTTTACCTGCTGGGCACTTTCCAGCCACTCTGCCCCCAGCCTGGAGCCCTCCTGGGGGTTGTTGTGCCTCAAGTGCAGCACCCAGCCCTTGGCTTTGTTGAACCCTATCCCCTGGATGCAGCCTGTGTGTGCATGTACATACATGCATGGGCACAGGGAGAGAGCTCCATCTGCAAGCCTGGGGGTGTTTGCATGTGTGTGCTGCTGTCCTCTGGAACAATCCTCACTATCAATACAGACTGGGGGAGGAGGGGATGGAAAGCAGCCCTCAGGGAAAGGACTTGGGGCTGCTGGTGGGGGAGAAGCTGGACAGGAGCAGGCAGTGTGAGCTTGCAGCACAGAAGGCCAAGGGCAGCCTGGGCTGCAGCCACAGCAGCGCTGGCAGCAGAGCCAGAGAGGTGATTCTGCCACTTTGCTCTGCTCTGGGGAGACCTCAGCTGGAGTGCTGTGTGCAGGGCTGGAGCCCTCAGCACAGCAAGGACCTGGAGCTGATGGAGCAGGTCCAGAGGAGGGCCAGGCAAATGCTCAGGGGGTTGGAGCAGCTCTGCTGTGAGGCCAGGCTGAGGGAGCTGGGGGTGTTCAGCCTGGAGAAGAGAAGGCTCCAGGGAGACCTAATAGCAACCTGCCAGTACCTGAAGGGGGCTACAGGAAGGCTGCAGAGAGACTGTTTGCATAGGCCTGCAGGGACAGGATGAGAGGCAATGGCTTCAACCTGGAGCAGAGCAGATTTGGATTGGATGTGAGGAACAAGTTGTGCCCCATGAGGGTGGTGGAACACTGGAACAGGTTGCCCAGGGAGGCTGTGGGTGCCTCTTCCCTGGAGGTGTTGAAGGCTAGGCTGGATGAGGCCATGAGCAACCTGAGCTGGTGGGAGATGTCCCTGCCCATGGCAGGGGGCTGGGACTGGATGACCTTTAGGGTCCCTTCCAACCCCAGCCGTTCTCTGTCTCTGCTTTCCCTGCACAGCTGCCTGCGTGAGGGAGGGCAGGCAGCCCCTGCAGCTGCCCATGAGTCACCCCACAGCCCCCCTGGCTGCGCCACCCAGTACCAGGCCCTGGCAGCAGCCTGCAGCGCTCTGTGTGGCACTCTCTTCGCTCCCTGTCCCTTGGCTGTGTCCCTGTTTGTGGCTGGCTCTAGGTGTGTGCAGATGTCTCCGTGCACGTCCACACAGGGGTGGCTTTGTGCCCGTGGGACCAGAGGGGGAATCACAGCCAGCCACAGAATCCTTTTGGTGGGAAAAGACCTTGGAGATCCTCCAGCCCAACCACTTTACAACCCTACCAAGGCTGGTGCTGAGCCATGGCCCTCAGCACCACAGCTCTGCCTCTTTGAAACACCTCCTGGGATGGGGAGTCAGCCACCTCCCTGGGCAGCCTGTGCCAGTCCTTGAGAACCCTTTCAGTGGAGAAGTTTCTTCTGGTGTCCAACCCAACCCTCCCCTGCTGCAGCTTGAGGCCATTCCTTCATGTCTTGTCACTGGTTCCTTGGGAGAAGAGACCAACCCCCATGGGGCTCCAAGCTCCTCTCAGGGAGCTGTAGAGAGCTGGAAGGTCTCCCCATCAGCCTCCTTTCCTCCAGACTAACCAACTCCTCCCCAGCCCTGTTCTCCAGACCCTTCCCCAGCTTTGCTCTCCTACTCTGGACCTGCTCCAGCCCTCAGTGTCCTTCTTGGAGTGAAGAGCCCAGAACTGAGCCCAGGACTCAAGGTGTGGTCCCACCAAGTGCCCATGGGGTCCAGGGGGACAATTGCTGTCCTGGATCCTGCTGGCCACACTACTGAAGACCCAGGCCAGGCTGCTGGTGGCCTTTTTGGCCACACCTTAGCTCACCTTCAGCCACTGCTGACCAGCACCCCAAGGTCTTTCTCTACTGGGCAGTTTCCAGCCACTCTGCCCCCAGCCTGGAGCCTTCATTGCATTGTTGGGCCCCAAGTGCAGCACCCAGCACTTGGCCTTGGTGTACCTCATCCCATTGGCCTCAGCCCATCAATCCAGCTAGGCCAGGTCCCTCTGCAGATCCTTCCCACCCTCCAGCAGCTCAACACCTTGCACCAGCACCCACCCCTGCTCCCCCATCAGTACCCACCCCACAACCCCTATGGCACCTTAAATGGTGGGAGGAAACAGGAGGGTGGGAATCACCCAGCCCCTTCAGGCTCAATCTGTAAAGTATTTGTGGAAGCCTCCCAGCTCTGGAAGAGGCTTGGGAGTGCTGGGCTGCTCTAGCCTCACCAGCTGTTCAGGAAAGGAGTGGACATGGCACTTCCACAGCATCACAGAAACATTCAGGCTGGAAAAGACCCTCAGGGTCACCAAGCCCAACCCAGGACCCTACTCTGCAAGGCTCACCCCTAAACCATAGCCCCAAGCACCACAGCCAAACCACCAGGCTTGGGGGCTCAACCCCCTCCCTGCCCAGCACATTCCAGTGCCTGACCACTCTTGCCATGAAGAAATGTTTCCTACTGTCCAGTCTAAGCCTACCCAGGCACAGCTTGAGGCCATTCCCTCTTGGTTCTATCACTAATGACCTGTGAGAAGAGACCAGCAGCAGCCTCTCCACAACCTCCTTTCAGGTAGCTGTAGACAGCAATGAGGTCTCCCCTCAGCCTCCTCTTCTCCAAACTAACCATCCCCAGCTCCTTCAGTTGCTCTCCATCACATTTATTCTCCAGGCCCTTCCCAGCTTCCTTGCCCTCCTCTGCCCTGGCTCCAGCACCTCCACATCTCTCCTGTATTGAGGTGCCCCAAGCTGGACACAGCACTGGAGGTGTGGCCTGACCAGAGCTGAGTCCCAGGGGACAATCCCCTCCCTGCCGCTGCTGGACACAGCATTGCTGATGCCAGCCAGGAGGCCTTTGGCTTTCTTGGCCACCTGGGCACACTGCTGGCTCCTCTTCAATAGGGACATGGTGGTCTTAGGTGGACAGTCAGCCAAACTCAGTGACCTTGGAGGATCCAAGCCTACCACTTCCATGACTCTCTGACCTCACCAGATGCCCTCGTTCCACTTCAGTGTTAAGCCCTCAGCCGTCAGCCTCCTCAAGCCCCGTTGTGACCCAAGAAGGATCCCTCCCATCAAGGGTCTCCCTCCACCCCACCTCTCCCTCTGCACCTCCTCACCTCGGGGGTCCCATCAATGCTTCTCAAGCATGGGGGCTTCATCCCACTGCCAGCAGGGAGGGGAGCATAGGGAGGGTCCCCCCCGACCTCGTTCTTCATCTCAGGGATCCTGGACACCCGAAACCTGTTTGGGGAGGGAGGGGAACATCATCACATGGGCTTGTCCCCACCCTGGGGAAGAGGGGGGAGATGCTGTGGTGGGCTGGTGTCCCCACTCACCTGCCCACAGAGAGGATGGTGACCTCACTGGGTCGCCCCCCAGGCTTGGGGACTTGGGTGGCATTGAGTGGTGGCAGCACCTCCGGCCACTTCCTCTGGCTGCAGCGGGCACACGGGGCTGGGCCCTGCACCGTGTGGAGATGCTCCTGATGCCAGCAGGTGAGGGGAAACTGAGGCAGGAGGTGGAGCCTGGAAAGGGAGGAAGGGGGTGGGGGCAGGATGCCATCAGCATGGGGTTGGTCCCACCAGGGAGGGCTCCTTGGTGCAGCCTTAGAGGGCTCTTACTTATCTGGGGGGGCACATCCCAGGGGTGGCATCGGTTGCTGGCTGTGATGTTCCCTCAGCAGCTCCTCCAGGGCTGCAGCGTTTTCTGGGGGGGGGGGGAAGGGACACCAAGGCAGGGTCACAGGGGGTCCCTCTGACATCACAACCCACCCCAGGAACCCCTCCTGACCTTTCTTCTCGGTGATCAGCCTCACCAGCACCCCGATGGTGTCCTCGTTGGCATCCTCCAGCTGGTAGATGGAGCTGGGACCTGCAGGCAGAAGTTGGTGGGGAGGATTGAGGCCAACTACCTGTGGAGCAAAGAGAGGGAGCCCAGCCCATCACTAGTGACACAGACCCATAGAATGGTTTGGGATGGAAGGGACCTCATGGTGGGGACAAACCTACCACAGCTGATGCAGACTCACTGTGAGCCCTTGCTCAGGCCAAGCCACCCCAAGGGAGCAGCCCCAAGCCCTGAGATCCCTGTGTGGCCCACCCCAAGAGCAGCTCCCAGCCATGGGACAACATGGGGGCCCCCAGGAGAAGCAGCAAGAGAGAAGCCACATTTCTGATCAGCCCTTGCCCTAGAAGAAGCTTTGAGGAAGGACAGAAAAGGAGGAGGAAGAATCTGGGGAGGAGAAAAAGAACCCCACACACCCTCAACCCAAATGAAGCATCTCCCCAGGTCTTGAGCTGCTGCAAAATGCCAGGTGGGAAAGGTTTTTGGGGTGCTCAGGTGTGTGATGAGGGATAAACCCTGCCAAGCATGAGCAGGATGCCCTGGGACAAGGAGGAGCAGGGCACACAGGGGTGGGCTAAGCGAGGGGAGGTGGATGTGGGAGGGATTCGGGGTCACCAAAAGCCATCTGCAGGCACAGCCAGGGGCTCACCAGTGCCACCAGGCTGGGGGTCCTTGGTGGCAGTGCAGTAGTAACCCTTCTTCTTCAGCAGGTTGCAGACCAGGATGCCCAACAGCCCCATGGCACAGAAGACTGGGACGATGGTGAGCACGGCTGCCTGTGCCTCTGCTGCCTCCTGCCCTTCCTCCCCCATCAAGGGGGCTCCTGTCCTGTTGGGCGCCATGGGCTGGCCCGGCGTCTCGGGGCTGCGGGGTCGACGGCGGCCTGGGGGGGGGAGGAGCTTTGTTGGGGTGAAACCTCAGTTTCCCAGGAGCCCCACTGCAGGCAGAAGCCACTCACAGCATCTCAGAGCCACAGCAGCAACCAGGTTGGAAGAGACTTCCAAGATCATCAAGTGCCACCAATCACCCAACCCTATCTAATCAATCAGACCAAGGCACTGAGGGCCTCATCCAGGCTCCTCTTAAACTCCTCCAGGGATGGTGACTCCACCACCTCCCTGGGCAGCACATTCCAATGGGCAATCCCTCTTGCTGGAAGAACTCCTTTCTAAGACCAAGCCTAAACTTCCCCCTGCACAGCTTGAGGCTGTGTCCTCTTGTTCTGGTGCTGGTTGCCTGCCTGGGAGAAGAGACCAACCCCCAGCTGGCTACAACCTCCCTTCAGGGAGTTGCAGACAGCACTCATGCCACGAGTGGACATCAGAGTATGGTAGGGCTTGGAAGGGAGCACTGCAGATTGAGTCCAACCCCCCTGCCAAAGCAGGATCACCTAAGAACACATTCAGATGGGTCTTGAAAGCCTCCAGAGAAGGAGGCTCCACACCCCCTCTGGGCAGCTTGCTCCAGGGCTCCAGCACCCTCACACCGAAGACCTTTCTCCTCACGTTGAGGTGGAACCTGCTGGGAGGTGTTCTCAGCTGCCACATCCCAGCAGGACATCACACCCCACCTTGAGGAGGCCACATCTCGTGGCATTCCCCAGGGTGAGCATCACCACAAGCTCCTTCAGCACCCCCAAGGCTGGGGGGAGGGAGGTCACACCTGAAGCCTGGGCACCCACCTGGGCACCCCGTGGCACCGCGGGGAGCGTTGGTGCAGGGCAGGCACCGGCCCCGGGGGTCCCTCTCCCCTTCAGGGCTGTAAAACCTGTGGGGTGGGAGGGGAGGGTCAGGAGATGGTCCACAGTTGGCAGCAGGGCTGGGGGGTATGCAGGGATACCCCTCTAGAGGGGCTCACCCTGGCAGGCAGGTTCCACAGCGGCTGTCGGTCACCGTTGTCCCTGGCGCCACCAGGACCCTGTTCCTGGCCCAGCAGCGGGTGTGAGAGGAGCAGGATAGGTCCCCTGCTGAGAAGGTGCCAGGGGGACAAGCTCGGCACGGTGCCCCCGAGCCACACTCCTGCAGGGAGGGGAAGGGAGGTGAGCCAGGGAGGGACCCTGCACCTCTGCTCCCCAGTGGATGTGCCGCAGCTGGCCCTGGCTTACCCCCGTGGGCTCCTCTCCAGGTGGGCATCCTCCCTGCTCCTGGGGACTGCAGCTCCCCACCACCGCACCAGGTCCGAGTAGCACCTGTGGGAGAGGAAAAGAGCAGTGCTGAGTGCCAGCTGCTCCAGCTGGAGGCCTGTGTGAGGTGGTGGTGGGCTTGGGTGCGGGCGAGATGGCAGAGGTGAACCCACGCCAAGCAATGCTGGGGGATGCAAAGTGGTCATCTGGGCCAGGCCAGACGCCAACCAGTCACGAGTGACACAGTGGGGTGGGTGCAAATCCATCACTGATTGCACCATAGCTGATGGAGACACAGCCCGTGATGGATGGAAGCTACCATGTGTGCCATGGTGGATGGAAACCCATCCCATGGTGGATGGAAGCTGCCACAGGTGCCATGGTGGATGGAAGCCCATCCCATGGTGGATGGAAGCCACCACAGGTGCCATGGTGGATGGAAGCCCATCCCATGGTGGATGGAAGCTGCCACAGGTGCCATGGTGGATGGAAACCCATCCCATGGTGGATGGAAGCTGCCACAGGTGCCATGGTTGATGGAAATCCATGCCATGGTGGATGGAAGCTGCCACAGGTGCCATGGTGGATGGAAACCCATCCCATGGTGGATGGAAGCTGCCACAGGTGCCATGGTGGATGAAAAACCATTCCATGATGGATGGAAGCCAACACAGGTGCCATGGTGGATGGAAACCCATCCCATGGTGGATGGAAGCTGCCACAGGTGCCATGGTGGATGGAAGCCCATCCCATGGTGGATGGAAGCCACCACAGGTGCCATGGTGGATGGAAGCCCATCCCATGGTGGATGGAAGCTGCCACAGGTGCCATGGTGGATGGAAACCCATCCCATGGTGGATGGAAGCTGCCACAGGTGCCATGGTTGATGGAAATCCATGCCATGGTGGATGGAAGCTGCCACAGGTGCCATGGTGGATGGAAACCCATCCCATGGTGGATGGAAGCTGCCACAGGTGCCATGGTGGATGAAAAACCATTCCATGATGGATGGAAGCCAACACAGGTGCCATGGTGGATGGAAACCCATCCCATGGTGGATGGAAGCTGCCACAGGTGCCATGGTGGATGGAAGCCCATCCCTTGCTGGACGGAAGCCACCACAGGTGCCATGGTGGATGGAAACCCATCCCATGGTGGATGGAAGCCACCACAGGTGCCATGGTGGATGGAAGCTGTCACAGGTGCCATGGTAGATGGAAAACCATTCCATGGTGGATGGAAGCTGCCACAGGTGCCATGGTGGATGGAAGCCCATCCCATGGTGGATGGAAGCCCATCCCATGGTGGATGGAAGCTGCCACAGGTGCCATGGTGGATGGAAACCCATTCCATGATGGATGGAAGCCAACACAGGTGCCATGGTGGATGGAAACTGCCACAGGTACCAAGAAGGATGCAAACCCATCCTATGCACCATGGCAGCTGCAGAGCCAGCACCAGTGCCATGATGTACTCAGATCCAGCCCATGCACCATGGCAGGTGCAAACCATTCCCATGGAGGCAAGGTCAGTGTGTCCCAGGTGCTGGGATGGGTGCAGCCCATGGCAGATAGGACCCCATCAGATGGAACCTACCAGGGGTTAGCACTCATCAAGTCACCACCAAAGACACCCTGGGGCCATCCTTGGCATGCACCACAGCAGATCCCAGCCCCTGGCTGGCAGTGGGAGGGAGCCCAGCCCATCACTAGTGACACAGAACCATAGAATGGTTTGGGATGGAAGGGACCTCATGGTGGGGACAAACCTACCACAGCTGATGCAGACTCACTGTGAGCCCTTGCTCAGGCCAAGCCACCCCAAGGGAGCAGCCCCAAGCCCTGAGATCCCTGTGTGGCCCACCCCAAGAGCAGCTCCCAGCCATGGGACAACATGGGGGCCCCCAGGAGAAGCAGCAAGGGAGAAGCCACATTTCTGATCAGCCCTTGCCCTAGAAGAAGCTTTGAGGAAGGACAGAAAAGGAGGAGGAAGAATCTGGGGAAGGGGAAAACCAAACCCCCAAACCCTCAACCCAAATGAAGCATCTCCCCAGGTCTTGAGCTGCTGCAAAATGCCAGGTGGGAAAGGTTTTTGGGGTGCTCAGGTGTGGCTGTGATGATGTGGTGGTGATGCTGGGATGGGTTCAAGCATCAGGGGGGCTAAAAGCAGAGATGCAGAGAGATGGGATGGGATGGGATGGGATGGGGTGGAGGCCACACTCACCCCCAGGATGGTGACGAGCCACCAGCACATCCCAATCCTCTTCATCACCAGGGGAGACCTGCCCGAGGGGAGCATCACTGTCACCATCCAGGGAAAATCCCAGTGGAGAAGCAATGTAGGCCTCACATGGGGATGCTCCAAGGCATCTGCCTAAATCTTCCTGCAGCAGTGGTCCTCCACCATGCCCCTGCAAGTTTTATCAGAGGTTTTATGGGGAGGCTCAGCATCATCCCCTCCTTCCCTTGCAGCTCCCAACTCCATCCCTGATGGGAGAGGGACCAAACCCCGCAATGGAGTCAGGGACTGACCACGCAAGGTGCAAGGGAAGGAGCAGATGATGCTAAACACCAGGAAAGAGAGGATTGTCCTCCTCTGGAGGAAATCCCTTTTTTCCCCCCTCCTATCTGCCACAAGGAAATGAAGCCACTGAAAGGAAATAAAGAATCAAGTCACACCGAAGCTGTTTCCCCACTGGCTCATTCCTTCCACCTCCTCCTCCTCCCCCCTCTTTCAGGCTCAGTAACTAATGATTAAAATTAAAATAATTGCTGACAGCACAGGGAAAGGAGAGGGGGGGAAGAAAACCCAACCACCAAACCACAACAAACACAGGGGGGGAAAAAAAGAACAAGAGCCCAAACCCGGATCCAGCTTCTGCTGCCCGCATGGAAACTCTCCCGGTCGTCACGGTCCCCTGAGAGCCACCCTGGAGCTTCATTACAGCCTTGGCCTGACGAGGTTCTCCTCATTAGTGGCCAGCATCAGTGCTCTGAGATGCAGCTCATTAACATTTGGGAGGTGGGATGCTGAGGGGGTGTGGGGAGGGTGGGAGGTGGGGAAGAGCAGGGTAGGGGTGGGGAATTGAGACACTTGAATGCGGCCAGAGAAGGGCAACGAGGCTGGGGAGAGGTCTGGGGCACAGCCCTGTGAGGAGAGGCTGAGGGAGCTGGGGTTGCTTAGCCTGGAGAAGAGGAGGCTCAGGGGAGACCTCAATGCTCTCTACAACTCCCTGAAAGGAAGTTGTAGACATGTGTGGGTTGGTCTCGTCTCCCAGGCAACCAGCACCAGAACAAGAGGACACAGTCTCAAGTTGCGCCAGGGGAAGGTTAGGTTGGAGGTGTGGAGAAAGTTCTTCCCAGACAGAGTAATTGGCCACTGGGATGTGCTGCCCAGGGAGGTGGTGGAGTCACTGTCCCTGGAGGTGTTCAACACAGGATTGGCTGTGGCACTTGGAGCCATGGTTTAGTTGTCAGGAGGTGTTAGGGATGAGGTAAAAGGTTGGACTTGGTGATCTCTGAGGTCTTTTCCAACCTGGTTGATTGATTCTGTGATGGGATGGCTCAAGAAATCACAGGATGGTCTGGGTTGGTAGGGACCTCCACAGGTCATCCCTCAGCCTTATATTGATAACAGAGGTTGCCCCAACCCACATGCAGGATAGAATCACAGAATCATGCAATGGTTTGGGTTGGAAGAGACCTCCAAAGCTCATCCAGTCCAATCCCCTCTGCGCTCAGCAGGGACATCCTCCACTAGATCAGGTTGCCCAGAGCCCTCTCCAGCCTTGCCTTGAATATCTCCAGGGACTGGGCCAGCTCCCTGGGCGACCTGTTCCAGTGTTCCACTACCCTCATGGTGCAGAACTTGTTCCTCACATCCAATCTAAACCTGCTCTGCTCTTGTGTGAAGCCATATGAACCTTCTCTGTTCACCAGTTCCACCCAGTAGCTCCCAGTAAGGGAGAACTCTCATCAGGGTGCCAGCATGAAGCCAAGCAGCCCTTCGCCCCCAAGCCCTGTCCATTCTAATCTTGGACCCCATGAGCCAGCTCATCCCAACCAGTGGGAGCCCCACCAGGTGCCTCCTCCCTGCTAAGCATCATCCCAGGGTGATGGCATCCCATGGGGACACCTCCCAAATTTCCCTCCCCCAGGAACTGGGATGAACCCCTGGATTGCAGAGTGAGCATGAAATGAGTGCAAGACCTGCACTCTGTAAGGCAGGACTGATAAAACTCCAGTTTAAGTCCAACATGAAGCATTTTAATCCTTCAGGGTTGTTAAAGACTTGAATAGCATCACTTCAGGGACACCCTGAGAGGTTTGGGGTGCTGCATCTTGGTTTTCCTGGAGCACCCCAGCTCATCATTTCCAGCCAAACAGATTTAAACCCCACAAGGGCCAGAGTTTGTCCCAGGTTAAGATTAATCCAAGGATTAAGGACCTCCCTTAGATGACCAAGACCTAGCAATGGGGGCATAGGAGGTACAAGGACCAGAGCTGGTCCCCAGGTAAAGCAGATTCAAAGCCAAGCTTAATCCAAGGATTAAGGACCTCCTTTAGATGACCAAGACCTAGCAATGGGGACATAGGAGGTACAAGGACTAGAGCTGGTCCCAGGTAAAGCAGATTCAAAGCCAAGCTTAATCCAAGGATTAAGGACCTCCTTTAGATGACCAAGACCTAGCAATGGGGACATAGGAGGTACAAGGACCAGAGCTGGTCCCCAGGTAAAGTAGATTCAAAGCCAAGCTTAATCCAAGGATTAAGGACCTCCTTTAGATGACCAAGACCTAGCAATGGGGACATAGGAGGTACAAGGACCAGAGCTGGTCCCAGGTAAAGCAGATTCAAAGCCAAGCTTAATCCAAGGATTAAGGACCTCCCTTAGATGACCAAGACTCTACCATGGGGGCATAAGAGGTTCAAGGACTAGGAGATGGCAGCTCCTGGTTGTCACTGGAGCTTTGCCTAGTCATGCCCCCCCCCAGGACTCAGCAAGCATTTTTGGGGGGCAGCTGAGGGGTACCCCTTGTTGGGGATGGGGGGATGCAAGCCCAAACCCACGGCTGGTGCTGGTGGGCTGCCCAGCTTGCCCTGGCACAGCTCTGAAGCTCCCTGGAAAAAACCTAAGACTCAACATGAAATTGCCCTCAGCAGAAACAGAAGGCACCAAAACCCAACCCCAGCAGTGGCAGAGCCAGCCTTTGGGGGGCACTCCAGCTTTCTGCCCCCCGCTTTGCATCACCACAAGCACACCAGGGAAGATGACTTCATCGTGGAAACCCCCTCCCAACGCATCCAACTGGCTCAGAGCAGCTTTATATTGCCAGCTGTCCCTTAAATATAGCCTGTAACCCAAGGCTGCCAGCCAGGATTCCAGGGAGGGCTTCCCCTCCCTATGGGGGAGCGGAGTTTCAGCTGATGACTCCTGCGGATAAACTGGGAAGAACCGACCGAAAAAGCAGCAACTGTTCAGCCACGCTTTGGGGGTGGGGAAAGGCTCTCGGAGGTGGCTTGGGACAAGAGGGAGGATTGTCCTCAGGAAGGAGCAAACCTCAGCCTTGTCACATCCCCGCCCTTGCCTGCTGGCAGAGCTGTGGGAGCAACCAAAGCACCACGGAAAAAAAAAGCCCCAACCTTAAAGTGCAAGGGAGCTCAGAGGCTTCACCTTCAGGCAAAGCTCCGGTAGCTAGAGGGTTTCCAGCCCCATTTAGGCTGTCTCTTTTTTTTGGGGGGTGGGGGTGGGCCCTCACTGCAGCATCGCAGCTGATGCAGGCACTTGGCTGACGGCCCTGTGATTTTCCAGCTCTGGCCAAAAAAAAAACCACCCAATCCACCCTAACATAATTCCTCCCTCCCTCCCTCCCTCTCTCTTTCTCCTTCCCTCCCTCCCTCTCTCTCTCTTTTTTTTCTTTTTCCAGGCAGCTGCTCCTGAGTTTTTCTTAACCTACTTTTCTCGCCGCCCCCCCCCCCGCCGCTTTTCTCCACCCTCTCATTTTAACCCACATTCACTCTGCAGCAGCTGCAGCAAGCACCAAGGTTCTCCAACCTCTGCACCCCAACTTCAGCCAGCTCCAAGGGGATGCTCCCCTCGTAGTCTTCTCTGGGATAAGGCCACTCATGGAATTGGTTAGGTTGGAAAAGACCTTTCAGGGCAAGTCCAACACATCCAGCACTGCCAGGTCATCAAGTACAACCACCAACCTACGACCACCACGGCCGCTAAACCACGTCCTCAAGCACCATCTCCACATGTTTACTGACACCCCCTCCCCCCCGCCAGGGACAGTGACTCCACCACCTCCCCGGGCAACCTATTCCAACGCCTGACCTTTTAAACCCCTCCAGGGCTGAGGACTCCACCGCCGTCCTGTTCCAAGCCTTGACAACCCTTTCCGTGAAGAAAAAATCCCTCTCACCCCCCCCCCCCAGCCCTTTTATTGCAAAGGATAGAACACCCCCAAACCCACCCTAAAACCACCCCAAAAAGCACTACTTCACAACAGCACCCCCAAACCTAGACTCCCCCCACCCCAAAAGGGGACATAACTCTTTAAAGCGAAGCCCCCCCACCACCCACAGCTCAGAATAAGCCTGCCAAGGGCAGAGAGGAAGGGATCGGACCGAGGGTTCCCCTTACCTGCTACCCCGGGGGCCACCGGGGGCCGCCGAGCTCCCCCCGCCCCGGGGCCGCCCCGTCCGTCTCGGTTCCTCCTTTATGAATGAACGCGCCGGGGCCGCATTGCCCCTTGGCGCCGCCCCTTTCCGTGACGTCACGGCTCAGAACCACGCCCCCAAGCACGCCTCCCGCCTCCCTTAACAGCGCCACCTGCGGGCGGGAGCGGGCAGCTGCGGGGTCGTTCCCAGATGGTTGGCTGTTGGGATTGTAGGAGGGTTCTGGGATTTGTCCCGGCTGGTTTTGTCATCTCAGGGAATTCTCTTTGACAAAAATGAGGGGGGGCTTGTCCCAAATGGGCTCATAAAGGGGGCTCCCATGGGTGCTGCACCCTATAGTGCATCCCAGTATCATCCTACCAGTATCATCCCAGCAGCCTCTCACAAACACCCCAGCATCAGCACCTCAGCATCATCCCACCGACATCATCCTAGCATCACCCCACCAGCATCATTCCTACCATCATCATCCCACCAGCACTATCCCAGCATCCTCCCACCAGCATCATTCCTACCAGCACCATCCCAGCATTCTCCCACCAGCATCATTCCTACCAGCACCATCCCATCAGCACCATCCCAGCAGCATCATTCCTACCAGCACCATCCCATCAGCACCATCCCAGCATCATCATTCCTACCAGCACCATCCCATCAGCACCATCCCAGCATCATCATTCCTACCAGCACCATCCCAGCGTTCTCCCACCAGCATCATTCCTACCAGCACCATCCCATCAGCACCATCCCAGCAGCATCATTCCTACCAGCACCATCCCAGCATTCTCCCACCAGCATCATTCCTACCAGCACCATCCCATCAGTACCATCCCAGCAGCATCATTCCTACCAGCACCATCCCATCAGCACCATCCCAGCAGCATCATTCCTACCAGCACCATCCCAGCATTCGCCCACCAGCATCATTCCTACCAGCACCATCCCATCAGCACCATCCCAGCATCATCATTCCTACCAGCACCATCCCAGCATTCTCCCACCAGCATCATTCCTACCAGCACCATCCCATCAGCACCATCCCAGCAGCATCATTCCTACCAGCACCATCCCAGCATCCTCCCAGCAGCATCATTCCTACCAGCACCATCCCAGCATCCTCCCACCAGCATCATTCCTACCATCATCATCCCACCAGCACCATCCCAGCATCCTCCCACCAGCATCATTCCTACCAGCACCATCCCATCAGCACCATCCCAGCAGCATCATTCCTACCAGCACCATCCCAGCATCCTCCCACCAGCATCATTCCTACCAGCACCATCCCATCAGCACCATCCCAGCAGCATCATTCCTACCAGCACCATCCCAGCATTCTCCCACCAGCATCATTCCTACCAGCACCATCCCATCAGTACCATCCCAGCAGCATCATTCCTACCAGCACCATCCCAGCATTCTCCCACCAGCATCATTCCTACCAGCACCATCCCATCAGTACCATCCCAGCATCATCATTCCTACCAGCACCATCCCAGCATCCTCCCACCAGCATCATTCCTACCAGCACCATCCCATCAGCACCATCCCAGCAGCATCATTCCTACCAGCACCATCCCAGCATTCTCCCACCAGCATCATTCCTACCAGCACCATCCCATCAGTACCATCCCAGCAGCATCATTCCTACCAGCACCATCCCAGCATTCTCCCACCAGCATCATTCCTACCAGCACCATCCCATCAGCACCATCCCAGCAGCATCATTCCTACCAGCACCATCCCAGCATCCTCCCACCAGCATCATTCCTACCAGCACCATCCCACCAGCACCATCCCAGCATCCTCCCACCAGCATCATTCCTACCAGCACCATCCCATCAGCACCATCCCAGCAGCATCATTCCTACCAGCACCATCCCAGCATCCTCCCACCAGCATCATTCCTACCAGCACCATCCCAGCATCCTCCCACCAGCATGATTCCTACCAGCACCATCCCACCAGCACCATCCCACCAGCACCATCCCAGCATCCTCCCACCAGCATCATTCCTACCAGCACCATCCCACCAGCACCATCCCAGCATCCTCCCACCAGCATCATTCCTACCAGCACCACGCTAGCATCATCCCATTCTCCAGGGGCCACTTTTCCCCCACACAAGAGACCCCCCTGTTGGGTTAGAGGATCCCTCCCTACCCTACTGCAGGGCTCCCTTGGTGCTAGTGTGATTCTCTGGTCACCAGGATGTTGTCCTCCATTCCAGCTTGGTGGATGACCACGGCATGGGACACATCCTGAGGCCTGAGAACACAAAGGAGGAATCCACACGCACCCCTCCCACCACCCAGCCTCCCCCCCTCCCCTGGGATTATCCAGGAGGGAATAACTACTGCACCCTAGGTATGGAAAGAGCTACTTCTTCCCTGGGTCAGGGCAATCCCAAGATCTGATACAGGCTGGGCAGGGACTGGCTGGAGAGCAGCCCTGGAGAAAAGGCCTTGGGGGTGCTGGGGGAGGAGAAGCTCAGCAGGAGCCAGCAGGGAGCACTTGCAGCCCAGAGAGCCAAGCACAGCCTGGGCTGCAGCAAGAGAAGTGTGGCCAGCAGGGCCAGGGAGGGGATTCTGCCCCTCTGCTCCACTCTGCTGAGACCACACCTGGAGCTCTGTGTCCAGTTCTGGAGCCTCTGTTCCAGGAAGGATCTGGAGGGGCTGGAAGGTGTCCAGAGCAGGGCCATGAGGAGGAGCAGAGGGCTGGAGCTGCTCTGCTCTGGAGACAGACTGAGAGAGTTGGGGTTGTGCAGTCTGGAGAGGAGAAGGCTCTGAGGAGACCTTCTTGTGGCCTTCCAGGATCTGCAGGGGGCTACAGGAAAGCTGGGGAGGGACTTCTGAGGCTGTCAGGGAGTGACAGCACTGGGGGGATGGATCCAAGCTAGAGGAGGGGAGACTTAGAGGTTAGGAAGAACTTCTTCCCCATGAGAGTGGTGAGACACTGGCACAGGTTGCCCAGGGAGGTGGTGGAAGCCTCATCCCTGGAGGTGTTCAAGGGCAGGCTGGATGTGGCTGTGAGCAACCTGCTTTGGTGTGAGGTGTCCCTGCCCATGGCAGGGGGGTTGGAACTGGCTGCTCCTTGAGGTCCCTTCCAACCCTGACAATTCTGTGAGTCTATGATTCTCCCACCAGGGTCTTCATCACCATGTTGGCACCACTGAGTGATGTCCATAGTGATGCCAATGGGTGGTGGCCCCCATGTCCCTCACCCCATCCCCGGCATCCCCCCAGCTGAAGGACAGGACCACGCTGGCTTCATTCTCATACAGGTGACCTTTAATGACAAAGAGCTGCAAATGGACCAAAATTTCCACCAGCCTTCCCCCTCCCCCCCCCCAATATTCTCATGAGAACATCCCCCCACCAAGGATGGACAAACAGACATGGGATGGCAGCACCTTGTCACTCACTGGGACACCCCAATTCATCTCTGCCACAATGGTTTTCACCTCTCCCATGGGGACACCAGGGTGCTCAGGTCTGTGAGCACTGACCTCAGCTGGACCCTGGGGTGAAAGCAGGAAAATAGGGGGAAAAAGGGGAAATACAAGAGGGAAAAAGGGGACATGGGGAGGGGTTGATACAGGAAAGTCTCCTTTTTAGGGTCCCCATGGCTGTCATTCCAGTTTAGGGGTGAGGGGACACCCCTGGTGTCATGCAGGGGAGCATGAAGGTGATGTTTGTTCACATCCAGAGGATAATAGAATGGTTTGGGTTGGAAGGCACCTTAAAGATCATCCAGTTCCAAGCCCCTTGCCATGGGCAAGGACACCTCCCACCAGCCCAGGTTGCTCAAGGCCTCATCCAAACTGGCCTTGAACACCTCCGAGGTGGGGACATCCACAGCCTCCCTGGCACTGTGTTCCACTGGTGCTTGTTCTCATGCAGAAGATGCTCTGAACATCTGTAGTGGCTTCATCCCACTCCCCAGGCTCTGAATCCCATGGGACTCACCAGGATGAGGGGAAGGACCCTACTTTTGCCCCCATCCCATCAGCTCTCCCCACTCCATCACCATACCTGCATGGGTCCACCTCCATCAGTTGGGTCCAAGTCTGCCTTCTGGGAAGGTTTTAATTCCCTCAGTCTCATGGAATAGTTTGGGTTGGATTGCTCAAGGCTTTATCCAATCTAGCCTTGAACACCTCCAGGGAGGGAGCATCCACAACCTCCCTGGGCAATCTGTTCCAGTGTCTCCCCACCCTCACTCTAAAGAATGTCTTCCTAATCTCCAGGCTCAATCTCCCCTCCCAGCTTCAATCCATTGCTCCTTGTCCTGTCACTCCCAGCCCCTGTCAAAAGTCCCTCCCCAGCTCTCCTGGAGCCCCCTTTAGGTAGTGGAAGGTTGTTCTAGGGTCTCCCTTGAGCCTTCTCTTCTCCAGGATGAACAGCCTCAGCTCTCTCAGCCTGTCCCCATAGGGGAGGTTCTCCAGCCCTCTGATCCTCTTGGTGGCCTCCTCTGGACTTGCTCAAACAGCTCCATGTCCTTCTGGTGGTGAGGCACCAGAACTGGAAGCAGTGCCAGAGGTTGGGGGCTCAGAAGAGCAGAGCAGAGCAGAGGGGCAGAATCCCTTCCCTGTGCTGCCGCCCTCCCCCTGCTCTGGCTGCAGCCCAGCACACAGCTGCCTGCTGGGCTGCCAGGGACCACTGCTGGCTCCTGGGGAGTTTGCTCATCCCCCCAAGCCCTTCTCCTCCAGGCTTCTCTTGAGCCACCTTCGGGCAGAGGGATTGGCAGCGACCTGATGACGTGCCTGCCCTCTCCCTGGGCCTCCCCCCTCCCCAAATAAATAAAGAGGTTTATCTATATATAATATATATATATTTAAAACAAACAAACAAACAAAGAGAGCTATCTGGGTGCTGGCGATGGAGCGAGCAGGTTAGCAGGCAGCCCAGGGCGGAGGGGGACGCGTACCCTGGGGCTATTTTCCCTGGGGTGGTCCCGCTGCACGGCCAGGAGGGGTCCCCTGGGGCTTGAGGGAGAAGGGTGGGGAGGATGTGACAGCACTGGGACCCCCTTCTCCTCCCCCCTCCCCCCCCCCACTTCCTTGTGTCCCCCTCCCCAAAGCAGGCACACACAAAACCAGAGAGCGAGGCAGGTTCCTGGCTGTAGGGCATCCTCCGGCCGGTCCCCACGGATGCTCCTTTGGCGGAGCCTTCCCCGAGGGCACACATCCCTCCCTCCACCACCCCCTCAATCTCCTCCACACCCCAAAAAGCGGCGTCTGTCTGTCTGTGCAGGTGTGTCCCCACCCTCCCCAAGCTGAGTGTGGTGGCTTGGAGGGGGGAACGGTGTGTGGGGAGGGGGGACACCGGAGCTCATCCCCCCCCCCAACCCCGAGCACACGGAGAGCAGCCGGGTTGGAGATGAGAGGCGCTGGGGCGGGGGGGGTGGGGAGGTGGGGGTCAGGGCCCCTCTTCTCTGCGAATAAGGGGGGGGGTCAGCACCCCCCCAATCCATGCTGGGATGGCTGTTCATGCTCTCCAGAGGAGGAGGTGGTTGGTGCTGTCGTCCCTGCCCACCGTCTCGCTGCTGCTGGTCAGGCGGAAGTCCTCGTAGCCGTCGCCGCCGCTGATCACCAGCATCTTGGGCTTGGAGAGGGCCAGGGCAGGGGCCCGGGGCCGGGAGGGGTCTCGTTTCTCTGCTTCGTTTGGCTTCTCGGCCCCTGCCAAGGACAGCGTGCTGCCAGGTGACCCCATCCCCACCCCCCCCAAAGCTCCCCTTCTCCCCACTGGCAGCGCCACCCCGCCAGCATCCTCCGTCATCCCAGCATCACCCCAACAGCAGCAGCCCAGCAGCAGCCCAGCATCACTTCAGCAGCATCCCAGCAGCAGCATCCCAGCATCACCCCAACAGCAGCAGCCCAGCAGCAGCCCAGCATCACTTCAGCATCATCCCAGCAGCAGCATCACTTCAGCAGCATCCCAGCATCACCACAGCAGCAGCATCCCAGCAGCAGCATCCCAGCATCACCCCAACAGCAGCATCACTTCAGCAGCATCCCAGCATCACCCCAACAGCAGCAGCCCAGCAGCAGCCCAGCATCACTTCAGCATCATCCCAGCAGCAGCATCACTTCAGCAGCATCCCAGCATCACCCCAACAGCAGCAGCCCAGCAGCAGCCCAGCATCACTTCAGCAGCATCCCAGCAGCAGCATCACTTCAGCAGCATCCCAGCATCACCCCAGCAGCAGCATCACTTCAGCAGCATCCCAGCATCACCCCAACAGCAGCAGCCCAGCAGCAGCCCAGCATCACTTCAGCAGCATCCCAGCATCACCACAGCAGCAGCATCACTTCAGCAGCATCCCAGCATCACCCCAACAGCAGCAGCCCAGCAGCAGCCCAGCATCACTTCAGCATCATCCCAGCAGCAGCATCACTTCAGCAGCATCCCAGCATCACCCCAACAGCAGCATCACTTCAGCAGCATCCCAGCATCACCCCAACAGCAGCAGCCCAGCAGCATCCCAGCATCACTTCAGCATCATCCCAGCAGCAGCATCACTTCAGCAGCATCCCAGCATCACCCCAACAGCAGCATCCCAGCATCACTTCAGCAGCATCCCAGCATCACCCCAACAGCATCATCCCAGCAGCATTGTCCCACCAGCAGCATCCTGGCAGCAGCAGCCCAGCACCATCCCAGCATCATCCCACCAGAGTCATGCCAGCATCATCTCACAAGCATCACCTCATCATGCCCCCACCAGCACCACCCCAGAATACTCCCACCAGCATCCTCCCACCAGCACTCTCCCACCAGCATCCCAGGATCACCCCAGCACCCTCCCACCAGCAGCCCAGCATCACCCCAGCACCCTCCCACCAGCAGCCCAGCATCACCCCAGCATCCTCCCACCAGCAGCAGCCCAGCATCACCTCAGTGTCCTCCCACTAGTGTTCCCCCACCAGGATACCAGGATCACCCCAGCATCCTCCCACCAGTATCCTCCTGCCAGTATCCTCCCACCAGCAACATCCCAGAATCCCCCCACGAGCATACTCCCACCACCAGCATCACCTCAGCAGTATTCCAGCACCCTCCCATCAGGATCAGCCCAGCACCATCCTTTAACCAGCATCCTCCCAGCATCACAAACCCACCAGCAGCATCCCACCAGCAGCATCCCAACATTGCCACCACTTTCCCAGGTGCCATCTCTTCACCCTAAACACCTCTCCCACCCCTAGCAGCTCCCCCACTCCCAGTTACTACCTGCTCAGCCCCAAAACCACCTTCTCTCCATATCACCCCAACTTTGGGACCAGTTTGGGTGAGACTCAGCACACAACTTTCCAGTGGCTTCTCCCTAAGAGGCTTAGGTTCATCCCAGGGAAATGTGGGGTCATCCAAGCCATGGAGGTGGGGAGCATTTTTTCCCCCCACCCTAATTTTTCTCCTTGGCAAGGCTGGAGTGAGGCTTCTTGGTGTCCACACCTCAAGGCTATTCCCAGT
Source organism: Dryobates pubescens (assembly GCF_014839835.1). Taxonomy (NCBI): domain Eukaryota; kingdom Metazoa; phylum Chordata; class Aves; order Piciformes; family Picidae; genus Dryobates; species Dryobates pubescens. The sequence continues at coordinate 16,216,804 of NC_071621.1, read as the reverse complement.
TATCCCTCAGCAGGCCAGCATTCCCCATCCCATAAAAATAACCTGGGATGATTTGGGGGTGGGGAGGGCAACACAGAACCACAGAATCAACCAGGTTGGAAGACATCTCCAAGACCACCAAGTCCAACCTATCACCCAACCCTACCTAATCAACCAGACCATGGCACCAAGTGCCTCATCCAGGCTTCTCTTAAACACTTTCACCGATGGTTACTCCACCACCTCCCTGGGCAGCACATTCCACTCTTTCTGGGAAGAGTTTCTTCCTCACATCCAGCCTAAACCTCTCCTGGTGCAGCTTGAGACTGTGTCCTCTCATTCTGGGAGAAGAGACCAACCCCCAGCTGGCTACAGCCTCCCTTCAGGGAGTTGTAGACAGCAGTAAGGTCTCCCCTGTGCCTCCTCTTCTCCAGGCTAAGCAACCCCAGCTCCCTCAGCCTCTCCTCACAGGGCTGTGCTCCAGACCCCTCCCCAGCTTTCTTGCCCTTCTCTGGACACCTTCCAACATCTCAACATCCTTCCTAAACTGAGGGGCCCAGAACTGGACACAGCACTCAAGGTGTGGCCTAACCAGTGCTGAGTACAGGGCACAATGACCTCCCTGCTCCTGCTGGCCATACTGTTCCTGATGCAGGCCAGGATGCCATTGGCCTTCTTGGCACCCTGGGTACACTGCTGGCTCATGTTCAGCCTGCTCTCAACCAGTCTCCCCAGGTCCCTCTCTGCCAGGCTGCTCTCAGCCACTCTGTCCCTAGTGCGTAGTGCTGCATAGGGTTGTTGAGGCCCAAGAGTAGAACCTGGCACTCAGACTCGTTAAATCTCACGCCCTTGGGCTCTGCCCATCTCTCCAGCCTGCCAAGGTCCCTCTGCAGAGCTCTCCTACCCTCTAACAAATCCAACACCCGCTCCCAACTTCGTGTCACCTACAAACTTACTGATGATGGACTCAATCCCCTCGTCCAGATCATCAATAAAGACATTAAACAGGGCTCAAGACTGACTTCCTCACCCCTGCTGGCCACACTATTCCTGATCCAGGCCAGGATGCCATTGGCCTTCTTGGCCACCTGGGTCATGACTGGATGCTCTTCCCCCCCAGCTTAGCCCATGCCACCTACCTGTCTCCCTGGGTAAGGGGAAGAGGAGATCGAAGCCGTCGGGCAGCTGGATGGCAGTGAGGAACCGGACGTGGCCAGTGTGGCCCTGGGAGAGCCCAACCAAGGTGGGAGCAGCCTTGGCCGAGAGGGAGAGGGTCAGCACCACGCCGGCGCTGGTCCCGATCCACAGCAGGTCCTTGCAGGCCAGCAGAGCTGTGATCCGCAGGCAGGCAGCCTTGTGCTGCCGGATGATGGCATCCGAGCCTGGGGAGCAGGAGAGCATCACAGAATCGATCAGTGTCAGGGGCTGGAAGGGTCCTCCAGAGAGCATCCAGTCCAAACCCCCTGCCAGAGCTGGGGCACCTAGAGCAGGTCTCACAGGAGCACATCCCAGTGCCTGAGCTGGCACTGCCTCGGGAACGCCAATGGTGCCCTACTGTCACCATCCCCAAAGGGAGGTGAGGGATCCACAGAATCACAGAGACATTCAGGCTGGAAAAGACCCTCAGGGTGACCAAGGCCAACCCAGAACCCTCTACAAGGCTCACCCCGAAACCATAGCCCCAAGCACCACATCCAAACCACCCTGAAACACATCCAGGTCTGGGGACTCAACCCCCTCCCTGCCCAGCACATTCCAGTGCCTGACCACTCCTGCCATGAAGAAATGTTTCCTACTCTCCAGTCTAAAGCTGCCCAGGCACAGCTTGAGGCCATTCCCTCTTGTTCTATCACTAATTACCTGGGAGAAGAGACCAGCAGCAGCCTCTCCACAACCTCCTTTCAGGTAGCTGTAGACAGCAATGAGGTCTCCCCTCAGCCTCCTCTTCTCCAAACTAACCATCCCCAGCTCCTTCAGTTGCTCTCCATCACATTTATTCTCCAGGCCCTTCCCAGCTTCCTTGCCCTCCTCTGCCCTGGCTCCAGCACCTCCACATCTCTCCTGTATTGAAGTGCCCCAAGCTGGACACAGCACTGGAGGTGTGGCCTGAGCAGAGCTGAGTCCCAGGAGACAATCCTCTCCCTGCTCCAGCCTGGCCTTGAACATCCCCAGGCAGAAGCCATCCACAGCCTCCCTGGGCAGCCTGTTCCAGACTCTCACCACCCTCCTGCTGAAGAACTTCTTCCTCAGCTCCGTTCCAACCCTGCTCTGCTTCAGCTTCAAACCATTCCCCTTGGCCTGGCTCTAGACACCCTTAGCAAAAGTCCCTCTGCAGCCTTCTTGCAGGATGCCTTCAGCTATTGGAAGGCAGCTCTGGGGTCCCCCTGGAGCCTTCTCATTTCCAAGGCAGGTGACAGGACACCGGCACCCACTGGAGACCACGATGGGCACCCACTGGATCACAGGATGTCAGGGGCTGGAAGGGACCCGAAGAGATTATCGAGGCCAAGTCCTCTGCCAGAGCAGGGCCATAGAATCCAGCACAGGTCACACAGGAATGCATCCAGATGGGGCTTCAATGTCTCCAGTGATGGAGACTCCACAACCTCCCTGGGCAGCCTGCTCCAGGGCTCTGTGACCCTCACAGTAAAGAAGTTCTCCCTTGTGTTGAGGTGGCACCTCCTGTGCTGCAGCTAACAGCCATTGCTCCTTGTCCTATCCCAGGGTGCAACTGAGCCTCTCCCTGTCCCCCACCCCTCAGATATTATAGACATTCATTAAATTCCCTCTCAGTCTTCTCTTCTCCAGACTAAACAGCCTCTCCTCACCAGGGAATGCTCCAGTCCCCTAATCATCCTCATAGCCCTCTGCTGGATGCTCTCTAGGAGACCACGACGGGCACCCGCTGGAGACCACGATAGGTACCGATTGGAGACCACGACGGGCACCCACTGGAGACCACGATGGGCACCCACAGGAGCTGTGCCTGCAGCTGGGGACTCACCAGCCAGCATTTTGTGCACGGGAGGGGTGATGTCAGCTTCGGCCAACTGCTCGTAGCTGGTGGCGTGGTAGAGCCGGACCTGGGCGCTGCTCTGCAGTGCCACCCAGACGCCGCTGCCCGCGCTCACCATGCAGGTGACGCCGCGCCCGCTGTCCTGGCCCACCTGGAGCGTGTGCTGGGGGTGACAAGAGGCACAGCCATGCCAGTGAGGCTGCTGTGGGGGTTTCAGGCTGTGCCTTTAAAATTTCCCCACAGATCTTGAACAGAAAGCAGTCAAATGGAAACAAATCACTGCTGGGTGGGAAAAGGGAAAATAAAGATCAGCTTTTTCATTTGCTTCCAACTGAGCTGGTCTGGCAAATTTAGTGTTGGGGGGGAACTTTCAACCCACCACAATGCCAACAAACACAGGATCACAGGCTCACAGGAGGCCAGGGCTTGGAAGGGACCTCCGCAGGTCGTCGAGTCCAGCCCCGCTGCCAGAGCAGGGCCATAGAATCTAGCACAGGTCACACAGGAACACATCCAGATGGGGCTTGAAAGACTCCAGAGAAGGAGACTTCACAGCCTCTCTGGGCAGCCTGTTCCAGGGCTCTGTGGCCCTCCCAGTGAAGAAGTTCCTCCTCATGCTGAGCTGGAACCTCCTGTGCTGCACTTTACCCTGTCTATCACAGGCTGCAGCTGAGCAGAGCCTGTCCCCTCCCTCTTGAGCCCCAGCCCTCAGACATTGATAAACATTTATCAAACCCCTTCTCAGTCTTCTCTTCTCCAGACTAATGGTCACCACCACCCCTCCAGACCTCCCACTGCTGCCCACTGTACCTCTTGTGCCAAGGTGGTGGTGTTGAGGACGATGACTCGGTTTTGGCAGCCGCACCACAGCTTCCCGGCCACTGCCACCATCCTGGTGATGGGGCTCCCTGGGGAGCCCAGGGACAGGGATTTGGAGTTTTGGGGGTCCCAGAAGCGGCCTGTGAGGGTGGTGGGAGTGGGGTTGGTAGTTAAAAGTCTGCCAAAGAAATCCCCATCTTCACCAAGCCATTAGGACCATCCCATGTTGTGGGGGCTGGAGATGTCCACCTCCAGGTCCTCTGCCAAAGGCGACATGAGCTGAAGACACCAGGGGATGCAAGCTGGTAGGCAGGGACCAGAAGGAGGATGCACACCTCCACCTGACTCCAGTTTTGGGGTGTCCAGAGCCCTTCAAGGGATGTCATAGAATCAGAGAATTGTCAGGGTTGGAAGGGACCTCAAGGATCATCCAGTTCCAACCCTCCTCCCATGGCCAGGGACACCTCACGCTAGAGCAGGTTGCTCACAGCCACATCCAGCCTGGACTTCAAAACCTCCAGGGATGAGGCTTCCACCACTTCCCTGGGCAACCTGTGCCAGGCTCTCACCACCCTCATGGGGAAGAGCTTTTTCCTCACATCCAATCTCAATCTCCCCACTTCTAGTTCTGCTCCATCCCCCCCAGTCCTATCCCTCCCTGACACCCTCAAAAGTCCCTCCCCAGCTTTCCTGTAGCCCCCTGCAGATCCTGGAAGGCCACGACAAGGTCTCCTGGGAGCCTTCTCTTCTCCAGACTGCACAACCCCAACTCTCTCAGTCTGTCTCCATAGCAGAGCAGCTCCAGCCCTCTGCTCCTCCTCATGGCCCTGCTCTGGACACCTTCCAGCACCTCCAAATCCTTTCTGGAACAGAGGCTCCGGAACTGGACACTGCTCCAGGTGTGGTCTCAGCAGAGTGGACTAGAGGGGGAGTATCACCTCCCTCAACCTGCTGTCTCTTCCCTGCCCCATCCCTGGAGGTGTTCAAGGCCAGGTTGAATGAGGCCTCGAGCAACCTGGGCTGGTGGGAGGTGTCCCTGCCCATGGCAGGGGGGTGGATCTAGATGACCTTTAAGGTCTCTTCCAACCCAATATGATTTTATGATTCTATGCAAGCAGGGAAGCCACCAGCACCTCAGGCATCCCTCAACAAGGGGCTGCCCAAGCCACCCACCCAGCAACCACCACTTTGGGGCTGCCTTTAACCCCACCAGTACCTTTTGATGTCTCCAGCCCTGCCTCACCTGCCTCCCGTTGGTACACAACGAGCTCCCCATTGGCCAAGGAGACAAAAACTTGGTTATCCAGGTACCTGCAGGGAGAAGAACTCTTTGGCAACCACCTGAAGAGTCCCAGGACCACAGGATGCTAGGGGCTGGAAGGGACCTCCAGAGATAATTGAGTCCAACCCCCCTGCCAGAGCAGGACCAGAGAATCCAGCACAGGTCACACAGGAGCACATCCAGATGGGGCTTGAAAGTCTCCAGAGAAGAAGACTCCACAACCTCTCTGGGCAGCCTGTTCAGTGCTCTGGGACCCTCACAGTGAAGAAGTTCCTCCTCATGTTGAGGTGGAACCTCCTGTGCTGGAGTTTACATCCCTTGCCCCTTGTCCTATCAACAGGGTGCAAGTCTTGCTTGGCCACCCCTGAAGCACCTTGCTATGGAGATCCCAGAGCCAAAAGTGCTTCTTGCTCATCACTTACAAGATGCACATGACAGCAGCAGCGTGTTGCATCTTCATGCTGTTCTTCCTGTTACGGATGTTGTCCGAGGACTGGTACACGTGGATGCTGCAGGAGAAGAGCAAAGCTTGAGGCTCACCTGGGATGGGGGCAGGGAGGGGAGGGGGTCTACCCCATATTAAGTGTCATAGGATCATAGAATGGTCTGGGATGGAAGGGCTCTCAAAAAGTCATCCAGTCCAACCCCTTCTGCACTCAGCAGGGACATCCTCCACTAGCTCAGGTTGCCCAGAGCCCTGTCCAGCCTCACCTTGAATATCTCCAGGGATGGGGCCTCAACCACCTCCCTGGGCAACCTGTTCCAGTGCTCCACCACCCTCATGGTGCAGAACTTGTTCCTAACATCCAATCTAAATCTGCTCTGCTCTAGTTTGAAGCCATTGCCTCTCATCCTGTCACTGCAGGCCTTTGCAGTCTCTCTCTGCCCTTCTTGTAGCCCACTTCAGATACTGTAAGGCCACTATTAGGTCTCCCCAGAGCCTCTCCCCCATTCACAGCATCAAAGAATTGTCAGGGTTGGAAGGGACCTCAAGGATCATCCAGTCCCAACCCCCTTGCCATGGGCAGGGACACCTCGCACCAGAGCAGGTTGCTCACAGCCACATCCAGCCTGGCTGCAAAAACCTCCAGGGATGAGGCTTCCACCACCTCTTTGGGCAACCTGTTCCAGTCTCTCACCACCCTCACTGGGAAGAACTTCTTCCTAATGTCTAACCTAAATCTCCCCTCCTCTAGCTTGGATCCACCCCCCCCAGTCCTATCACTCCCTGACACCCTAAAAAGTCCCTTCCCAGGTTTCTTGTAGCCCCCTTCAGATACCGGAAGGCCACAAGAAGGTCTCCTGGGAGCCTTCTCTTCTCCAGACTGAACATCCCCAACTCTCTCAGCCTGTCCTCACAGGATACACACCAGCCATCCTCGGTGCCCAGCCACATGGAGCTCTGATGGGCTTCAGGGTCCAGGCTGAGGAGGTCCTCCAGGCTGCCCCGGGTGAAGGAGCCGCGGCTCGAGCGGCGCAGGGCTCGCCCGTCCGCAGGGCTCTCGCCGCGCCGGCTCTGCCCGTAGGTGCCAGTGATGGGCATGAAGCCGGCTTCTGGCTCTTCCTCTGAGCTCGTGGTCTCCACAGTGGCCTCCTTGCAGCTGGGGATCTCTTCATCTGTGCAGGAGGAGAAAGGAGGAAGGAATGGGAGACAGAAGCACAGAAACATCCGGGTTGGAAAAGACCCTCAGAGAGCCATGAGGTCTCCCCTCCGCCTCCTCTTCTCCTAACTAAATACTTCCTACTGTCTAGTCTAAACCCACCCAGTCCCAGCTTGAGGCCATTCCCTCTTGGTTCTATCACTAATGACCTGTGAGAAGAGACCAGCAGCAGCCTCTCCACAACCTCCTTTCAGGTAGCTGTAGACAGCCATGAGGTCTCCCCTCAGCCTCCTCTTCTCCAAACTAACCATCCCCAGCTCCTTCAGCTGCTCTCCATCACATTTATTCCCCAGGCCCTTCACAGCTTCCTTGCCCTCCTCTGCCCTGGCTCCAGCACCTCCACATCTCTTGCCCTTACTGAACTTCAAGAGGCAGATATAAGAAAGGAATTTTTGATGCCGAGGATAGTGAGAGCCTGGCACAGCTTGCCCACAGAGGTGGTAGATGCCCCATCCCTGGAACCATTCCACATCAGGTTGGATGTGATTCTGACCAACCTGTTCTAGCTGAAGAAATCCCTACTGACTGCAGCAGGGTTGGACTAGAAGATATTGAATGATCATAGAATCATTTAGGTTGGCAAAGATCTTCATGATCATCAAGTCCAACCATTAACCTTACTCTACCAAGTCCACTACTAAGCCATATCCCCGGGCACCACATCTACACAGCTTTTAAACACTCCCAGGGATGGGGACTCTACCACCTCCCTGGGCAGCACATCCCAATGGCCAGTCTCTCTTTCTGGGAAGAATTTCTTCCTCACCACCAGCCTAAACCTCCCCTGGCACAGCTTGAGACTGTGTCCTCTTGTTCTGTAGCTGTCTGCCTGGGAGAAGAGACCAACCCCCACCTGGCTACAACCTCCCTTCAGGTAGTTGTAGACAGCAATAAGGTCTCCCCTGAGCCTCCTCTTCTCCAGGCTAAGCAACCCCAGCTCCCTCAGCCTCTCCTCGCAGGGCTGTGCGCCAGTCCCCTCCCAGCCTCGTTGCCCTTCTCTGGACACCTTCCAGCATCTCAACATCTTTCTTAAACTGAGAGGCCCAGAACTGGACACAGCACTCAAGGTGTGGCCTAACCAGTGCTGAGTACAGGGCACAGTGACTTCCCTGCTCCTGCTGGCCACACTATGCCTGATGCAGGGCAGGATGCCGTCGGCCTTCTTGGCCACCTAGGCACATCCCTTCCATCCCAACCCATCCCACCACTCCACGATTTTTGGGGGTTTTCACCCAGCAGGGACTCACTGCCAAAGCTGGAGGAGATGGTGGAGTGGCTGGCTTGGCTCTGCAGCGTCCCTGAGGGGCTGGGTGAGGACTCATCATCGGTGTCATCGCTGTCAAAGGGCACCAACTCCCTGTTGCCACCATCGACCGGCTCCGAGAGCTCCAGCGACGACCCCGAGATGGAGATGTGCAGGCAGGGCTGTGGCCCCGCGTCCTCCGCCTGCGTCGGGACCACCTCAGAGCAGGGGCTGCCCACCGGCTCCCCACGGTCCCTGCTGCCACGAGGGGAAGAGAGGGAGGAAAGAAACAGCTCCAGCACCAGCCTCCCTGCCCACCAGGCTCCACAGAATCACCACAGACACACAGACACGTTCAGGTAGGCTCACCCCTAAACCATAGACCCAAGCACCACATCCAAACCACCATGAAACACATCCAGGCTTCAACCCCCTCCCTGCCCAGCACATTCCAGTGCCTGACCACTCTTGCCATGAAGAAATGTTTCCTACTGTCTAGTCTAAACCTACCCAGTCCCAGCTGGAGGCCATTCCCTCTTGTTCTATCACTAATTACCTGGGAGAAGAGACCAGCACCAACCTCTCCACAACCCCTTTTCAGGTAGCTGTAGACAGCAATGAGGTCTCCCCTCAGCCTCCTCTTCTCCCAACTAACCATCCCCAGCTCTTTCAGTTGCTCTCCATCACATTTATTCTCCAGGCCCTTCCCAGCTTCCTTGCCCTCCTCTGCCCTGGCTCCAGCACCTCCACATCTCTCCTGTATTGAGGTGCCCCAAGCTGGACACAGCCCTGGAGGTGTGGCCTGACCAGAGCTGAGTCCCAGGGGACAATCCCCTCCCTGCCACTGCTGGACACAGCATTGCTGATGCCAGCCAGGAGGCCTTTGGCTTTCTTGGCCACCTGGGCACACTGCTGGCTCCTCTTCAGCTGATTGAGGATGGGAACTCCTTGGCTGGTCTAAATCACCCTGGGGTGCTGGAGGATTGGGATGGTTGATGATGGCATTATGAAGTCACGGAGGGGTTGTCCTACTCTTGCATGGGATTAGGGAGACATCCAGGAGCTTTCCCATTATCCTGTGGGATGTTGCTGTTTCCCAAAGGTGCCCTATTCCTTAGTGGGATTGTGGAGCCAGCCAGGGGGATTCCCTACGACCCCATTTCTAATGCCAGCCAGGATGACATTGGCTTTCTTGGCCACCTGGACTACGCTGCTGGCTGACACTCAGCTGCTTGTCCATTAGCACCCCCAGGTCCCTTTCTGCCAGGCAGCTTTCCAGGGTGCTGTGGGAGTTTTATGCTATGCTTTTATAAATGTTCAGAGATCTTGAGCAGAAAGTAGTAAAATGTAAACAAATCACCACTGGGTGCAAAAAGGAAAACAAAGATCACAGAATCACCAAGGTTGGAAGAGACCTCAAAGATCATCGAGTCCAACCTGTCACCACAGACCTCATGACTAGACCATGGCACCAAGTGCCACATCCAATCCCCTCTTGAACACCTCCAGGGACGGCGACTCCACCACCTCCCTGGGCAGCACATTCCAATGGTGAACGACTCGCTCAGTGAAGAACTTTCTCCTCACCTCCAGCCTAAACTTCCCCTGGTGCAGCTTGAGACTGTGTCCTCTTGTTCTGGTGCTGTCTGCCTGGGAGAAGAGACCAGCTCCCTCCTGGCTACAACCTCCCTTCAGGGAGTTGTAGAGAGCAATGAGGTCTCCCCTGAGCCTCCTCTTCTCCAGGCTAAGCAACCCCAGCTCCCTCAGCCTCTCCTCACAGGGCTGTGCTCAAGGCCTCTCCCCAGCCTCGTTGCCCTTCTCTGGACACGTTCAAGTGTCTCGATGTCCTTCCTAAAATGAGGGGCCCAGAACTGGACACAGCACTCAAGGTGTGGCCTAACCACTGCAGAGTACAGGGGCACAATGACTTCCCTGCTCCTGCTGGCCACACTTTTCTTGATGTAGGCCAGGATGCCATTGGCCTTCTTGGCCACCTGGGCACACTGCTGGCTCATGTTTAGGCAGCTGTCAATCAGCACCCCCAGGTCCCTCTCTGCCTGGCTGCTCTCCAGCCACTCTGACCCCAGCCTGTAGCTCTGCATGGGGTTGCCGTGGCCAAAGTGCAGCACCTGGCACGTGGATTTGTTGAATGCCATCCTGTTGGACTCTGCCCATCTGTCCAGTCGGTCAAGGTCCCTCTGCAGAGCCCTTCTGCCCTCTGACAGATCAACACATGCTCCCAACTTGGTGTCATCTGCAAATTTGCTGATGACTGACTCAATCCCCTCATCCAGATCATCTATGAAGATATTAAAGAGGATGGGGCCCAGCAGTGATCTCTGAGGGACACCAGGATAATGCTAAACAATCCCATTGGAGAAATAACCACCATAAGATCCTGTTCCCAAAACTATTTCTCTTCTCTTCTCACTTCTTGGCTCTGGGAAAGATACTAACTTGCTTCTGCTTGATCTTGGCTGCATTGGTTTGGTACTAACTTCTCTGCTCCTTTCTCTCATCCCTTCTTTTATACAAGGGGGTCAGGGGGTGGCAGGGAAGGAGAAGCTAGGAGCTTCCCCTGGTCTTTGACCAGAGGGATCCTTGTGCTGCTTGTTAACTGTAAATACCAGTAAGTGTTGTAAATACTGTGCACTTTATACAGATTCATTACATTCCATTGTATATTGTAGTTTGTAAACACAGCTTTCATCTGCTTCCAGCTGGGCTGGGCTGGCAAAGTTGATATTGGGGGGGAAAACATAGAATCATAGAATTGTCAGGGTTGGAAGGGACCTCAAGGAGCAGCCAGTTCCAAACCCCCTGCCATGGGTAGGCACACCTCACACCAGAGCAGGTTGCTCACAGCCACATCCAGCCTGGCCTTAAACACCTCCAGGGATGAGGCTTCCACCACCTCCCTGGGCAACCTGTGCCAGGCTCTCACCACCCTCATGGGGAAGAGCTTCTTCCTCAAATCCAATCTCAATCTCCCCACTTCTAGTTTTGCTCCATCCCCCCCAGTCCTATCCCTCCCTGACACCCTCAAAAGTCCCTCCCCAGGTTTCTTGGAGCCCCCTTCAAATACCGGAAGGCCACACTTAGGTCTCCTGGGAGCCTTCTCCTCTCCAGACTGCACATCCCCAACACCCTCAGTCTGTCCTCATAGGAGAGGTGCTCCAGCCCTCTGCTCATCCTCGTGGCTCTTTTCAACCCACCCCAGGTGCCAAGCCTGGCTGGGATGCCCTACCTGTGGGGTGGCTTGAGGCCAGGCACGGAGGCGATGCAGAGGATCCTGGCGGAGCAGACGGCGATGCAGGCTTCCACCGTGGGCTCCTTGCGGATGCTGAGCAGACAAACCTGCCCCACGTAGCCGTCACTGTTGCAGACCCAAACCTCATGGGAGCTCTCTGGGCTGCCATGGCTGGGAGAAGCACAAGAGAACTGCAAAAAAAGGAGCAAAAAAGATGGGGCACAGAGTTGGCTCATTTGGGAATGGCAGGGAAGCTCTTGGCGGCCGGTGCTGAGCCCATGAAGAGGGTTCAGACAATGGGTTGGGTTGGAAGGGGTCTTAAGGAGTCATCTAGTTCCAACCTCACCCCTGCCACGGGCAGGGAAACCTTACACTAGCCCACATCACACAATCACAGAAACATTCAGGTTGGAAAAGACCTTCAGGGTCACCAAGCCCAACCCAGAACCCTACTCTACAAGGCTCACCCCTAAACCATAGCCCTGAGCACCACATCCAAAACACCTTGAAACACATCCAGGCTTGGGGTCTCAACCACCTCCCTGCCCAGCACATTCCAGAGCCTGACCACTCCTGCCATGAAAAAATGTTTCCTACTGCCCAGTCTAAACCTACCCAGTGGCAGCTAGGAGCCATTCCTTCTTGTTCTATCACTAATGACCTGTGAGAAGAGACCAGCAGCAGCCTCTCCACAACCTCCTTTCAGATAGCTGTAGAGGGCAATGAGGTCTCCCTGCAGCCTCTTCTTCTCCAAACTAACCATCCCCAGCTCCTTCAGTTGCTCCTCATCAGATTTATTCTCCAGGCCCTTCCCAGCTTCCTTGCCCTCCTCTGCACTGGCTCCAGCACCATCCAACCTGGCCTTGACCACCTCCAGGGAGGGACTTGCAGGTCCTGTAGGATGCTTGAACCCAAACACCAGCACCAAGTACCTGCATCCCGCTCCTCGTCTTCATGATGGGGATGGCCTTGAGGAACTCTGGGTCCAGGCAGTTTTTGCTGGAAGCTGGGAAAAAAAACACACATTGGAGGATGAAGAAGCGATGGATGGAGGTCTACCCATGCTGGGTTGTGATGCTGAGCCCACCCCAGTGCCCACCTCCCCTGTCCCTGCTCTTACCCAGCTTCTTCTTGGCATCCTCAAAGGCTTGCTCAAAGCTGAGCCGGGCATCAGGGTTGGGGAACTCAAAGATGAAGGACTCAGTGCCATCAGCTTTGGTGGTGCTGAGCTCCACCTTGTTGGGGGGAAAGGCCATGCTGAAGGACAGGGATTGCTTCTCTGCCAGCTCCCGGTGGATGGCAGCCATCAGGTCCTTGATCACATCATCCAGGCTCTGAGGAGGGGGACAACACTTCAGCTCTCAGGGATGTGCTACAACGAGCCACATGCCTGGGTGTGACCCCATTCATCCCCAAGCATCCTTCAGAAGCTGCCCCAACCCCACTGAGGCTTTGAGGCTGGTGGGATCTTGGGGGTCTTAGTGGACACTCATGGCCACCAACCCTTTCAGAGGTTCTCTCTCTCCCAGAGGACATCCTGGTAACGGTGCCAGGGGCCAGGGTCATGGCCACCACACGACACTGCCCTCATCCATCCCCAGGCATCCTTCAGAGGCTGCCCCAATCCTCCTCTGGCTCTGGGGTTGGTGATATCTGAGCTCTTTGAGGGCACTCATGGCCACCAGCCCTTCCACAGAGGACACAGTCCTACAGGGAACATGTCCAGCCAGGAGACAGCACCAGGGCCACCACCCCCCTACCTGATGGGGAAAGCTGAGGGTCTCTGACAGCTTGCTGACTTGCCCCAAGGTGCTGAGGTCCTCGTCCAGGCGGCAGATGCTTTTCTGGATGCTCTCCCGGTTGGTGGCTTGTGAGGCACCTGTGTGGGGACATGTGTGTGATGTTACAGAATCATCACAGAAACATTCAGGTTGGAAAAGACCCTCAGGGTCACCAAGGCCAACCCAGAACCCTACTCTGCAAGGGTCAGCCCTAAAACCATAGCCCCAGGCACCACAGCCAAACCACCTTGAAACACATCCAGGCTTGGGGACTCAACCCCCTCCCTGCCCAGCACATTCCAGTACCTGACCACTCTTGCCATGAAGAAATGTTTCCTACTGTCCAGTCTAAACCTGCCCAGTCCCAGCTTGAGGCCATTCCCTCTTGTTCTATCACTAATTTCTTCTGAGAAGAGACCAGCACCAACCTCTCCACAACCTCCTTTCAGGTAGTTGTAGAGAGCAATGAGGTCTCCCCTCAGCCTCCTCTTCTCCAAACTAACCATCCCCAGCTCCTTCAGTTGCTCTTCATCACATTTATTCTCCAGGCCCTTCACAGCTTCCTTGCCCTCCTCCGCACTGGCATTAACCCCTTCCTCCCTGGTGCCACCCAGAGGCACCTTGGTGAGCACTGGGTTTATACTGGGATGGGACACTCCAGCAGGCAGGGGCAGACCTTTGACAATGTCCACATCCTCCAGGGGCAGCTTCCAGAGCAGTTTGTACTTGCTGGCGGTGTCGATCACGCTGGCCGCCGTGTACCTGGGAAGTGGAGGGAGGGGTGGCTGAGCTGCACCCATGTCCCCAACACCTTCAAAGTCCATCCCAAGCAGTGAGGACTACCCTAAGGAGCTGGTGGGTGCCCTCCCTTCCCCAGGTGGTACTCACAGGCTCATGGAGCTGCGGCGGAGGGACCCCGACTTGCGCTTCAGGGTGGTGCAGACCAGCAGGTCGGTGAAGAGGAAGAAGGAGCGCTCCTTCTTCCCACCCACTGCCTTCTGCAGAGCAGCAGGAGACACCAAGGGGTTAGCACCCAGCCCCTCCCACTACTGGAAGTGCAACCCAGCCTCAGTTTCCCCAGGCATGGCTTTGGCCTGAAGTAGGATGGGGACCTGGGTGCCATGGCCACAAAGGTGAAGCCAGAGGTCCACTCACAGGGAAGCATCAAGGCCATGGGAACATCAGGCATGGGCTCAGTAGGACTTCCACAGGGTTCACCTGGAGCCTCCCTACCCACCCCCAACCCAGGGCACCTGTAGGTTCTTCCCTGACTCTCCCAAACTCATCTTGTCTTCCCCCACACTTGGGGAATTTTATATTGTCCACATCCTTCTGTCATCCATCCACCTGTCCATCCTTCTCTCCATCCATCCACCCACCCACCCATCCATCCATCCTTCTGTTCATCCATCCACCCACCCACCCATCCTTCTGTCCGTCCATCCATCCATCCACCCATCCATCCACCCACTCACTCATTCTGCTCTCCATCCATCCATCCACCCACTGGTCCACCCACTCACCCATTCTGCTGTCCATCCATCCACCCACCCATCCTTCTGTCCATCTGTCCGTCCATCCATCCTTCTGTCCATCCATCCGTTCACCCACCCACTCACCTATTCTGCCACCCACCCATCCATCCACCCTTCTGTCCATCTGTCCATCCATCCGTCCATCCACCCACATACCCATGCTGCTGTCCACCCATCCACCCACCCACCCATCCATCAATCCATCTGTCTGTCCATCCGTCCGTCTACCCACCAACTCACCCATTCTGCCATCCATCCGTCTGTCCATCTGTCCATCCACCCACCCACTCACCCATTCTGCCATCCATCCGTCTGTCCATCTGTCCATCCACCCACCCACCCATTCTGCCATCCATCCGTCTGTCCATCCGTCCATCCATCCGTCCGTCTGTCCATCCATCCGTCCATCCACCCACCCACCCATTCTGCCATCCGTCCATCTGTCTGTCCAACCGTCCATCCATCCGTCCACCCATCCATCCGTCCGTCTGTCCATCCGTCTGTCTGTCCATCTGTCCACCCACCCACCCATTCTGCCATCCGTCCATCCATCCGTCCACCCATCCATCCGTCCGTCTGTCCATCTGTCCACCCACCCACCCATTCTGCCATCCGTCCATCCATCCGTCCACCCATCCATCCGTCCGTCTGTCCATCTGTCCACCCACCCACCCATTCTGCCATCCGTCCATCTGTCTGTCCATCCGTCCATCCATCCATCCGTCCACCCATCCATCTGTCCGTCTGTCCATCCTTCTGCCTGTCCATCTGTCCACCCACCCACCCATTCTGCCATCCATCCAGCCATCCAGCCACCCACCCTTCTGTCCACCCATCCGTCCGTCCATCCACCCACCCACTCACCCATTCTGCTGTCCATCCATCCACCCATCCATCCTTCTGTCCATCCATCTGTCCATCCCTCTGTCTGTCCGTCCATCCATCCATCCACCCACCCACTCACTCGTTCTGCCCTCCATCCATCCACCTATCCGTCTGTCCATCTGTCCATCCACCCATCCATCCATCTGTAGCCTCCCATGGCCACAGGTGCCTGCCGTGCCCCTCCACCACGGCTTCCCACTGCCCAATCCAGTGCACATTCCCAGGGCCCTCATGGTGACAAGGACCAGCTCATGCTTACCACCTCCACGACCATCTCCTGGCGCAGGAACTTGCGGAGTGGGGCCTGGAGCTGTGCAGACAAGGAAGCTGGTGAGCAGTGAGCCCCAAGGTGCAACCCTTGTGGCTTTTGTCTTTGCCCCTTTGGTCCCCTGGCAGCAAACTTCTGAGCCCCAGGGTGGAACCCTTCTGGGCTTTGTCTTTGCCCCTTTGGTCCCCTGGCAGCAAACTTCTGAGCCCCAGGGTGGAACCCTTATGGCCTTTTTCTTTGCCCCTTTGGTCCCCTGGCAGCAAACTTCTGAGCCCCAGGGTGGAACCCTTATGGCCTTTGTCTTTGCCCCTTTGGTCCCCTGGCAGCAAACTTCTGAGCCCCAGGGTGGAACCCTTATGGCCTTTGTCTTTGCTCCTTTGGTCCCCTGGCAGCAAACTTCTGAGCCCCAGGGTGGAACCCTTATGGCCTTTGTCTTTGCCCCTTTGGTCCCCTGGCAGCAAACTTCTGAGCCCCAAGGTGGAACCCTTGTGGCCTTTGTCCTCGCTCCTGTGGTCCCCTGACAGGAAGCCTGTGAGCCCCAAGGTGCAACCCTTCTGGGGTCCTCTGGCTCAGACCTGGCACTCCACTCCCTTCCCAACTTGCCCAGGAGCCCACCCTGGGCTCATGTTCCAGCAGAAAGAGCAGAAGTGGTTGGATTTTTGGGCAGAAGGGAAGACTGCCCCCATGCAAGGCTCCCATACATACATCCTCCATGCCTTCGATGTGGGACTCGATCTCCTGCACGATCCTGGTGTTCCTCTCCAGCTCCTCTGCGCTCTTCATGCCCTTGTTGATCCTCTCAGCCACCTGCTTGATGTTGCGTTGGGCATCGATGAGAAAGGGGTGGTCAGGGTGGTCCTCCGGAGTGTGCTTCAGCAGGTCCTACCATGGGGGACACAGCCACAATATTACCACAGGCACAGCTTGGCCATCACAGTCTCACAGAACATTAGAGGTTGGAAGGGACCTCCAGAGATCATCAGGTCCAACCCCCCTGCCAGAGCAGCATCTCCCAGGGGAGTCTGCACAGGAAGGCATCCAGGGGGGTTTGGAAAGGCTCCAGAGAAGGACACTCCACAACCTCTCTGGGCAGCCTGCTCCAGGGCTCTGCCACCCTCACACCAAAGAAGTTTCTCCTCATGTTGAGCTGAAACCTTCTGTGTTCAACTTTGTATCCATTGCTCCTTGGCTTACTGCTGTGCAGCACCCAAAAGAGCTTGGCCCCCTCCACTTGACACCCACCCCTCAGAGACTGAGAGACCTTGATCAGATCCCCTCTCAGCCTTCTCTTCTCCACACTAAACAGCCCCAGGGCTCTCAGTCTCTCTTCACAGGGCAGATGCTCAAATCCCCTAAACATCCTCCTGGCTCTCCCTTGGACTCTCTCCAGCAGGTCTCTGTCTCTCTTGAACTGGGGAGCCCAGAACTGGACACAGGATTGCAGCTGAGGTCTCAGCAGGGCAGAGCAGAGGGGGAGAAGAACCTCCCTGGCCCTGCTGGCCACACTTCTCTTGCTGCAGCCCAGGATGCCATTGGCTCTCTTGGCCACAAGGGCACATTGCTGTCCCCTGCAGAACTTGCTGCCCAGCAGCACTGCAAGGTCTTTCTCCATGAAGCTGCTCTCCAGCAGGGCAGCCTCTAACCTGTCCTGGTGCCTGCTGTTATTCCTCCCCATCAGCGATGCCATGGCACCCCCAAGCAAGCCCCAGCTGTGCTGCTCTGGCTGCTGGGGATGGAAACCAGCTCCATGCAGGAGAGGCTTGGCAAAGAAACCAGGCTTTGAGCTTTGGCCACCACCAGCCTGGTCTTTGTAACCGCCCAAGGGGCCACCAGCTCCTGAGAGATCATCATCACCTTGCATGGATGCCTTGAATTTATCACTGCAAGTGTTCAAGGAGAGGTTGGATGGTGCTTTGAGGAGCCTGATCTACTGCAAGATGTCCCTGCCCATGGCAGAGGGGGTGGACTTAGATCATCGGTGTTCCTCAGGGGTCTGTGCTGGGACCTTTGCTGTTTCAATTTTTGTATCAATAACAGAGAGAGGGAGATCGAGGCACCATCAGCAGAGTGCAGGTGGCACCGAGCTGAGTGGTGCTGTGGATCCACCAGAGGGACAGGATGGCATCCAGAGGGGCTGTTGTAGTTTGAGCTGGGTGCCCCCCTGGTGCATTCACTTCCTGTGTCCAGAAGTCCAGCCCAGAGGGATGGACACAGGAAATTGTGTATTTCCTACCATAATTCTTTGCACCACTATAAGATCCAGTGCGGAGTCTGGCACTTCCTCTTTCCTTCCCTCTCCGAGACGTGGTAACTGGGGGAGAGATCTCCCGGCCATGGGCCTGATTGGGCCCAAGGCCACAGGGGGATGGGCAGTCTCAGGCCTGGCCTGGTGCCCCCTCCATGGCCTGGCCAGCTGAGACTAGCCCAGCAGAGGGAGGGGGAAGAAGGAGCCCTGGGGGTTTTGCATGCACCCTCAGGTGGGGATGGGATCTTTCTTTGTCACTGCGCTTTGGGTTTTCTGTAACATTCACTGCTTTCTATTTAAACTTTCATCACTTTTGCAATCCGTTTGCCTGAGTCGTTATTTCTGCCTGTGGTGGGGAGGGGATCTGCCCCAACCCATTACATTTTGGCGCCCAACGTGGGGCCAACTGCAGCTCGGATTGCAAAAGATGGAGAGTTTAAATTTAGTTCTGGGCGTCGGTTTGGGTTTGGAAAGTTGGGGCTCAGGTTTTGTGTTACCGGGGCGACTGTGTGAACTCCTGTGGGCTGCAGAAGGATAGCTGGTGCGTGGCTGATGGCATGGAAGCCCCTACTGTTGCTTGGGAACAGCGAGGGGTGGTTCTTTCTGTGACTTTCTGCCCAGGGTAGCTTAAGAATGCTCGAGTAGCCTAAGAAGGCGAGACCTGCCTTCTCCTCGTTCTCTGCGGAGCGGCAGGGAGCGGAGGAGGGGCAGCGGCAAGCAGAGTGTGGTCGGCCCGCGGCCGCTGCGGGGAGCGGACACCCGCGGCGAGCGGGCAAGCGACTGCTGGAGGTGACTCGGACTCTGCATCGCGGCGACAGAGACGGCGGGGGCCGGGCCCCAACCCATTACAGGGGCCTGGACAGGCTGGAGAGGGGAAGCCCAGGTGAACCTCAGGAGGTTCCACAAGAGCAAGTGCAGGGCTCTGCCCCTGGGCTGGAACAATCCTCACTATCAATACAGACTGGGGGAGGAGGGGATGGAAAGCAGCCCTGAGGGAAAGGACTTGGGGATGCTGGGGGGGGAGAAGCTGGACAGGAGCAGGCAGTGTGAGCTTGCAGCACAGAAGGCCAAGGGCAGCCTGGGCTGCAGCCAAAGCAGCGCTGGCAGCAGAGCCAGAGAGGTGATTCTGCCACTTTGCTCTGCTCTGGGGAGACCTCAGCTGCAGTGCTGTGTGCAGGTCTGGAGCCCTCAGCACAGCAAGGACCTGGAGCTGATGGAGCAGGTCCAGAGGAGGGCCAGGCAAATGCTCAGGGGGTTGGAGCAGCTCTGCTGTGAGGCCAGGCTGAGGGAGCTGGGGGTGTTCAGCCTGGGGAAGAGAAGGCTCTGGGGAGACCTAATAGCAACCTGCCAGTACCTGAAGGGGGCTACAGGAAGGCTGCAGAGAGACTATTTGCAGAGGCCTGCAGGGACAGGACAAGAGACAATGGCTTCAAACTGGAGCACAGCAGATTTAGATTGGATGTGAGGAAGAAGTTGTGCCCAATGAGGGTGATGGAACACTGGAACAGGTTGCCCAGGGAGGTGGTTGTGGCCCCATCCCTGGAGATATCCAAGGCGAGGCTGGGCAGGGCTCTGGGCAACCTGAGCTAGCTGAGGATGTCCCTGCTGACTGTGGGGAGGTCAGAGTAGATGACATTTGGAGGTCCCTTCCAACTGAGACCATTCTATGATTCTATGATCTTAGAAGGTCCCTTCCAACCCATTCTGTGATCCTCTGAAAGCACATCCCCACCAACCCCAGCATCAAAGAAAGTGACCCTGGCACGGGGAAACAGAGGCACAGAGCAGTGTGACTGACCCCAGAAGGGTGCCAACAATGTCCAACCTCCCAGCAGAAAGGTTTGGGAAACAGTTGGGTGACAGTCCTCAGGGTGACCATCCCTGGGAGGGCAGAGCCCCATGCAGGCTTGGGGACACCAACTTTGTGTCAAGGGATGGAAAAAAGGGGCCAGGAGAGGTTTGAGACCCCCTAAAAGCTCCCAATATGTGGAAGTGAACAGCAGCCATGGTCATAGAATCATGGAACTGTTTGGGTTGGAAAGGACCTCCAAGATCACCCAGCCCAACCATCAACCCAACACCACCATGGCCCACCACCATGGCCATCCAACTGTGTCCCCAAGCACCATGTGCACACATTTCTTGAACACCTCCAGGGATGGTGACTCCACCAGCTCCTGGCACAGCACAGATACTCCCCTGCCTGCCCCCCATCTGCTTGCAACCCACCTTCACCAGCAGCTCGTAGCGGGGGATCCTCTGCACTGGCTTGATCATCAGGTCGGACAGAGCCTGCTTTTCCTTGTTCTCCCTCATGCTTTGCTGCAGAACACCAGGTGGAAGGAGAAGGACAGGCCCATCAGGTGGGATAAAGCAGGGACTGAGAGTCCTACCAGCCCAACAACAGCCATCTGGGGTCGGGGTGACTCCTTTTACACCAGCCCAAGTGACCCCAGGTTCATCCCAACCTGACCTCTTTGCAATAAAGGCAATGAGGGAAAAATCCCAGTGTGCCCCAGAGGCTACCAGCTTGGTCCCACTAACCCCACCCTGTCCTGTCAGCAGCCTTCCAGGTGGACATCATCTATGGAGGGGGAAGACCCAGGACCCACCTCAAGGAACTTCATGAATGCTGGCCGGGCTTCCTTGGCAATCCTGACAGCATCCTTGGCGTTGAGGAAGTTATCGATGTAGGCAGAGTAGATGTTCACCAGCACGTCCTTGGAGAACTGGGAGCAGGAAAGAAAAGGGGCTAGGTTGAGCATGGACCTCCTGGAAGAAGCTGTCCCAAGGGTTAATCCTGGCTGTGGGCTGCTGTGGGGAGGGCTCAGCCTCCTCCCTTCCAGGCAGAACCCTGGAGCTGCAGACCCGGCCAGGTCCTTGCCCCTCCTTAAGCTAAGCAGACATCAGGCCTGGAGATTGTCTCCCTGTTCTCCAACCCACCCTTTAATCACTCCCCTGCCTCCTGCTCCAAAAACCTTCTCCTGCTGGGGGCCATCCCCCAAGAACAAATACATCTGGGTTCTCCCCCAGTCAGGGGAAAAGCCAGCCCTCACCGTGAGGCTGGGCAGATGAGTGGAGTCAAACAGGATGGCATTTAACAAGTCCAAGTGCAGGGTGCTGCACTTTGGCCACAACAACTCCATGCAGTGCTACAGGCTGGGGTCAGAGTTGCTGGAGAGCAGCCAGGCAGAGAGGGACCTGGGGGTACTGGTTGACAGCAGCTGAACACGAGCCAGCAGTGTGCCCAGGTGGCCAAGAAGGCCAATGGCATCCTGGCCTGCACCAGGAACAGTGTGGCCAGTGTGCCCCTGTACTCAGCACTGGTTAGGCCACACCTGGAGACCTCTGTCCAGTTCTGAGCTCCTCAGGACACTGAGATACTTGAATGTGTCCAGAGAAGGGCAACAAGGCTGGGGAAGGGTCTGGAGCGCTGGCTGGGGCGAGATCTGCAGCACAGCCCTGTGAGGAGAGGCTGAGGGAGCTGGGGGTATTTAGCCTGGAGAAGAGGAGGCTCAGGGGAGACCTTATTGCTCTCTACAGCTTCCTGAAAGGAAGTTGTAGCCAGGTGGGGGTTGGTCTCTTCTCCCAGGCGACCAGCAACAGAACAAGAAGACACAGTCTCAAGCTGTGCCAGGGGAAGTTGAGACTGGAGGTGAGGAGAAAGTTCTTCCCAGAGAGAGCAATTGGCCATTGGGATGTGCTGCCCAGGGAGGTGGCGGAGTCACCATCCCTGGAGGTGTTCAAAACAGGATTGGATGCGGCCCTGGGAGCCATGGCTTAGTTGTCAGGAGGTGTTAGGTATTAGGTAATAGGTTGGACTTGATGATCTGTGAGGTCTTTCCCAGCCTGGCTGCTGATCCTGTGGTTCTGTGACCTACCGACTGCACGAGGAGGTCTCCCACTTTCTGCTTCTCGTGCCAGTTCTGCACACAGTCGTGGATCTGCTCCAGGAACTGCTCGTGGTGCTCCAGCAGCTCGGGGATCTGGTCGAAGATCTCATCCACCAGTGATGGGTCACACAGCAAGGAGTTCTCTGGTTGCTTCAGTGGCTTCATGTAACCCTAAGGGTGACGAAGCAAAAGGCCCTCGAGGTCCCCGGGGATTGCTTTTCCCACCCCTCCCACGAGGAGCTGTTCCACCCGTGTGCAGATGGAGCTCGGTGGCATCCTCCAGCAGGGACTTCCTCCAGTGAACATTGGGTTCTGTGACTCAGCAGAAAGACCACACAGTGTCCCAGCAGGTTTTGCACTCCCTCAGTTTCCCTGCATCCCATCCCACCTGATGCATCCCCACGGCAAGTCTCCAGGAGAACCTCCCACATCCTCTGTCCTCCAGCCACAGCCCTTGAGGGGCTCCAAATCTCTGCTGTCCTGGTCACCTCCATCTGCTACACAGCCTGACCCAGCTGGGAAGTCATGGCAGCATGACCTTGGGGTCCAAATCTGGTGCAGTCCTGGTGGGATTTAGGATGTTTGGAACCAGCAGGCTAGATGCTGTGGATCAAACCCTGGACCACTTCACCCAGCAGCCTCCCTTGGGCGATGGCTCAGAGCTAGCAGGAAAAGCAGGTCCTCTGCAAGGCTGGGTGGGAAGCTCTGCTGGGAAAGCCCTTTCCCATGAGGAGGGCAGGGGTGGTGCCCTCAGGAATCTGCAAGGAATGCAGGAGGAGGAAGGTCTTCTGAACCTCCTTGACACCTCCCCAGCCTGACCTGTATGAGATGCCAGTGCCCTTCAAGGATGCTGGAAGGATCATGGAGATGATCAGTGAGGACAGGACCCACCTGGAGTGGCTTCAAACATCTCCATCCCAGCTGGCAAACCTCCATCCCAAGGATGAGGTTCCTCAAGCTGATGGGAGGTATCTCATGGAGACCCAAGTCAGAAGAGCCAAACCCTTCCTGAGGCCCCTAACGCACTTCACCTGCCCTACTGTGGCTCAACTCCTCCATCAGGAGAAGGGCTGGGCTGTGCCACACTTCCCACCCACTAGGAAACTAGGGGAGCAAGGACCAGATGGGGAAGAAGAGCATGCAGACAGCTTCCACCTCAGCACACAGGGAGAGCAGGCAGGGCTTGCTCATGCACCATCTGGCTTGGATGGAAGATCATGCTCCAAGGTAGTCCTTGCCCTCGGTAGCCAGCATGCTACACGTCACCAGGCCACATCATGATGGCTCCAAGCACCTGGTGCCAGCTGAGATGGGGAGCTGGGGGCATCTGGAGCCCTGTGACTCTCTCCCCAGAAAGCCAGATCCCCCTGGTTGCACCGTGCCAGGACATATCCCACGGGCAAGGGTTTGGGCCTTCCATTCATGCCCACCATGGCCTCCAGTCATGCCCACCCAGTCCCTCCAGTGGGGAACCACTGACCCCCAGCACGGCTGTCCCCTCCAACCAGCCTCCTGTCCTACCTCAGAGGAGGGCACAGTCCAAGGGACAGCCTCCATCCATGCCAAGATCATCAGGAGCACCACCAGACCCTAAACCCTGCCTGGGTAAGTCCCAGAGCCGGGGTCCTCTTGCACCCCCAAGCCAACATCTGCACTAGGAGCAGCCTGAAAGGGTCCTTCCCTCCTGCAACAACATCTGGGAGAGCATCTCTGGGTCCACCATAGGAAAAGCCTGGCTGGGTGTTGGGATTGAGGTCCTCAGGGCCATGCCCAGCAGATGTCCTGCAGGCACTGCTTTCTGTGGAGCAGAGCAGAGCTCTGCTTCTCTTGGTGTTTCCACTTGCAGACATGTGGTTGAACAACCCACACCTACGCCAAGCCTGACCTAAGTCTCCAGGGCGTTGACCACCATCAACCTGAAACACCTTCATTAACATCTCAAATGTAGGGTGGGCCCTGGGGCCAGGTTGCTCCAGGGGGAGGTTTGGAACCAGCTTAGTGAAAACAAAGTACAACCCAGGAATGGAGAAGAAGCCTCAGCCCATGGCTGAAGATGGTGAAGTTGAGCAGAGAATGGGGGGTGGGGGGCATGGGTACAGGGGGTGTAAAGGGTCTCCCACCATGGCAGGGTCATCAGCAACCAGGAGATGAGGTTGCCGAAGAGAGCTTTGGGAGGGGGCTGGCGTCAAGCACTGGAAGGGGCTTGTGGACACACCACCTGCCAGGTGACAACCCACCAGGAACGTTCCAGGCTTCATTTGGGGGGACAGATGTGACCCCTACACCCCACTGCTGCCACCACGGCCACCCTGATGCCCACGGCCCCCCGCCAGCCCACGCTGCCACCCCTTCCCAACCCACTCCTGTGCCACCTTGGTGCTGGCAGGGGACCCACAGCTTGAGGGCTGCGACTTGGGGTGCCAAGCAAGGGAGGGCTACATACCATGAGGCATTTGGGGGGGGGAATGGGGAGGGCGTCACCTCCCCCGGCCCCGCCACCTTACCTGCATCAAGGTGCGCAAGGACTCCACGTAGGACTGCTCGGTGTCCAGCAGCGTCATGATGACGTGTTTCCTCATGTCCTACCCGGGAAGGAAGGGGGGACAGAAGGACAAGATGAGTTTTGGGGGGGCGGGGTGGGGAGTGGTGACACGACGGCACGACGGAGAGGAGCAACGTAGTGGCCGTCGGTGGCTCGCTCGGGGTGGCTGCGAGGTCCGGGAGGCGGCCGGCTGGCCTCCAGCTCCCCCCTCTGCTCCCTCTCCAGCCCGATGGAGCAATCCGGGAGGATTAGGAAGTACATGACACCGAGCGCACAGACACTGCCTGCTTCCCTCCTCGGCAGCGTCAGGAGCCCGCCCTGGAGCACACAGCCCTACATGGGTCGGTCCCGACGCCCTCCGGCTCTCCGCGGGCGGCTTGGCTCGGAGCGGTCCCGTAGGAATTCACCTCCCGCCCCAGCGCCCCGGCGCCGGGATGCGGACCCCTAGCGAGGGGATTCGCGGGGTGCTGGAGCGGGATGGAGAGGGGGTGAGGGAGGGGATGGTTTCTCAGCTCTTGAGAAGCAGGTGGGTCGGGGTCTTGGTTGTGAGGCTTGGAAACCCACCTTGAGTGCAGCACCCAAGGGGTTGTCCCTGCAGAGCAGCCTAGGGGTAACGTGCTCTAGAGCACAGGGTTTGGGGTGCAGAGATGCTCCAAAGGTTCTGAATGTAGACACACCCCAAAGGTTTTGGGTATGAGATGCTCCAGAGACCCTGAGGGCAGAGATACCCCAAAAACTGTGTGTGGATCTGCTCCAGAGACCCTGAGGGCAGAGATACCCCAAAAACTGTGTGTGGATCTGCTCCAGAGACCCTGAGGGCAGAGATACCCCAAAAACTGTGTGTGGATCTGCTCCAGAGACCCTGAGGGCAGAGATACCCCAAAAACTGTGTGTGGATCTGCTCCAGAGACCCTGAGGGCAGAGATACCCCAAAAACTGTGTGTGGATCTGCTCCAGAGACCCTGAGGGCAGAGATACCCCAAAAACTGTGTGTGGATCTGCTCCAGAGACCCTGAGGGCTGTGAGACACCCCAAAAGTATGGAGTAAAACCATGTCCCTGAGACCCCAAAAGCTCTGGGTGCAGAAATGATCCAGAGACACCTCAAGGGTTTGGATGGTGTGGTTTCTCCAGAGACCCTGGATGTGACACCCCAAATGTTTTGGGTGCAGAGGGCTGACCCTAGGAAAGGAGATGATGGTCCCAAGAGCTGGGTATGGAAACTGCAATGGTCCTGTTGGTGGAGACCATCCAAAGGCCCTTGGTGAAGAGACACCCCAAGTTTTGGATGCAGGGACACCCCAAAGCTCCTGGGTGCAGAGAAACAGCAAGTTGTGGGTGCAAGGACACCCCAAAGGTCCTGTGGGCTTTGATACACCCAGAGCTATTGGGGCAGAGATGCCCCAAAGGTCTTGGGTACAGGGACATCCAGAAGGCACACCTGGGACACTCCAAAGGTTGTGGATGCAGGGATGCCTCAAGAGCCCTGAATGAAGAAAAGGATCCTCCTAAGGTCCTGGCTTCTCAGACACCCCAAGAGGCCTGGGTGCAGGGATGTCCCCCCTTGGCCTCCACAGCCAGCCAAAAACCAAGGGCAGAGATGTCCCAAAGGCTCTGGGGTGTGGAGAAGACCCAGGGCAGGCTCAAAGGGTCCCATTAACGCTGACAACCCAAAGGTTATGGGGGCAGGGACATCCCAAATGCTGCACATGCACAGAGGTCCCAAAGCCTCTGTGAACAGGAACCATCCAAAGCTCTTGGATGCTTGGACACCCCAAGAGCCTTGGCTACAGAGATACCACCAACAGCCCTGGGTGCAGAGATGTGCCACCAGGCCACCACTGTGCACTGGGACCAGGTTTCCATGAGCCACTGCCTCTCCAGGGGCTTCTGGAGCCACCAAACTGCTGTGTCCCCCACCTCCTTGTGGGACAAGGCCATGTCCCCCAGCCATGATGGGCTGTTGGGGACACATATGGAGGTATGTGTGCCATGAAGCTGCCCTGCAACCACAGGAACCATCCATTTAGATGCTGGACTTGATGACCTCAAAGGTCTCTTCCAACCTCAACAGCTCTATGATTCTAACCATGGGTGGAGGTCACTGGAACAAGTTGCCCAGGGAGGTTGTGGATTTCTCCTTCCAGAGAAGGACCAGGGGGATGAGCAGAGGGGCTGGAGCTCTTCTCCCGTGAGGACAGGCTTAGAGAGTTGAGGTTGTTCAGTCTGGAGAAGAGAAGGCTCCAGGGAGACCTCCTTGTGGCCTTCCAGTATCTGAAGGGGGCTACAGGAAAGCTGGGGAGGGACTTTGAGGGTGTCAGGGAGTGATAGGACTTGGGGGGGGAATGGAGCAAAACTAGAAGTGGGTAGATTCAGATTGGATGTGAGGAAGAAGTTCTTCCCCATGAGGGTGGTGAGAGCCTGGCACATGATCCTTGAGGTCCCTTCCAACCCTAACAATTCTATGATTCTCCTCCCTCGAGATGTTCAAGGCCAGGCTGGATGAGACCTTGAGCAACCTGGGCTAGTCGGAGGTGTCCCTGCCCATGGCAGGGATGTTGGATCTGGATGATCTTTAAGGTCCCTTCCAGCCCAAACCATTCTATGATCTCCCTGGTGTGTCTCCAAGGCGCAATGGGAAAGGATCTTGGCCATATCCTGCTTGGTGCTCAGGAACATGCCTCAGTTTACCCCACTTGCTCACCAAGCTGATATTGATCTTCTCAGCCAAGCAAGGGGGAAGCTGCTGTGTAGAACCAAATATTCCAGTGCTGGGTCCAAGCCCCCCCCCCAAATCTGACTTCCCCCCCCCAAAGCCATGGTGATGCTGAAGGACATCAGCTGAGACATCCCTACTGCACTCCAACCTGAAGGCTCATCAACACTCCCACTGCTGGATTAATTGCTTGTAATGATGGGTTGAAGGACACCCACCAGAGGATGGGCTTGAGCGATACCAAAGCCTGATCCCACCTCATTCCTGCCTCAGTTGACCCAACCCTCTGACCACCTGTCATTCCCACAGCCATTCCAACTTGGGATGGAAGCACAGGGATGGATCACTGAGCTGGACAGGCTAAGCACCACGTTGCACTGGCTGCTGGGAATTTGCAGGGGTGGAGAGATGCAGGATGAGGCCCAACTGTTGGCAAGGGGATTTTTTTTTTCCACCATTCCAGCAGCATTATTATCCCAGCGGGGAAGGAGGGGAATTCACACTGGGACCAGCGGGAACTGGGGGAAAGGCACCATCCTGGCAAGGTGAAGTTGTACCCAGGCGTGGGCAGGATGCGTCCCACTGCACCCCTCACCCCAGCAAAGCCTCTCCCTCGGCGGGGCTGATGCTGCCTCCCTCTTTAGCCTCTCTCTGCTCTCCTTGGGGACCCCCTGTCAAACCCAAACCTCATTCTACCCTCAGGCCCAAGACACTCAGCACCCTCAGGATCAGCCCCTACCACGATGGATCAGTCCCTACCACACTGGGGCTGCCAGCACCTCCGGGGTGTAAATGAGCACCCGGGGGGGGGGGGGTGTGGGTGTTGGGGGGAATAGCAGCAATGAGCAATGGCTGTGGCACCCCCACACCATCACCCTCTGGTTGAGAACCCCAGGGAGGCAGCAGGATGAGGAGGAAGATGGAATGGAGGATGAGGCTTGGGGCTGAGGATGAGGATGGAGGCACCGTTGCCACGGCAATCGCGGACCAAACCCCGCAGCTCTCGGTAACGCACACAGAATCATCACAGAATCCCCATCCAGGTTGGAAAAGACCCTCAGGAGCAACCAAGTCCAACCCAGAACCCTACTCTTACAAAGTTCACCCCCTCAAACCACAGCCCCCCAAGCACCGCATCCAAACCACCTTGAAACACATCCAGGCTCGGGGACTCAACCCCCTCACATGTGTCCCACCGTGACACATCCACGCACAGCCCCCTCCCCCCGGGCTCCAGAGAACCCCTAATTACCCCCTGCAGCCCCCCCCCTCCCCAAATCACTCCATCAGCCCTTTTGCTCATCACCTCGGTACCGCCACGACCCTTCTCCGGGAGCTCCTCGGCTGCCCCGCCAAGCCCGGAGGCGGCCAAGGCCGCGTCGATTCCATCCCCGATGTCTCTCATGTCCTCCAGCGCGATGGTGAACTGCGCCAGAGTCCTCACCATCTGCAGCATGCGGGGTCCTGGGGGGGTGTTGGAGGGGAGGAGGAGGAGGAGGAGGAGGAGGAGGAAGGGGGGATGGAGGAGGAGGAGAAGGGAGCTCGATCCGTCCCACGCGGCCCAAGGAATCGAGAGGGGGGGAAAAAAAGAGGTAAATAACAACTGGGGGGAAGGGGGAGGTAGGAATCTGGGAATCCCTTCTCCAGATTCACCTCCTTGGAGGAAGGCAGAAATAAAATAGGAGAAAATAAAATAACTAGGGGGGGGGGGGGGGGGAGAGGGGGGAGGGATATGAATCTGAGAATCCTTTCTCTAGCTTCACCTCCTTGGAGGAAGGCAGGGAAAAAGTAATAATATGAGGGGGGATATAAATCTGGGAATCCTTTCCCCAGATTCACCTCCTTGGAGGAAGGCAGGGAAAAAATAATAAAGAAATTGGGGGGGGGGGGGGGGATATAAATCTGGGAATCCTTTCCCCAGATTCACCTCCTTGGAGGAAGGCAGGGGGAAAATAATTAATTAATTAAGTAAATAAATAAAATGGGGAGGGGGAGAGGGCTATAAATCTTGGAATCCCTTCTCCAGATTCACCTCCTTGGAGGAAGGGGGGTGGGGGGGGCAAAAAAAATAATATTAAATAAGAAAAAAAATTAAAATGCTGCTTTTTGGGGTGCAGCAAAGGGAAGGAGGAGGAGGAAGGGAGGGAGGGAGGGAGGGGGGGAAAGAAGAGGAGCTATTTATAGCGGTAGGGTTGGGGTGTAGAGATGGAGGAGAGAGATCATTTAAGTAGAAATGTGGATGGATGGGTGGGTGGATGGATAGATGGATAGATAGATAGATAGATAGATAGATAGATAGATGATAAAAAAAAATCAAAGCCCTGCAAGATGCCTGCGCCTGCGCCCCTGGCGGCAGGAGGGTCGTCGTCCCCCGCCACCACCTCCCCCTGCCGGCCCCCTGCGTTTCTTCTCCGGCAGCCGTCGGAGCGATGGAGGCAGAGCTGTGCCCACACAGACGCACACCACACGCACACACATACACACGCGAGCTGTGGATGCAGGGCAGGGCCAGATCCTTTGCCAGAGGGATGCTGCTGGAGAAGCTTTGCTCGAGAGGATGGTGATGGTTGGTGGGAGGAGGAGGTGGTGATGTTTTCTTAGGGGGTGGGTTGATGGCTGGTTTCATAGAAGCATGGAGTTGTTTTGGTTGGAAAAGGTCTCCATGATCAACCAAATTTTGGTGCCAGGCACGCTTGAGGGCTCCATCATCATCATCATCATCATCATCATCACCACATCATCAAATCATCATCAAATATCCACACCCACATCCCCTCCCCCTAACCCCTTCCCAGCCTTGCAGACAGCGAAACTGAGGCACGGAGCGAGCCGGTTCCACCTCAGCACCCACAGCCCTGCTTTGCTCCGGGATCCATTTGGAACACTCCCCTCCTGCTTCGTTAATTAAACCTAATTAGCTGCTCACCCTGTTTCCACAGCAACGGCGTGCAGCAGGGCTGCATCCTCCCATTGCAACCAGTACATTTCCTCTTGGTAATGAAGATGATGAGGATCTCACCCCGGGGAGGGTGCCAGGGATGGGTCCTCAGCCCCCCTCAGGCAGCCTCCCCGGGGTGCACGGCAGAGCTGCAGCAGCCTTAAATAAACCCTGGCACCGGGATCAGGATGAGGGATTCACAGCACCTGGTGTGGGCAGGAGGGGTGCCTGGGCTGCACCTAATTGCATTAAGGGTAATGAGGAAGTTTGCAAGGCAGCAGCTCCTGGAGCTCCTGCAGCACCATCCCTGTTGTAATCCCAGATGTGTCTGGGTTGCGGTCCCAGATCCCTTTGAGTTGTAATCTTGGTCCCACTTAGGTTGTAATCCTGAGCTCTTCTTGGATTTAATCCCAGACCCATTGCTGCTGCAATCCCCCAGACCCACAGCAACCTTGGGCACATCTACATTGTAATCCCAGACCCACCTGGGCTGCGATCCTGGACATTTCTGGGCTGCAATCCCAGAACCAACAGGGCTGCAATTCCAGAACCAACTGAGTTGCAGTCCTGGAGTATTCTGGGTTCCAATTCCACACCTGATTGGGCTGCAATCCCAGATTCATTACTGTTGTAATCCCAGACTCATCTGAGCTGCAATCCCAGAGCAAGATGGGTTGCAATCCTGGGCCATTCTGGGTTCCAATCCCAGACCCATTTGGGTTGCAATCCCAAAACCATCTGAGCTGCAATCCTGGGCTCACCTGGGTTACAACCCTGGGCTCTTCTGGGATCCAATTCCAGATTAATTCTCCAATCCCAGATTAATTTCTGTTGTAATCCCAGACCTATCTGAGCTGCAATCCCAGACTTATTTCTGTTGCAAATAATTTGGATTCCAAACACAGGTCCACCTGGGCTGCAATCCTGAGTACTTCTGGGCTGCAATCCCAGAACCAACTGGGTCACAACCCTGGCTCTTCTGGGATCCAATCCCAGACCTATTTCTATTTCAGTCTCAGATCCATCTGGGTTACAATCCTGTGGCCATCTGGGTTGCACTACTGGACCACTCTGGGTTTTGCAACCCCAGACCCATTTGTTTTGCAGTCTTGGGCTCATTTGGGTTCCAATCCCAGGCCCATCTGGCTGCAATCCCAAACCCATTCCTGTTGCAATCCCCAACCCATCTGGTTGCAATCCTGAATCCACTTGGGCTGCAGTTCTGGATCCACTTGGGCTGTAACCCCAGAGTCATCAGGTCCATCTGCATTGCAGTCCTGAGTTCATTTAGGTTGCAGTCCCCAAGCCATTCCTGTTGCAATCCCAAACCCATCAAGGCTGCAGCCCTGGGTCTGTGTAAATTGCAATCCCAGACCCATCTGGGTTGCAATCCCAGACCCATTTGAGCTGACCCAACCCCCCTGGGTTGAAGTTTTGGATCCATTTGGGTTGTAACCCCATTGCAGTTCCAGTCTTATCTGGGTTGCAAGCCCAAACCCACTTGGTTTGCAATCCTGGGTCCACACTACAATGCCAGACCCATCTGGGTCCATCTGGATTTTTATCTCTAACCAAATTGGTTTGCAGTCCCTGATCTATCCAAGCTATGATCCCAGTCCCATTCCTGTTGCAATCCCAGGCACATTGGGGCTGCAATTCTGGACCCACCTACACTTCATTTCCTGATCCATCTGAGTTTTAATCCCAAACCCACTTGGTTTGCAGTCCCTGATCCATCTAGGTTGCGATCCCAATCCCATTCTTGTTGCAATCCGAGATCCATTTGGGCTGCAATTCTGGACTCATCTGCACTGAAATCCTGGCTCCATCTGGTTTGCAATCCCAAACCCATTTGGTTTGCAGTCGCTGATCCACCTTGGTTGCAATCTCAAACTCATTCCTGTTGCAATCCCAGATCCTTGTGGGCTGTAATTCCAGACCCTTCTACACTGAAATCCCTGATTGCTCTGGGTTCCAACCCCTGATCCCTCTGGTCTGCAATTCCAAACCCACTCCTGTTGCAATCCCAAACCCACTCTTCTTGCACTCTCAGACCCCTTTGGGCTGCAGTTCTGGACCCAGCTGCACTTTGTTCCTTAATCCATCTGGGTTGCAATCTCAAACCCACTTGCACTGCAGTCCCTGATCCATCCAGGTTGTGATCCCAAACTCATTCCTATTGTGATCCCAAACCCATTCCTGTTGCAACCCCAGATGAATTTGGGGTGTTATTCTGGACCTATCTGCTATTCATTCATTGACCCATTTGGGTTGCAATCTCAAACCCACTTGGGTTTGCAGTCCCTGATACATCCAGGTTGTGAAATCCCAATCCCATTCCTGTTGCAATCTGAAATCCATTGCTGCTGCAATCCCAAACCCACTCCTGTTGCATTCCCAGATCCATTTGGGCTGCAATTCCAGGCCCATCTGCACTAAAATCCCTGATCCCTCTGGGTCCCAACCCCTGATCCCCCTGCTTTGCAATCCCAAACCCACTGCTGTTCAAATCCCAGATCTATTTGGGCTGCAGTTCCAGGCCCTTCTGCACATTCCCTGACCCACCTGGGTTCCAGCCCCTAATCCATCTAGTCTGAAATCCCACACCTACTCCTCTTGCAATCCCAGATCCATTTGGGCTGCAATTCTGGGTCCATCTGCACTGAACTCCCTGATCCACCTGTGTTCCAACCCCTGATCCCTCTGCTTTGGAATCCCAAACCCACTGCTGTTGCAATCCCAGACACATTTGGGCTGCAGTTCCAGGCCCATCTGCACTGAAATCCCTGATCCACCTGGGTTCCAACCCCTGATCCCTCTGGTTTGCAATCCCAAACACACTGCTGTTGCAATCCCAGATCCATTTGGGCTGCAGTTCCAGGCCTATTTGCACTGAAATCTCTGATCCATGCGGTCTGCAATCCCAAACCCACTGCTGTTGCAATCCCAGATCCATTTGGGCTGCAGTTTCAGGCCCATTTGCACTGAAATCTCTGATCCATGTGGTCTGTAATCCCAAACCCACTGCAATCCCAGACCCATTTGGGCTGCAATTCCAGGCCTCTCTGCACATTCCCTGATCCAGCCGGGTTCTAACCCCTGATCCCTTTGCTTTGCACTCCCAAACGCGCTCCTCCTGCGATCCCTGCCTCATTTAACCTGCAGCCCCAACCCCAGCTGGCCTGGGAGGCGGTGCCGCAGCGCCGCCGGGACCCGGGCGCTCCGCCTGCAGCAACGCCCTCCAGCCAAATTCCCATGGGATCGCTGCTCCCTGGAGCAAGCAGGGGGCATCCCTCCACCCACAGACGGCCCTTCCCCTTTCCCCAGACACCGTCCTTGCATCAATCCCTTTTGCTTAAGGCAGCATCTTCCTCGCAGCAGCCTTGCGAGCAGCCTCGCCGGTGCCTACTATCAAGGCTGAGCTTCGGGCTCGACCCAAGTTTTTCTGGGATGCATCCCTGCGGAAGGACGGGTGGAGAAGGGTTAACCCAGTCACTGCCCAAACGAGGGAAGGAGTCAGGCTGTGCATTCAAGGGGCCCAGCCGAGGTTATCTCGCCGATCACCCAGGAAAGAACGAAGCAGGAGCGCGGCCGAACCCTCCCCGCCGGCCGCCGAGCCCGGACCCCCCTGCGAGCCGCCCGCATCCCACAGGAAATTCCTGGGAGTGTTTGGCCACTCCAGCAGCGCTGGCCCTATTTTTAGGGCAGTCTAAAATATGAGCTAGTTATTTTTAGCAGCGCAGCTCTTTGTAAACACCTTTAGATTTCCTCTCGGACCAGCTTTTTCGGTTCGGGCAACTTGGGTGTTTCCTTCCACCCCCCCAACTCACCCCCCCCCAAAAAAAACCCCAACCCTCCAAACAAAACCAAACCCCTCCCAAATCCTCCCAAGAAAACCATTTTGTTCCCTTGGGATGAAGCCAAAGGGTTCATCCCCCAGCCCCAAACTTGTACCAGCGTTGCAAAGATGCTCCCCAAACCCCAAAGGGAATTCGGCACTGGGGGCTTAAGGGGGCAATTTGCTGCATCCCAAATCCAGGCTGGGGGGGCTCAGAGAGGAGGGTCCCCCCCTTGTTTTTTCCCTCTGGCATTGGAAATACAACCCCCAAACCATGCCTGGCCTCTCAGCAAAGGACAAGAGGTCTCCTGCGCTGCTCTATCTTAGGGGAAAGGGTGAGCAGGGATGGACATCCATGAGGCATTCCACCCATTACAGCAAGCTCTGGACCCTGAGGCCCTTGCAGACATTGGTGCATGTAATGATGTCACTTGCCATCACTTGGAGGACTCTTTTGTTTTCCCCTCCAAATCCCAGCGCTGGTGGGAATGGGGTTGCTGAAGCTGGGGAGCGTGCAAGCAAGTGTCACTCGTGCTGTCACCACCCTGCTGGGATGCTAAAATCACATCCCACGGGAGGAAGGAACTCTGTATCCCTGGAGATGCCATTTCACTCCCAAACTCCCTTCCTGGATCCCCAACAGGCAGCATTTCAACGAGCTCAGCAGTGTAAGGAGCTGTGTCAGAGCTCGGCCCTCCCCTGGGGGACCTCTCCAGTGGGGATTCTTTTGACCCTAAGACCTCTCAATGGGAAAATCTGGAGTGGCTTTTGGATCATTTGGGGGACTGGGATGCCCTTCCCAGCTCACCCCACAGCTGCTGAGGGAGGAGCTACTCCTGCTTGGAGTACAGTGAATCCCACCCCTCCAAAATGTGCCAAAATTCAAAGGGTAAGTAAATAAAAGTTGTTTCCCCCCTCCTGTTACAGCTTGTTCCCAGCTCCTGATGCTTCTGACTGCTGGGATGGGATTCTCTAGGGTCTCACAGTGCAGTTGTCTCACATCCTTGAGACCCCCATCCCCAGTATGGAAGGCACTAGAAGGAACTGGGATTTCTATACATTTTTTTTCCCTTTTCCCAGGCTAGATCCCACTAGAGGGAGCTGGGACACAGTGGGAGCCACTGGTCCACCGGGACAGTCCCCTGCTTTGGAAAGCCCAGGGTGGGAAATCCCAGGCTTAAGAATTTGAATGCAGACCTGGTTTTATTTCTACCAAAAGCTCGAGGAACAAAAAGAGGAAAGGCTCTGAAAGGAAGCTGGAGACATTTCCATCCATCCCAACACCTCCAGGGGTCCCTCAGGGGTCTGTGCTGGGACCTGTGCTGGTTAATATTTGTATCAGTGCTAGACACAGCAGGATCCAGGCACCATCAGCAGTGTGCAGGTGGCACCGAGCTGAGTGGTGCTGTGGATCCACCAGAGGGACAGGATGGCAGCCAGAGGGACCTGGACAGGCTGGAGAGGGGAAGCCCAGGTGAACCTCAGGAGGTTTCACAAGAGCAAGTGCAGGGCTCTGCCCCTGGGCTGGAACAATCCTCACTATCAATACAGACTGGGGGAGGAGGGGATGGAAAGCAGCCCTGAGGGAAAGGACTTGGGGGTGCTGGGAGGGGAGAAGCTGGACAGGAGCAGGCAGTGTGAGCTTGCAGCACAGAAGGCCAAGGGCAGCCTGGGCTGCAGCCAAAGCAGCGCTGGCAGCAGAGCCAGAGAGGTGATTCTGCCACTTTGCTCTGCTCTGGGGAGACCTCAGCTGGAGTGCTGTGTGCAGGGCTGGAGCCCTCAGCACAGCAAGGACCTGGAGCTGATGGAGCAGGTCCAGAGGAGGGCCAGGCAAATGCTCAGGGGGTTGGAGCAGCTCTGCTGTGAGGCCAGGCTGAGGGAGCTGGGGGTGTTCAGCCTGGAGAAGAGAAGGCTCTGGGGAGACCTAATAGCAGCCTGCCAGTACCTGAAGGGGGCTACAAGAAAGCTGCAGAGAGACTGTTTGCAGAGGCCTGCAGGGACAGGATGAAGGAGCAGTGGCTTCAAACTAGAGCAGAGCAGATTTAGATTGGATGTTGGGAAGAAGTTATTTACTATGAGGGTAATGGAACACTGGAACAGGTTGCCCAGGGAGGTGGTTGAGGCCCCATCCCTGGAGATATCCAAGGTGAGGCTGGACAGGGCTCTGGGCAACCTGAGCTAGCTGAGGATGACCCTGCTGAGTGCAGAGGGGATTGGACTGGATGACCTCTGGAGGTCCCTTCTCTGATTCTCTGATCCCAACACTGAACACCTGCTCATGCAGCTGGGAAAGCCCCTGGTTGTCACCACCATCCTAACCAGGATGACACTACTACATCCAGCTCCGTATTTGCTCCATCACTCTGTTTCTGTCAGGAAAACCACCTGGGAAAACCCCATTCCCATTGTCTCCTCTTGGGATGTTTTGAAGCAGGAAGTTTGAGTGGATCCTGGAGGACAAATCCATCCAACCCTTGCCTTGGGACAAATGATGCTCAATCATAGGTCACATGCAGCTCTGTGCCACAATGGGAAGCCACCAGACAGGGCAAGACTTGGCTTTGTTGGGTATCAGCCACTGCCATCCCTCAGTACCAGCCCCTGGCATCCCTGGGTACCAATCAACTCCATTCCTGGGCACCAGTAACTCCCATCCCTGGTACTAGTCCTCCCCACCCCTCAGTACCAATCACCACATCCCTGGACATGTCACTCTGTCCCTGGCACCAGGCCCTGCCATCACTGGGAACCATCCACCCCCATCCTCCAGCACCAGCCAACCTCCATTCCTGGGTATAAGCCACATCCATCCCTGGCAGCAGTCCCTGCCATCTCTGGGCATCTGAGCAGCAGTCACCACACCTCTGGATGCCAGCCACTGTCATTCTTGGGTACCAGTCTCCCTACTTATGGCATCCAGTCCTCCTGATCCCTGGGCACCAATCAATTCCATCACTGGTACCACACCTGGTACCATTCACCTCTGTCCTTGGGTACCAGCCACCCATCCCTGGGCACTGTCACCTCCATCCTTGGGTACCAGCCACCCATCCCTGGGCACTGTCACCTCCATCCTTGGGTACCAGTCACTCATGCCTGGCCACTGTCACCTTCATCCTTGGGTACCAGCCACCCATCCCTGGGCACTGTCATCTCCATTCCTGGGTACCCCACCACCTCCTTACTGCAGCATGTCAGCCCATCCATGGGTGCCACTCAATGCCACCTCTGGGTAGCAGTCAGCTCCATCCCAGGACATATCAGCCCATCTCTGGGTACCAATCACCTCCATTCCTAGCACCACATTCCTCATCCCTGCCTCCCACTCATCCCATTCCTGGTTACCAGCCCACTTCTATCCCTGGCACCATCAGGCTTCATGCCCTGAAGAAACCACCCTCTGCATCCCATCTAGAGGTCCCACAAGGGGACTTGTGCCACACAAATGCCTGATGCAGCACAGCTCTGCACAGCATCACGGCCAGGGCTGCATCCAGAGGGACCTGGACAGGCTGCAGCTCAGGAGAACCTCAGGAGGTTCAGTAAGGCAAAGTGCAAGGTGCTGCACATGGGTAGGGGCAATCCTCGATACCAATCCAGGCTGGGGGAGGAGGAGGTTGAGAGCAGCCCTGCAGAGAAGGCCTCGGGGGTGCTGGTGGGGGAGAAGCTGGACAGGAGCCAGCAATGGGCACTGGCAGCACAGAAGGCCAAGGGCAGCCTGGGCTGCATCCAAAGCAGCTTGGCCAGAGCTGGAGAGAGAGGATCCTGCCCCTCTGCTCTGCTCTGGGGAGACCTCACCTGCAGGGCTGTGGCCAGCTCTGGGGCCTCCAACACCAGAGAGACAGAGACCTGATGGAGAGGGTCCAGAGGAGGCCACCAAGGTGATCAGAGGCTGCAGAACCTCTGCTGTGGGCACAGGCTGGGGGAGCTGGGGCTGTTCAGCCTGGGGAAGAGAAGGCTCCAGGGAGACCTCAGGGCTGCATTTCAGTATCTGAAGGAGATCTGCAGGAAGGCTGGGGAGGGACTGCTCAGAAGGGCCTGGGGTGAGAGGAGCAGGGACAGTGGAGTGAAACTGGAGCAGGGCAGGTTGAGGTTGGACATGAGGAGAAGCTCTGCACGGTGAGAGTGGCGAGAGCCTGGAACAAGTTGCCCAGGGAGGTGGTGGAGGCTCCATCCTTGGAGACATTCAAGGTAAAACTCTGTGGCCCTGGGCAACCTGATCCAGTTGGAGATGTCCCTGCTGACTGCAGGGGGGGGGCTTGGCCAAGATGACCTTTGGGGGTCCATTCCAACCTGATGCATTCTCTGATTCTCCCCTTCCTTCCTTCCTTCCCAGCTGCTCCCTCTTCTCCCATGGCTAAGAAAAGTCAGAGCTGCTCTTCCAAAGCCCAACTTCTTGAAAGGAAATCAAGAAGCATAAATCAGCAGCTCTGATTCAGCTCCTCTTGGGTTACTAATAATACTCCTGTGTTTATTCACAGGCCTGGGGTTGGAAATGTTTGCTTTTCCCTTGCTCCTGGTTTTTCCCAGGCTCCCAGCTCACTGAGGGACATTGATTTCTTTAGGGATGCTCCCAAGCAGCAGCCCAGGAAGAGGAGGAGGAGGAGGAAGAGAAAGAGAGGGAGGAGGAGGAGGGTGGCTTCAACCCCCAATGGATACTCCAAAGATTGGGTTGTTTTCCCTTCTCTGACTTCTTGGCTGTGGTGATTCATCCCAGGAGGACACTGCCTGGCTCTGATTCTGCTTTTTAAGTGTGAGGGGGAGGGGGGGGGGGGGGAAGAGAAACAAACCAAACCCCAAACCCAGGGATGAAAAAAGAAAGGATTTGGAGGAGTGTTTTCTTCAGGGAAGGGTGGAAGGATGTCAGGCACCCCAGTGCCATCTCATGCTGGGAAGGTGGTGCTGGTGAGATGGAAAAGAGGGGAGACAAGAGGAGGTTCAGGTCCCAGAGCAGCAGTTCCCAACCCAACAGGAATTCAGCCTCCTCCTGGGGCTTTTCCCCTGGGATCTGCACTTGGAAGCAGGATTCGCACCACCGGCGCCGGCCTGCCAGAGGTTCCCCCTCCCAAACCCAACGCTCAGAGCCCACCTTGGCACATCTCAGGGCATTCCCGCCCCCCAACCCTCCACCACTACCAGCACCCCATGGTTCTCTCCCCCATTCCCCATCTCCCATCTCCCATCCCCCATCTCCCCCATCCCACCCAACCCATGCCGCTCACCCCTCCACCACCCATACCCCCCCAGGGGGGTTTGGCAGAGCCCTTGCACAACTCACTGGAGCGTGGCATGGGGGTGGGGGGTGAAGGGTGAGGAGGGGGCTGCATGTGTGTGTGTTTGGAGCCCCCCCCCCCCCCCCCCCCCCCCCAGGTTGCAGCCAACCTTTTTGCTGAGCCCCTGGAGAAGCTTTCACCAAATATGGAAGGAGTGTTTTTTTGGCCGCTGCTTTTCGGCAGGCAGGCCAGGGCCCAAGAGCTCAGCTTTCCAGATGCTGAGGTCAGCCACGCTCCTCTCCCTCCCCCCTCCTTCCCCACTCTCTCACAGACTGCTTGGCACAAGACCCAGTGTGCCAGGGGGACCCCTCCGCTGACTCACCAGCACCCCTGGATCCACCCCGGCCCCAGCATCTCCTGCTGCTGGCACAAGGAGGATCCTGAACACCCCCCCAGCATCTCCTGCTGCTGGCACAAGGAGGATCCTGCACCCCCCCAGCATCTCCTGCTGCTGGCACAAGGAGGATCCTGAACACCCCCCCAGCATCTCCTGCTGCTGGCACAAGGAGGATCCTGCACACCCCCCCAGCATCTCCTGCTGCTGGCACAAGGAGCACCCTGCACACCCCCCCAGCATCTCCTGCTGCTGGCACAAGGAGGATCCTGCACCCCCCCCCAGCATCTCCTGCTGCTGGCACAAGGAGGATCCTGCACACCCCCCAGCATCTCCTGCTGCTGGCACAAGGAGGATCCTGCACCCCCCCAGCATCTCCTGCTGCTGGCACAAGGAGCATCCTGCACCCCCCCAGCATCTCCTGCTGCTGGCACAAGGAGGATCCTGAACACCCCCCCAGCATCTCCTGCTGCTGGCACAAGGAGGATCCTGAACACCCCCCCAGCATCTCCTGCTGCTGGCACAAGGAGGATCCTGCACCCCCCCCCCAGCATCTCCTGCTGCTGGCACAAGGAGGATCCTGCACCCCCCCCCAGCATCTCCTGCTGCTGGCACAAGGAGGATCCTGCACC
The DNA here is from genome assembly GCF_014839835.1 of Dryobates pubescens. Taxonomy (NCBI): domain Eukaryota; kingdom Metazoa; phylum Chordata; class Aves; order Piciformes; family Picidae; genus Dryobates; species Dryobates pubescens. Next base: position 16,176,675 of record NC_071621.1, on the reverse strand, counting down.
CCCCCAGCATCTCCTGCTGCTGGCACAAGGAGGATCCTGCACCCCCCCAGCATCTCCTGCTGCTGACACAAGGAGGATCCTGAACACCCCCCCAGCATCTCCTGCTGCTGGCACAAGGAGGTTCCTGAACACCCCCCCAGCATCTCCTGCTGCTGGCACAAGGAGGATCCTGAACACCCCCCCAGCATCTCCTGCTGCTGGCACAAGGAGGATCCTGAACACCCCCCCAGCATCTCCTGCTGCTGGCACAAGGAGGATCCTGCACCCCCCCAGCATCTCCTGCTGCTGGCACAAGGAGGATCCTGCACCCCCCCAGCATCTCCTGCTGCTGGCACAAGGAGGATCCTGCACCCCCCCAGCATCTCCTGCTGCTGGCACAAGGAGGATCCTGCACCCCCCCCCAGCATCTCCTGCTACTGGCACAAGGAGGATCCTGCACCCCCCCAGCATCTCCTGCTGCTGGCACAAGGAGGATCCTGCACCCCCCCAGCATCTCCTGTTGCTGGCACAAGGAGGATCCTGAACACCCCCCCAGCATCTCCTGCTGCTGGCACAAGGAGGATCCTGAACACCCCCAGCATCTCCTGCTGCTGGCACAAGGAGGATCCTGCACCCCCCCAGCATCTCCTGCTGCTGGCACAAGGAGGATCCTGCACCCCCCCCAGCATCTCCTGCTGCTGGCACAAGGAGGATCCTGCACCCCCCCAGCATCTCCTGCTGCTGGCACAAGGAGGATCCTGCACCCCCCCAGCATCTCCTGCTGCTGGCACAAGGAGGATCCTGCACCCCCCCCCAGCATCTCCTGCTACTGGCACAAGGAGGATCCTGCACCCCCCCAGCATCTCCTGCTGCTGGCACAAGGAGGATCCTGCACCCCCCCAGCATCTCCTGCTGCTGGCACAAGGAGCACCCTGCACACCCCCCAGCATCTCCTGCTGCTGGCACAAGGAGGATCCTGAACACCCCCCCAGCATCTCCTGCTGCTGGCACAAGGAGGATCCTGCACCCCCCCAGCATCTCCTGCTGCTGGCACAAGGAGGATCCTGCACCCCCCCAGCATCTCCTGCTGCTGGCACAAGGAGGATCCTGAACACCCCCCCAGCATCTCCTGCTACTGGCACAAGGAGGATCCTGCACCCCCCCAGCATCTCCTGCTGCTGGCACAAGGAGGATCCTGCACACCCCCCCAGCATCTCCTGCTGCTGGCACAAGGAGGATCCTGCACCCCCCCAGCATCTCCTGCTGCTGGCACAAGGAGGATCCTGAACACCCCCCCCAGCATCTCCTGCTGCTGGCACAAGGAGGATCCTGAACACCCCCCCAGCATCTCCTGCTGCTGGCACAAGGAGGATCCTGCACACCCCCCCAGCATCTCCTGCTGCTGGCACAAGGAGGATCCTGCACCCCCCCAGCATCTCCTGCTGCTGGCACAAGGAGGATCCTGCACCCCCCCAGCATCTCCTGCTGCTGGCACAAGGAGGATCCTGAACACCCCCCCAGCATCTCCTGCTGCTGGCACAAGGAGGATCCTGCACCCCCCCAGCATCTCCTGCTGCTGGCACAAGGAGGATCCTGAACACCCCCCCAGCATCTCCTGCTGCTGGCACAAGGAGGATCCTGAACACCCCCCCAGCATCTCCTGCTGCTGGCACAAGGAGGATCCTGCACCCCCCCAGCATCTCCTGCTGCTGGCACAAGGAGGATCCTGCACACCCCCCCAGCATCTCCTGCTGCTGGCACAAGGAGGATCCTGAACACCCCCCCAGCATCTCCTGCTGCTGGCACAAGGAGGATCCTGCACACCCCCCCAGCATCTCCTGCTGCTGGCACAAGGAGGATCCTGCACCCCCCCAGCATCTCCTGCTGCTGGCACAAGGAGGATCCTGAACACCCCCCAGCATCTCCTGCTGCTGGCACAAGGAGGATCCTGCACATCACAGCACCCCAAAGCAACACTTAGGAGCATTTTGGTGGAGGAGAAGGGTGCCTGATGTTGGCACCCCTTGGCATGGCTGCTGGGTGCCTTCTGGGCCTGTGTGGGTAGGAGGTGCCCTGACTGCCTGGTGGAATGGGTTGTGGATCTAGGTGAGGGAGGTGCAAGGAAACTTGGGCTGCTCAGGAGGGTGCTGGCCTGGCACCCAGGGGGTGATGGGCATGAGGAATCGCTGGGCACCAGGAGGTGATGGGCTCTCAGGTGGCAAAGGGCATCCCGGAGCTGATGGGTATCCATGAGTCAATGGGCATCAGAAGCTTGTGGGCACCATGAACTAAGGGACACTTAAGAGCCAAAAGGCACCCAGGAGCTGGTGGGCACCCAGGAAACAAAGGGCATCCAGAAACTGATGGGCACTCAGGAGCCAGAGGGCACCCAGGGGCTGATGGGCACTCGGGAGCCAAAGGGCATCCAGGAGCTGATGGGCAACAGGAGCTGATGGGCACCCAGAAGCCAGAGGGCATCCAGGAGCTGATGGGCAACAGGAGCTGATTGGCACACAGGAGCTGATGGGCACTCAGGAGCCAAAGGGCATCCAGGAGCTGATGGGCAACAGGAGCTGATGGGCACCCAGGAGCTGGTGGAGCTGATGGGCACCCAGGAGCTGGTGGGCACCCAGAAGCCAAAGGGTACCCAGGAGCTGATGGGCACCAGGAGTCAATGGACACTCTAGAGCCAAAGGGCATCCAGCAGGCTCTGGGTACTCAGTCGATGGACACTGGGAGCCACTGAGTACATGGACTGGATAGGCACCCAGGAGCCAACTGGCACCAAGATGTGCCTGGCACCCAGGAGCTGATGAGGACCAGGATCTCATAAGTACCTGAGAGTCAAAGAGCAGCCAGGAGCCAGTGGGCACAGAAGAGACAAAGGGCACACAGGAGCTGATGGGTACCCAGCAGCCACTGGCATCAGGAGCTGATGGGCACTCAGGAGCCAATGAGCACCAGAAGCCAACAGGCATCCAAGAGCCAAAAGGCTTCCAGAAGCCACTGGGCACCCCTGAGCCAATGAGCACCAGGAGCTTATGGGCACCAGAAGCCAATGAGCATCCAGGCCTCCCGTGGACCCAGAACTCTGGGGGCACCAGAAGCAAAATGCATCTAGGAGGCAACAGGCACCCAAGAGCTGGTGGATGCCCAGGAGCTACCCTGGAGCCCATGGGCACCTAGGAGCTGCCATACACCAGGACTTGGCCATACCAAGAAGCTTATGGACACCCAGCAGCCAGCACTCAGGTGTCTATGGGCACTTAGAAGCCAGTGGGCATCCCATAGGCACCCAGCAGCTGACAGATGCCCAGGATCCATTAGGTACCAGAAGTCCACAGGCACAAATGAGCTGATGGACACCCAGGAGGTCATGGGCATGCAAGAACTGATGGGTGGGTAGGATCCTGCAGGTACCAAGGGGTCCATGGGCACTCACAAACCCACCCACAGCCAGGAGCTGAAGGGCACCCAGGAGACAACAGGTGCCAGGAGGCCACAGACACCTACAAATCCACAAGTGACCACAAGATGACAGCACCCACGAGCTGATGGGCTCCCAGGAGCCAGCAGGTGCCAGGACTCCATGGGCACTCAAACCCAGAGGCATCTAGGAGCTGATGGACACCCAGCAGCTGATGGGTAGCCAGGAGTTGAGGGGCACTCTGGAGCTGATGGGCACCCAGAAGCCAAAGAATACCAGGAGTGCATGGTCACCCACAAACCTACAACCAGCCAGGAGCTGATGGATACCCAGGAGCTGATGGATACCCAGGAGCTGATGGACAGCCAGGAGCTGATGGACAGCCAGGAGCTGATGGATACCCAGGAGCTGATGGACAGCCAGGAGCTGATGGGCATCCAGGAGCTGATGGGCATCCAGGAGCTGATGGATACCCAGGAGCTGATGGACAGCCAGGAGCTGATGGACAGCCAGGAGCTGATGGATACCCAGGAGCTGATGGATACCCAGGAGCCAGAGAATACCAGGAGTGCATGGTCACCCACAAACCTACAACCAGCCAGGAGCTGATGGACAGCCAGGAGCTGATGGATATCCAGGAGCTGATGGACAGCCAGGAGCTGATGGATATCCAGGAGCTGATGGACAGCCAGGAGCTGATGGATACCCAGGAGCTGATGGATACCCAGGAGCTGATGGATATCCAGGAGCCAGAGAATACCAGGAGTGCATGGTCACCCACAAACCTACAACCAGCCAGGAGCTGATGGATACCCAGCAGCTGATGGATACCCAGGAGCTGATGGGCATCCAGGAGCCAGAGAATACCAGGAGTGCATGGTCACCCACAAACCTACAACCAGCCAGGAGCTGATGGACAGCCAGGAGCTGATGGATATCCAGGAGCTGATGGACATCCAGGAGCTGATGGACAGCCAGGAGCTGATGGATATCCAGGAGCTGATGGGCATCCAGGAGCTGATGGATACCCAGGAGCTGATGGATACCCAGGAGCTGATGGGCACCCAGGAGCCAAAGAATACCAGGAGTCCATAGTCATCCACAAACCTACAACCAGCCAGGAGCTGATGGAAACCCAGGAGCTGATGGATACCCACGAGCTGATGGGCACCCAGGAGCCAGAGAATACCAGGAGTCCATGGTCACCCACAAACATACAACCAGCCAGGAGCTGATGGACAGCCAGGAGCTGATAGGCATCCAGGAGCTGATGGGCATCCAGGAGCTGATGGACATCCAGGAGCTGATGGGCATCCAGGAGCTGATGGGCATCCAGGAGCTGATGGACAGCCAGGAGCTGATGGATACCCAGGAGCTGATGGGCACCCAGGAGCTCATGGACAGCCAGGAGCTGATGGACAGCCAGGAGCTGATGGACAGCCAGGAGCTGATGGATAGCCAGGAGCTGATGGGCACCCAGAAGCCAACAGGTGCCCAAGAGTCCCTGGGTGCCCAGAAGCTGATGGACAGCCAGGAACCCCAACCAGCCCTACCCTGCCCCCTCTCATGCCCACCCCCCACCGCCCTAGACCGGATCCACGCTCTTGGCAGCAGCCTGTCTGCAGCACCCTCCTTGTGCCCACCACAGCCTCCATCCCCAGCATCCCCCAGGGGCTCCCAGCCCTGCAGCTGTGTGGATGTCCTCCCCCAGCAGAGCTGCAGCTGGGGCAGCAGAGAAGCTGTTGGGAGGGGGCACCAGAGGCACAAGCAGAGCCCTCCCCAGCAACGCCCCCATCCCACACGTCACGGCAGGGCCAGGGGACGCCTTCCCTGCCACCTCATTGTCCCTGTGGCACTCTGGGGTGGGCAGGATGGGAATGGGGGGAGGGCCAGGACAACAACAAAAGAGGCATTTCAGCAGCTACTGACCTGCACTGGGGTTGGATGTCCAAGGGCTGAGTCCCCTCTCCGCTCACTGAGGCTCTGAGCCATCTACATCCCATCTCACCAGGCTTTGGGAGGGAAGGGGGGCAACCAGAAAAAACCCACCCCAAAAACACCCCAAACCAACAGCCCAAGAGAAAGAGAAGCTCCAAAGTGATGCCCTCCTGCCAGCAGCAGAGGTTCTGCTGGGAGAGGGGTCAGGATGAAAGCCTTCCAGAAAGGCAGGGAGGGAGAGGGGGGAAAAAAAAACCCCAAGGCAGCAGCAAAGCAGCAAGGAGGAAGATGCCAAATCAGGGCAGGCCAAGGAGGCTGCTGCTGCTCCTCCAGCTAAAAAAAGCAGGAAACCATATCCAGGGCTAGGAGATGCCAATCTTCCCAGGCAAACAACTCCCTCCTTGTTTTTCTTGGAGAGGACAGGAGGCCTTGGGAACAGGCAGGCACAAATAGGAACTCCACAGCACCACCAGGGAAATGTTCTCCAGCCCCAGGAACCATGCTGAGATGTTGGGAGTCTCCATGCTGAGGTGGTTGTTCTTCTGGAGGGGAGCTCATGGTGGCTCTCCATGTGTTGGGGTAGTGAATCCTTCCTGGAGAACCTGGAAATGGCAATCCACAAGTGAGGATGGTGGCTCCTCCAGATGGCAGCTGGTGGTGGGAATCTCTACATCAGGGTGGTGGAGCCTCCAGGGTGCTGCTGGTGGTGCTGATCCCCACACCAGGATGGTGGAGCCTCCAGAGTGCTGCTGGTGGTGCTGATCCCCATGTCAGGGTGGTAGCTCCTCCAGAGTGGTGCTGGTGGTGCTGATCCCCATGTCAGGGTGGTAGCTCCTCCAGAGTGGTGCTGGTGGTGTTGATCCCCACATCAGGATGGTGGAGCCTCCAGAGTGCTGCTGGTGGTGCTGATCCCCACATCAAGGTTGTGGAGCCTCCAGAGTGGTGCTGGTGGTGCTGATCCCCACACCAGGATGGTGGAGCCTCCAGAGTGCTGCTGGTGGTGCTGATCCCCATGTCAGGGTGGTAGCTCCTCCAGAGTGGTGCTGGTGGTGTTGATCCCCACATCAGGATGGTGGAGCCTCCAGAGTGCTGCTGGTGGTGCTGATCCCCATGTCAGGATGGTGGCTCCTCCAGAGTGGTGCTGGTGGTGCTGATCCCCACATCAAGGTGGTGGAGCCTCCAGAGTGGTGCTGGTGGTGCTGATCCCCATGTCAGGATGGTGGCTCCTCCAGAGTGGTGCTGGTGGTGCTGATCCCCACATCAGGATGGTGGAGCCTCCAGAGTGGTGCTGGTGGTGCTGATCCCCACGTCAGGGTGGTGGAGCCTCCAGAGTGGTGCTGGTGGTGCTGATCCCCATGTCAGGATGGTGGAGCCTCCAGAGTGGTGCTGGTGGTGCTGATCCCCACGTCAGGGTGGTGGAGCCTCCAGAGTGGTGCTGGTGGTGCTGATCCCCACGTCAGGGTGGTGGCTCCTCCAGAGTGGTGCTGGTGGTGCTGATCCCCACGTCAGGATGGTGGAGCCTCCAGAGTGCTGCTGGTGGTGCTGATCCCCATGTCAGGATGGTGGCTCCTCCAGAGTGGTGCTGGTGGTGCTGATCCCCATGTCAGGATGGTGGCTCCTCCAGAGTGGTGCTGGTGGTGCTGATCCCCATGTCAGGGTGGTAGCTCCTCCAGAGTGGTGCTGGTGGTGTTGATCCCCACATCAGGATGGTGGAGCCTCCAGAGTGCTGCTGGTGGTGCTGATCCCCACATCAGGATGGTGGCTCCTCCAGAGTGGTGCTGGTGGTGTTGATCCCCACATCAGGATGGTGGAGCCTCCAGAGTGCTGCTGGTGGTGCTGATCCCCACATCAAGGTGGTGGAGCCTCCAGAGTGGTGCTGGTAGTGCTGATCCCCACATCAGGATGGTGGCTCCTCCAGAGTGCTGCTGGTGGTGCTGATCCCCACATCAGGGTGGTAGCTCCTCCAGAGTGGTGCTGGTGGTGCTGATCCCCATGTCAGGGTGGTGGCTCCTCCAGAGTGCTGCTGGTGGTGCTGATCCCCACATCAGGGTGGTAGCTCCTCCAGAGTGGTGCTGGTGGTGCTGATCCCCATGTCAGGGTGGTGGCTCCTCCAGAGTGGTGCTGGTAGTGCTGATCCCCATGTCAGGATGGTGGCTCCTCCAGAGTGGTGCTGGTAGTGCTGATCCCCACATCAGGGTGGTGGCTCCTCCAGAGTGCTGCTGGTGGTGCTGATCCCCATGTCAGGATGGTGGCTCCTCCAGAGTGGTGCTGGTGGTGCTGATCCCCACATCAGGATGGTGGCTCCTCCAGAGTGGTGCTGGTGGCTCCTAGAGGTGGGACCTAGCGCTGGCTGTCCCCACATCAGGATGAAAGCTCCTCCAGAAGAGAGCTGCTGGCTGCTGTCCTCCTATGAAGATGGTGGCTCCCTGCTGGGGGCCCTGGCCATCCCCTTGCCATGGCTCCTCCACAGGGGGTATGACAGTGGAGGCTGTCCCCACGCTGGGCTTCTCCCTGGGGGGGACCTGATGGTGCCCATCCCCACACTGGGCTGGTGCCTCCTCCAGAGCAAACCTGGTGGTGGCTACTACCACAACACCTCCACGCAGAGGTGTCCCTAGTGGGGCTCCACTGGGGGGGTTGGAAAGTGGTGGTGGCCAAAAAGGGTCTGTGAGACATCAGAGGACATGGGGGGGGGGGGGGGGGGGCACAGAAACCCTGCCAGCAACCCTTCCACACCTCAGCTGTGTAAGGCAGAAGGAGGACAAGCAGGAGTGGAGTGGTGGTCATGGAGCAACATTGAGCATGGAGAGGAACTGGGCAGACTGGGAGCAGCCTGTGGAAGCTGAGCAGCTCCACCAGGAGCTTCCAGGAGGAGAGAGTCATTGGAATATTTTTAACCCAGATGCTGATTTTTTTTGTCCTGCCTCCCCCCCTCCTCCCCTCCCCTCCTCCCAATTGGCCTGGCCACAGTTCCCAAAGACCCAAAAAGCAAACAAAACTATTTTTAGAGCAAAGTTCATCTCCTGCAGCCATTGCCTTCCAAATTCCTCACCCAACCTCTCCATGGAAACCAAGGAGAGAGCCTGGAGAAACAGCCCCACCGGGACCCACCATCCAGAACCTTACACAGAGCAACGCTGAGGGAAAGGGGGGGGAGGGAAGTGTTTGGGTTTGGGTTTTTTTTCCCCCCTCTGGACACATCCTGGGTTGGAAAATCCATGGTGGGAAGCACAAGAGGTTGGCTTCAGTGGGTTGTGTCTGTGCAAGCCAGGCTCGAGGCCTTCAAGAAGAGATGTTCCTAGGAGATGGAGCATGGTCACGCTGGAAACCGTGCCCTGGGGGACCTGTTGTCTTGGGTGGGTGGTGGGGATGGGAGGAGGAGGATGGCTGGATGGAGGTGGATGGAGATGGGTGGAGATGGGAAGAGATGGATGGAGATGGGTGGAGGTGGATGGAAGGAGGTGGATGGAGATGGAATGAGATGGGAGGAGATGGATGGGAGAAGATGGAAGGAGATGGGAGGAGATGGATGGAAAGGGGTAGAGATGGGAAGAGATGGATGGACATGGGTGGAGGTGGATGGAAGGAGGTGGATGGAGATGGAAGGAGATGGGAGGAGATGGATGGGAGAAGATGGAAGGAGATGGGAGGAGATGGATGGAGAGGGGTGGAGATGGGAAGAGATGGATGGAGGTGGGTGGAGGTGGATGGAAGGAGATGGATGGAGATGGAAGGAGATGGGAGGAGATGGATGGAGAGGGGTAGAGATGGGAAGAGATGGATGGAGATGGGTGGAGATGGGTGGAAGGAGATGGAAGGAGATGGGAGAAGATGGATGGAAAGGGGTAGAGATGGGAAGAGATGGATGGACATGGGTGGAGGTGGATGGAAGGAGGTGGATGGAGAGGGGTAGAGATGGGAAGAGATGGATGGACATGGGTGGAGGTGGATGGAAGGAGGTGGATGGAAAGGGGTAGAGATGGGAAGAGATGGATGGAGATGGGTGGAGGTGGATGGAAGGAGATGGATGGAGATGGAAGGAGATGGGAGGAGATGGATGGAAAGGGGTAGAGATGGGAAGAGATGGATGGAGATGAGAGGACATGGGTGGTGGATAGAGATGAGTGGAGATGGGAGGAGAAGGATGGAGATGGGTGGAGGTGGATGGAGGTGGATGGAGGTGGATGGAGAGGGATGGAGAGGAATATAAAGGGGTGGAGATGGGAAGAGATGGATGGAGATGGGTGGAGGGAGATGGGAGGAGATGGAGATGGAGGGAGGTGGATGGAGATGGGTGGGGATGAGAAGAGATGTAGGAAGGTAGATGGAGATGAGTGGAGGTGGAGGGAGATGGATGGAGGTGGATGGAAAGGGATGGAGGGGTATGGAGATGAGAGGAGGTGAGATGGATGGAGATGGGTGGAGAGGGGATGGATGGATGGATGGATATATGGAGTTGGGTGGATGGGGCTGGATGGAGGTGGATGGATGGAGATGAGTAGATGGAGATGGATAAATTAATGGAGGTGGATGGATGGATGGATGGATGGATGGATGGATGGATGGATGGATGGATATAGATGGAGATGGGTGGATGGGGCTGGATGGAGATGGGTAGATGGAGATGGATAAATTAATGGAGGTGGATGGATGGAGATAGATGGAGATGGATGGATGGAGATAGATAGAAATATCCATCTCCATCTATCTCCATCCATCCATCTCAATCCATTCCAGCTCCATTCATTTATCTATCTCCATCCACCTCTCTCCAGACCTGGCCCTGCACCCCAACACCAGAGATCTCCTTGAGTATGCCCAGGCCAGGGCCACCAACCTCCCTGTGCACCCTTCCACAACCACCAGGGACCTCCTTGTGCACTCCTGCATGTCCACCCCAGCACCAGGAACCTCTCCATGCACTCCTGCATGGATACCCCAGCACCAGGGACCTCCCCATGCACCCCTGCATGACCACCCCAGCACCAGGAACCTCTCCATGCACCCCAGCATGGGCACCCCAGCACCAGGAACCTCCTTGTGCACCCCTGCATGTCCACTCCAGCATCAGAAACCTCCTTGTGCACCCCTGCATGACCACCCCAGCACCAGGAACCTCCTTGTGCACCCCAGCATGGGCACCCCAGCACCAGGAACCTGGTTGTGCACCCCTGCATGTCCACCCAGCACCAGGAACCTCCTTGTGCACCCCTGCATGGGCACCCCAGCACTGGTGACCTCCTTGTGCACCCCTGCATGGATACCCCAGCACCAGGAACCTCCTTGTGCACCCCTGCATGTCCACCCCAGCACCCATGCAGGACCCGGGGGCTCTCCCCAGACTGGGAGTGAAGCTCAGGCTGAGCTGGTGCCAGCCTCCCACCCTCCCTGCAGCCCTGGCACCCTGCCAGGAACCTGACCTTTGGGCCAGGTGGCCACGGGCCAAGGCCAGCCCCCAGCTCAGCACCAGCATAACCCCTCTCGCTCCAGGGCCAAATCCTGCCCCACAGACCCCCACCCCAGGGCACCTCCCACTCCCCCAGGGCTCCAAGGAGAAGCATCCTGGCTGGTCCTGGGCCTCTGTTGGGAGCTTTGGTGCTTGATTAGTGAGAAGGTTTTTACTGAAGTGGGGGCAGGGACCAGGGCTAAGGGACAAGGAGCACAGGAGTGGGCAGAAATTGGCAGATGAAGAGGATTTGGGTGATGGAATTTTGGCACTGGAGAAGGGAAGGGGCAAAAAATGGGCAGAGTTAAAGGAGATGCTGGAAGTGGGGAAAGAAAGAGGCAAAACATGGGCAGAGGTAAAGGAGATGCTGGAAGTGGGGAAAGAAAGGGGCAAAGAATGGGCAGAGGTAAAGGAGATGCTGGAAGTGGGGAAAGAAAGGGGCAAAACATGGGCAGAGGTAAAGGAGATGCTGGAAGTGGGGAAAGAAAGGGGCAAAACATGGGCAGAGGTAAAGGAGATGCTGGAAGTGGGGAAAGAAAGGGGCAAAGAATGGGCAGAGGTAAAGGAGATGCTGGAAGTGGGGAAAGAAAGAGGCAAAGAATGGGCAGAGGTAAAGGAGATGCTGGAAGTGGGGCAAGAAAGGGGCAAAGAATGGGCAGAGGTAAAGGAGATGCTGGAAGTGGGGAAAGAAAGGGGCAAAACATGGGCAGAGGTAAAGGAGATGCTGGAAGTGGGGAAAGAAAGGGGCAAAGAATGGGCAGAGCTGAAGGAGATGCTGGAAGTGGGGCAAGAAAGGGGCAAAGAATGGGCAGAGCTGAAGGAGATGCTGGAAGTGGGGCAAGAAAGGGGCAAAACATGGGCAGAGGTAAAGGAGATGCTGGAAGTGGGGAAAGAAAGGGGCAAAGAATGGGCAGAGGTAAAGGAGATGCTGGAAGTGGGGAAAGAAAGGGGCAAAGAATGGGCAGAGCTGAAGGAGATGCTGGAAGTGGGGCAAGAAAGGGGCAAAGAATGGGCAGAGCTGAAGGAGATGCTGGAAGTGGGGCAAGAAAGGGGCAAAACATGGGCAGAGGTAAAGGAGATGCTGGAAGTGGGGAAAGAAAGGGGCAAAGAATGGGCAGAGGTAAAGGAGATGCTGGAAGTGGGGAAAGAAAGGGGCAAAGAATGGGCAGAGCTGAAGGAGATGCTGGAAGTGGGGCAAGAAAGGGGCAAAGAATGGGCAGAGGTAAAGGAGATGCTGGAAGTGGGGAAAGAAAGTGGCAAAACATGGGCAGAGGTAAAGGAGATGCTGGAAGTGGGGCAAGAAAGGGGCAAAGAATGGGCAGAGTTCAGGGTATTTAGGGTGGTTCACCCCTCCCCCCACCTCAACCATGCTGCTTGACCCCATGCTGGTGGTGCCAGGTGCCAGGGATGATTTGTGCTCCTCATATGAAGCAGCACTTCTGGGTCCCCCCTGATGTCTTTCAACTTCTCCTCATTCCCTCCCACCTCCCTCTCAGGGGCAGCAGGGGCTGCCTGGGTGCCTCAGATTCCCCCCTCCCCAGCATTCCACTGAGCATGGCAGAGCCAGGTGCCTAAAGACTGGGCAAAGTGGGAGAGGGAAGCCAAGATCTGCCCATCCCCAAGCCCATCCTCCCCCCAGCAAAGGTTTTGATGAGGGACTCCCAAGCAACGCTGCAAAGTAACTCCCAGCCATGGCCCCAAGCCCAGCTTCTGTGGGGACTTGTGGAAAAGGAATGGAGGGATAAAGAGGTCCAAAGATGCCAAACTTTGCCCAAGGAACATCTGAGCCACTGAGTGCATGGATCTGAGCAAAGCCTTCGCCACTGTCCCACACTACCTCCTGGTCTCCATACTGGTGCAGGGTGGGTTCCATGGCTGGAGCATTCAGTGGATAAAGAACTGGCTTGAGGGCTGCTGCCAAAGGTGACAGGGACAGGGCACTGAGTGCAGCCTCAGCAGGTTTGCTGACAACACCAAGCTGTGTGGTGCAGCAGACAGGCTGGAGGGAAGGAATCCATCCAGAGGGACCTGGACAGGCTGCAGAGCTCTGCCCAGGACGACCTCATGCGGTTCAACCAGACCAAGGGCAAGGTCCTGCAGCTGGGTCAGGGCAATGCCAGGCACTGATAGGGGCTGGGCAGGGACTGGCTCAAGAGCAGCCCTGGAGAAAAGGCCTTGGGGGTGCTGGGGGAGGAGAAGCTCAACAGGAGCCAGCAGGGAGCACTTGCAGCCCAGAGAGCCAAGCACAGCCTGGGCTGCAGCAAGAGAAGTGTGGCCAGCAGGGCCAGGGAGGGGATTCTGCCCCTCTGCTCCACTCTGCTGAGACCACAGCTGGAGCTCTGTGTCCAGTTCTGGAGCCTCTGTGCCAGGAAGGATCTGGAGGTGCTGGAAGGTGTCCAGAGCAGGGCCATGAGGATGAGCAGAGGGCTGGAGCTGCTCTGCTATGGAGACAGACTGAGGGAGTTGGGGTTGTGCAGTCTGGAGAGGAGAAGGCTCCCAGGAGACCTCATTGTGGCCTTCCAGGATCTGCAGGGGGCTACAGGAAAGCTGGGGAGGGACTTCTGAGGGTGTCAGGGAAGGATAGGACTGGGGGGATGGAAAAAAAATAGAACTGGGTAGATTCAGATTGGATGTGAGGAAGAAGCTCTTCCCCATGAGGGTGGTGAAAGCCTGGCACAGGTTGCCCAGGGAGGTGGTGGAAGCCTCATCCCTGGAGGTGGCTGTGAGCAACCTGCTGTAGTGTGAGGTGTCCCTGGCCATGGCAGGGGGGTTGGAACTGGCTGCTCCTTGAGGTCCCTTCCAACCCTGACAATTCTATGGTTCTATCTGGCCCTTGAGCTGTCCCCAAAGCGAGGAGGAGCTTGTGGAGGCTGAGCCACGCCAGGAGTGAGCTCAGGGGAGGGTTTTACGCCAGCATCCCTGGGAATATGACCCCGCTGTTCCCCTCTGGGGATCCCCCCTTCAGCCCTGATGAGGGTTTTTTAGGGTGCAGCCACCCTGCTTGGGGAGCAGCAGGTGGAGAAGGCAGGGGGTGGGGGTGGGGAGGGGTGGGGGCAGCGGGGGCCACGTTCCCACGGCTCCTCAGCTCCCTCGGAGGTGCTATATTTAAATCAGTATTTTTCCTGTTTAATCCAACTGCTGCTAAGTCAACAAACAAAAGCCTGGGCAGTGGACATGCCCCATTTTCCATCCTGGGTTGGAGTCACACAGAATCATCATCACAGAATCACAGAGTGTTAGGGGGTTGGAAGGGACCTCCTAAGATCATCCAAGCCCAAGCCCCTCCCCCCACCGTCAGAGCAGGAGCACCTAGAGCAGGTCACACAGGAACACATCCAGACAGGTCTTGAACATCTCCAGAGTGGGAGACTCCACAACCCCCCTGGGCAGCCTGTTCCAGGCTTCTGTCACCCTCACAGGGAAATAATTCTTCCTCCTCTTTCCATGGAACTTCCTATGCCTCAGCTCCCACCATTGCCTCTTGTGCTGGCATTGGGCATCACGCAGCAGAGCCTGGCTCCAGCCTCTTGGCACTCACCCTGCACATCTTTATCAACAGCAATGAGGTCACCTCTCAGGCTCCTCCTCTCCAAGCTACAGAGCCCTCAGCTCCCTCAGGCTCTCCCCAGCAGGAAGATGTTCCACTGCCTTCAGCATCTTTGTGGCTCTGTGCTGGACTCTTCCAAGCAGTTCCCTGAGGTCCTCCCTGAACTGAGAGGCCCAGAACTGGACACAATATTCCAGAAGTGGCCTCAGCAGGGCAGACTAGAGGGGGAGGAGAATCTCTCTGGATCTACTGACCACAGCCCTTCTAATCCACCCCAGGATGGCTTTGGCCTTCTTAGCCACAGGAGCACATTGCTGGCTCATGGTCAACCTCCCATCCACCAGGACCCCCAGGTCCTTTTCCCCTTCCTTGCTCTCCAGCAGCTCAGTCCCCAACCTATACTGCTCCCTGGGCTTGTTCTTTCCCAGGTGTAACTCCAGGTTCAAGAATCAGTCATGTGGAGAAGAAAAATCCAAGGAGCTGTCAGCCTGGCATGCCACTCATTCCTTCCCTGAGCAGCAAACGGATCCCAAATCCATCCCAGACCCATCCCACAGTTCAGCCTTGCTCAAAACCAGGCTTGCTGCATGGCTGTGCTGCTCATCCCAGGGGAAAACTGCCCATCCTGGCAGGAAAATTTCTCTATCTTGAGGGTTTGGGGGGAGGAATTTTTCTTGCTTTTCTGAAAATACTCCTTCATCCCATGGTCCCCATGGCTGTGGAGCTGCTGCTGGCTCCCAGGGAACTGAAAGCCTCATGCCCAGCAGCAGGCACAGGGTGAAGGAGATCTTCTGCACCCAGGACAGCTCGTCCAGCTCCAGCCCCACAGAGGATCTCTGGAAAACACCCAGGACAAACTGTCCTACTGCTGAGGGAGAACACCACGTTACCTCTCCCAGCTGGGATGAGCCAAATCCACTGCCAGAGCCAGCAGCAAACCATGGGGGGCTTGGAGAATATCCTGGGGGAATGACGCTGCGAGGATGCCAGATCCCAGGGGAACATGGTGGGAGGAATGATTCTGTGAAGATGCCAGACCCCAGGAGAGTATCTTGGAGGGGTAGAACTGAAGGGATTCCAGACCCCAGGAGCATATCTTGAGGGGGATGATGTGGCAGGGATGCTGGAACCCAAGGGAACACTTTGGAATGATGCTATGAAGATAGCAGATCCCAGGAGAGTATCTTGGAGGGGTAAAACTGAAGGGATTCCAGACCCCAGGAGCATATCTTGAGAGGGGGTGATGTGGCAGGGATGCTGGAACCCAAGGGAACACTTTGGAATGATGCTATGAAGATAGCAGATTCCAGGAGAGTATCTTGGAGGGGTAAAACTGCAGAGATGCTGAATCCCAAGGGAGTATCTGGGAGGAATGATGCTACAGGGATGCTAGATCCCAGGAGAACATCTTGAGGGGGGAGCAAGAATACAGAATGAGAGAATCATGGAACAGTAGGAATTGGAAAGGACCTGTGAAGATCATTGAGTCCAATGCCCCTGCCAAAGCAGGGTCAGACAGGGCAGGTCACACAGGAACACATCCAGATGGGTCCTGAAAGCCTCCAGGGGAGGAGGCTTTCACACACAACCTCTCTGGCCAGCCTGGACCATCACCACCATGCTGCAGGAGAGATGCTCCAACACCCCAAAACCCCCAGGCAACCATGACCATTTCCCCCAGGCAGATGTGACACTGTCCCTCTCCACTGAGTCAGGGAATTGAGGGGGGCAAAAAGACCCTTAATAAACAAAAAAGTCACCCTCATTTCTTCTCTGTTGGTCAAGGAGCACAACAATCTCTGCTCCCAGTCAGCCAGCCTGGTGCCAAGTTATATCTGCTCCCTCCATGCCCTTGCTTATAATGAAAGCAACTCCCTTGCAGGGCTTGGTCCTCCTTCTCCTCCTCCTCCTTCCCCTCTCCCAGTTGCAAGGCTGGTGCCATCTGAAATAAAACATCCCAGCTCCACTATATCATAAATCAGAAAAGAATTAAAAAGAGAGAGAGAGAGAGAGAGAAATAACCTCCCCCCCACTGGTTTCAGCTATGTTATGGCTGCAGCACAAAGAAATTCAAAGGCAGGAGAGAGATTTGAAGATCCAGCTGCAGCCTTGCCCTTAAAAGGGAAAATTCGCACCCTCTCCGCTGGGTTCAAGCAAGGTGAGCAGCAGCATCCCCAAAGGCCAGCCCCGGGGGGATGCTTGCCCAAACTGGGCTCCCACTAGCCAGAAACCATCCTAAAGTGATCAGGGTTTGGGGGTGTGTTGGGGTGGGGGGGCAGCAAAGCATCCTCTATCCTGAAGCCACCTTGATCTTGGAGCCACCACGGGGTATGCCATGTCCCCAAGGTGACGCTTGGCCAAATTTGGCTTCCAGTTGCCAGAAACCAGTACTGGAGTTGCTAAAAAGCCACCTGAAACCATCCTAAAGTGATCAGGGTGTGGGGTGAGCAAAGTATCCTTGATCCTGAAGCCACCACGGGGTATGCCATGTCCCCAAGGTGATGCTTGGCCAAATTTGGCTCCCAGTTGCCAGCAACCAGTGCTGGAGTTGCTAAAAAGCCACCTGAAACCATCCTAAACTGTTCAGGGTTTGGGGTCAAGAAAGCATCCTTGATCCTGAAGCCACCTTGGTCCTGGAGCCACCATGGGGTATGCCATGTCCCCAAGGTGATGCTTGGCCGAAGTGGGGTCCCAGTTGCCAGCAACCAGTGCTGGAGTTGCTAAAAAGCCACCTGAAACCATCCTGAAGTGATCAGGGTGTGAGGTCAGCAAAGCATCCCTGATCCTGAAGCCACCTTGATCCTGCAGCCACCATGGGGTAAGCCATGTCCCCAGTGTGATGCTTGGCCAAAGTGGGGTCCCACTTGCCAGCAACCAGTGCTGGAGTTGCTAAAAAGCCACCTGAAACCATCCTGAAGTGATCAGGGTGTGAGGTCAGCAAAGCATCCCTGATCCTGAAGCCACTTTGATCCTGCAGCCACCATGGGGTAAGCCATGTCCCCAGTGTGATGCTTGGCCAAAGTGGGGTCCCACTTGCCAGCAACCAGTGCTGGAGTTGCTAAAAAGCCACCTGAAACCATCCTGAAGTGATCAGGGTGTGGGGTGAGCAAAGCATCCTTGATCCTGAAGCCACCTTGATCCTGGAGCCACCATGGGATAGGACATGTCCCCAAGGTGATGCTTGGCCAAAGTGGGCTCCCAGTTGCCAGCAACCAGTGCTGGAGTTGCTAAAAAGCCACCTGAAACCATCCTGAAGTGCTCAGGGTTTGGGTGTGTGAGGTCAGCAAAGCATCCCTGATCCTGAAGCCACCCTGGTGTGGACACTGTCCCCAGGGTATGGTCCCCAGGAGCTAGCTGAGTGAAAATCCCTCTTGATCAATGATTAATGTAAACCACACCTAAAATAAACCTCTTAATAATTTAGTAAGAGAGATTTGCTTAGAATAAAGGCCACTGGATGCACTGCCTTGCCTTGAGGACCTGCCAATGTCCCCCAGGGTGCCACCTGCCAGGTGGTTCCTCACTGCCCTGCTTAATTCTAACGCTTGATGCTTCAGCAGCACTTTTCACCCCCTGACTGGAGAGGGTTGGGACAAAATGCTGCACAATTTCACCCCAAATTTCTTCCCAAGGATGTCTTCTGAAGAAGCCAAGAGCACCCCCAGGAGAACATCTCGGAGAAAGGATACTACAGGGATGCTGGCTTCCAGGAGAACATCTTGAGGGGGAAAAAAAAGCATGATCAGGGATGATGGACCCCAAAAGAACAGCTGAGAATGATGCTGTGAAGATGCCAAACCCCAGGAGAACATCCTGGGGGGAATGATGCTGTGAGGTTGCCAGACCCCAAGAGAACACCTTGGGGGGAATGATGCTGTGAGGTTGCCAGACTCCAGGAGGACACCCTGGGGGGAATGATGCTGTGAGGTTGCCAGAGCCCAGGAGAACATCTTGGGGGGGATGATGCTGTGAGGTTGCCAGACCCCAAGAGAACATCTTGGGGGGAATGATGCTGTGAGGTTGCCAGAGCCCAGGAGGACACCCTGGGGGGAATGATGCTGTGAGGTTGCCAGAGCCCAGGAGAACATCTTGGGGGGGATGACACTACAGGGATGCTGTATCCCAGGAGAATATTTTGGGGATAAGATGTTGCAGGGATCCTGGATCTCAGGAGAACATCTTGAGGGCAATGAGGCTGTAGGGATGCCAGATTCCAGGAGAATATCTTACAGGGAATGATGCTGTGGGAATGCACTATCCCAGGAGAATATCTTGGAATGATGCTGTGGGGAATGCAGGACCCCAGGAGAGTACCTTGGGGGTTTAATGCAGAAGGGATGCTGGATTCCAAGAGAAGATCTTGGAATGATGCTATGGGGATGCAGGAATCTAGGAGAATATCTTGGGGGGAAATGATGCTGTGGGGATGCAGGGCCCCAAGAGAACATCTTGGGGGGTTAGTACTCCAAGGATGTAGGACCCCAGCAGAATATCCTGTGGGAATAATGCTGCAGGGAACTGGATTTTGGAAGCACTCAAAGGCAAATATCCCTTGCTCCAACTCACTCTACCCTGACCAGCAAGGGTTACAGCACCGGGCTCAGCCTGGGGACTTCACGCTTGGCTGCTGGCGGGGGCTGGAAGGGAACGGTCCAGCCCCAACTCTTAAATCGGCATGGAAGCAGGGCGAGAGAGAGGGAGGGAGAGAGCCCTGCCAGCCCCGTTCCCGCAAGCTCGCAGCTCATCCACCCGCCTCCCCCCCCCCCCCCGGGAATTGGTATTTCTGGGCTTTGCCTGGAGCTATTAAAAGCCCTGTGGGTGCCAGCACTGCTGTGCCGCAGGAGGTGACGCTTCCAAGCCCTTCCCGGCACAAACACCCGGAGGGATGAGAACACCCCAGCCCATCCTCAAACAACAGCCTCCCCTCCTCCCCCCCAAAAACCCTGGCAATGCCAAAAAGAGCCCCCCCGGGGCAGACCCCTAAAGCATGCAACCAGAGCAGATCAACCCCCAAGCATCGTTCGTTGGTTTAGGGACAACAGAGAACCTTATCAGAGAATCACAGAATTGTCAGCATCGGAAGGGACCTCAAGGATCAGCCAGCACCAACCCCCTGCCATGGGCAGGGACACCTCACACTACAGCAGGTTGCTCACAGCCACCTCCAGCCTGGCCTTCAAAACCTCCAGGGATGAGGCTTCCACCACCTCCCTGGGCAACCTGTGCCAGGCTCTCACCACCCTCATGGGCAAGAACTTCTTCCTAACATCCAATCTGAATCTACCCACTTCTGGTTTTGTTCCATTCCCCCACAGCCCTGACACCCTCAAAAGTCCCTCCCCAGCTTTCCTCTAGTCCCCTTCAGACACTGGAAGGCCACAAGAAGGTCTCCTGGGAGCCCTCTCTTCTCCAGACTGCACAACCCCAACTCTCTGTGTCTGTCTTCAGTGCAGAGGGCTGGAAGGGATCTCTGGAGATCACCCAGTCCAACCCCCCTGCCAAAGCAGGGTCACCCAGGGCAGGCCACACAGGAGCACATCCAGGAGGGTTTGGAAAGCCTCCAGAGAAGGAGGCTCCACAACCTCTCCGGGCAGCCTGCTCCAGGGTCCCATCACCCTCCCAGTAAAGAAGCTTCTCCTCATGTTGAGGTGGAACTTCCTGTGTGAATACTTCCCTCCCCACCCCCGCCCCCTGCTTTTCCCACGCCACCAGCAGGGCAAAACTTATGGACCCAAGAGGAAGGATGATGAGCTTTTGGGGGCAGGAAAATGCTAAGTGCTGTGCTTGACGTGGGGAATCCCAAGGAAAAGGAGAGCTCAAGATCTCCCCACTGAGGAAAACACCATTTTGGGGGGGAGCATCTGAGGGCTGGCCAAGAGCACAGCAGTTTAGCAGGACTTTACACAGCATTGCTGGGAAATCACGGAGTCGTTTGGGTTGGAAAAGACCTCCAAGATCATTGAGTCCAAACATCATCAACCTCACACCAGCACGGCCCTTAAACCACGTCCCAAAGTGCCATCTCTGCACGTCTCTTGAACACCCCCAGGGATGGTGACTCCACTACCTCCCTCAGCAAACTCTACAGACAAATAACAATTCAGAAGAGAAAACCACTTTCCATGGAATCATAGCATAGAATCATAGAATGGTTAGGGTTGGAAGGGACCTCAGGAATCATCTAGTCCCAAACCCCCTGCCATGGCCAGGGACACCTCACACCAGATCAGGTTGCTCACAGCCACATCCAGCCTGGCCTTCAAAACCTCCAGGGATGAGGCTTCCACCACCTCCCTGGGACCACATTTAGTCCTATTGAAACCCCCAAAACTGCTTCCTCCCACCCCCGAAATTGCCTTTTTGTTGGAGGAGTTCTTCCTACAAACAAGAGCTCTTCCCTGGGGACTTTCAAGCCCCATCTGGATGTGTTCCTGTGCGACCTGTGCTAGATTCTACGGCGCTGCTCTGGCAGGGGGGTTGGACTTGGTGATCTCCAAAGGTCCCTTCCAACCCTTAACATCCTATGCTCCTAGGATGATCCCCTTGGGACCACAGGGAAAGGCTGGGAAAGCTCTTGGCCATCTGGCAGCACATCCGTGGGTGGGAATCTGTCCCCGGCGAGGGTCACGTGAAGCCCCCTCGAGGTCACCACTGCTCTGGAGGGGTCACGTCCACCACGGACCGAACGGAAGCGGCTTTGGGTACTCACCACTTGCGGCTTGGTCCTGGGTCCCGGGGCCAGCCGCGGGGCTGGGGCCGCGGGCGGAGAACGAGGCCTGTCCCCGGGAGCTGGGGACGCGTCCCCCGAGTTGAGGGCCAGCATGTAGCGCTTGGTGACATCCTCCAGAGAGGGAGGCTGAAGGCTAGGGAAGGATTTGCTGGGCGAGTGGCCGGCGGCAGGCGCGGTGAGGTGGTGGCTGTGGTGGCTGGAGGGGCCGAGCTGCTCGGGGCCAGCAATGGGGAGGAAGGTGGCAGGCTCGCTGGTGTGCCGCACGTGCTTGGCGCTGCCCGGGCGGCCCTTGGTGCCGAGGGCAGGTGCCGGAGGGGGTTGGTTCTCCTGGTGAGCCGCGCGGTTGGAGCGCTTCTTGGAGCTGCGCCGGGCCAGGCGAGGGGACAGGACATCTGCCAGCTGGGGGTCGAAGCTGTAGCTGCGGCCAGCGCCCAGCGCCGCTGGCTGTGCTGAGAGGATAGGTTCGCTGCTGGAGGGGGGGATGCCAGCCTCCAGCTCACTGATGGCCTCACCGGGCCCTTGGAAGGAGCCGGCCGCCAGCTCCCCGCGGCGGCTGGGGTCGCTCAGCGATTTCTTCTTGATGCCGGCCTTGCCGTTGCCCTTCTCGTCGCTCAGCTTGGCCATGGCGCCCGGCTGGCCGACGATGGTTTGGAGGAGGCTGTGGTAGTCCCGCGGCCCCTCACTGCCCAGCGACAGGTCGCTGCCCCCGCTGCCCGCGCTGCCCGCCACGGTGGCGGGCTGGGGGATGCCTGCCTTGGCACCCAGTGAGCCCAGGAGGTTACTGTCGACGGAGAAATTCTTCGCCTCCTCTGGCACCGAGCGCCTCCGGTGGGGCATGGGGTCGCTCAGGGAGCGGTAGGGCTCGGCGCCGGCCTCGCCGCCCTCTGTCCCATTGGCGCCTGCCGAGGGGAACTTGCGGCGACGCCGCAAGCTGCCAGGGGTGCTGGGGGCCTCGGGTCTGCCAGCCGGGAGGTCTTCGACCGCCCCGGCGGGCAGCAGCGTTTCAATGCCACAGGCCGAGGGCCCAGTGCTGGGCAGCGTCCAGGTGCCCACGGCTTCGTGCGGGTCTTGGAAGGGCATCCCCGGGGGTTCTGGCTCTGTGACGATGCCCTCGTCAGTCACATTCAAGTCATGAGCTGACAGCTCCTCTGTGGATTTCCTGCGAGCAAGGTTCTCCTCCAGCTCCTCTTCTTTCAAACGCTGCCTGCTTTCCACCCCTTCCCGAAGGGTCACGTCCGTTGTCCCTGCCAGTGCCACCACCTCATCGCTCTCCACACCTCCGCTGTCCTTCTGCTCAGCTGTGAAGCCATAATCCTGCTGAGAACCCATCCTGCTGATCTTCTCGAAGACCTGCCTGGCCTCCTGGATGTACTGATCCTGGACGACCATGGGGAGCACATCCTCATCCCCCCGCTGTCCCTCATCCGAAGCCACCTGCTCCTGGCCATCAGTGGTGGCCAGGAGGAGCTCGGAGGAGCTCTGCTTCATGTTGCCCTGCAGGAGCAGCCTCCGTGTCGCTGATTTTTCAGAGCAGGTGAAGGACTTGGCCCGACGCAAAGTGGCCGTCAGGTCCTTGAGGGTCGGCCGCTCGCCTGGCGCCCAGCGGCTGTGGGGCTGAGCGGCACCGCGGCTGCCCGGCAAAGGGTTGGAGGTGCTGGAGCAGCCATCAGAGCCAGCCTCCAGGCCGACCCTCACTCCTTTCTTCTTCACCTTCAGCTCTGAGAGGTCCGATTTGAGGAAGCTGAGGAGCGTCAGGGTCTCGGTGGCGATGTCAGGGTTGGACAAGGACTTGCGGTGCTTGGCCTGCTCCCCTTCCAGCCCCGGCTGCCGCAGGCTCTCATTCCCTAAGTCCGGTTTCGCCTTGGCCGTGCCCTGAGGCAGCTTGGGACGGGCACGGACCGCGGGCTGTCCCCACGCCAGGCCATCGCTCGCCCCAAAACTGGGCGACCGATAAACCCCGAAGCTCGCCTGGAGAGTCCGCCCCGGGTTGGGCCAACAGATCCCAAACTGTTCCTCTTCCTTCAGCGTCTCCGTGCTGGAATAACGACTGCCGCCCCGCGACCCGCCGGGGCTGCCGAAGGGCAGGATGTTCACCTTAGAGACCCGGGCCACCGCGGGTAGAGGATGCCGAGGGGGGACAACCCTTCCCCAGCCTTCAGCCTCACAACCATCGGCCGGGCTCTCCCAGCCGCCGCTCTCTTCTTCTCTCTTCTTCTTCCGGGCGGCTCGGTGCCGGTGAACGGCGCTTGGCCCTTCGCCTTCGCTGCCCGAAGAAGCGCGGGGAGAGCGGGATGCTGCCGGTTCGTCTTCCCCGTTGTTGGCGCGGGGTGATGGGGAGGAGGAAGAGGGTGGTTGCGGTCGAGTCGAGTTATGCCAGGAATGCGGGCCGGGCTCCGGCGGAGCTCCGCGGGGAGAACGAAGAAGAACCGGGTGCGGGACACGGCTGCGGGGTGGAGGAGGTGGAGGAACTCTTCCGTTGCCGGTTCCTCCGCTCCCAATCCCGTTGCCGTTTCCCAGCCCGGCCGTCGTCCCACCACCATTGCTGGTTCCACCTCCACCCCCGGTAGGTTGGCGGCAGCTTTCCCCAAAGAGTTTCCGCATCGCCGGGACGCTGGGCCAAGGCGGTGGCTCCTCGTTTAACCCCGGGCCCGGCGACGACGGCGACGGCGATGACAACGACGGTGGCGACGGTAAAAACGGAGACGATGATTGAACCCCGGCATGAACCGGGCCCGTTGGCTCCGGTTCGCTGAAACGAAGCGAAAGTTGCCGTACCGATGGAGCCAGGCTGCTGAAAACCCGGCCCGGGGCTTGCTCCGCCGAAACTTTCCTACCCGGGAAGAAGAAGAAGGAGGAGGAGGAGGAGGAGGAGGAGGAGGTGGAGGAAGGCGTGGAAGAGGCGGGCAACAACCACCGACCCGCCGTTACCCCCCGATCGCTGCCCCCCTCCGCCATTGTCTGCCCCCCCCCAGCCCCGCCGCCGCCTCCTCCACCCTCCCCCCGGCCCCGGCGAGCCCCGGCCCCGCCGCAGGCACCGCCCGGCCCCGCTCCTCCTCCGGGCTGCCAGCGGGCTTCATCCCTCCCGCTTTGTTTTCTCTCTCTCTCTCTCTTTTTTTTTTTTTCCTTTCTCTCTCTCTTTTTTTTTTTTTTCTGGGCTTTTCCTCCTCCCCGCAACCTTCCCTCCCCCGCCCTGCCTGCCTGCCTGCCTCCCTCCCTCCCTTCCTCCCTCCCCTTTGCTTTTTTATTTGTTGCATTCAAATAAACTTTCCTCCCCGGAGGCGTGGTTTGGTGCTGCGGAGGAGGGGGGGGGGGGAAGGGTTTGTGCTTGACTTTTAAATTATTTAATTATTTTCCCACTTCCCTCCCCCCCCCAATCCTCGGTTGTTTTTGTTTTGTTTTGCTTTTGTTGGTTGGGGGGTGGGGGGTTTGTTTGGGGGGGGGGGGAGAGGGAAAGGGGGAGGGGTGGGAGAAGAAGCTGGATACAGAGGTGCCCACAAGCTTCCCAAACCAAGTAGAAGCACCCCAGTATCCCCCCCCCCGCTTAGCATCCTTCGCCCTCTTCCTCATCCTTCACCCTTTTCCTCACCTCCTCTCATCCTTCAGCCCCCCCCTAAACTTTTACCCCCTCCTTATCTTTCACCCCCCCATCTTCCCTCATCTTTTAACCTCCTCATTCTTCACCCCTCCTCTCATCCTTCAGACCCCCCTCATATTTTAGCTTGTCCTTCATGCCCCCTTTGCCCCCACACCTTTACTCCCTTCATCTTTTACCCCCTTGGCCTTCAGCCCCCCCTTATATGTCAGACCCCTCCTTATCCTTCACCCTCCCTCATCTTTACCCCCCTCATCTTTCACCCCCTCATCCTTCACCCCTCTTTGTCCTTCTGTTACCAACTCCTCATCCTTCAGTCCCCCTCATCTTTACCCTTCTCATCTTTACCCTCCCCATCCTTCACCCCCCTCTTCCTTCACCCCCCCATCCTTTGTGCCCTCCCCACATCCTTCAATCCCCCTCACATCTTTCATTCCCCCCTCTATCCTTTACCTCCATCCCCCCCATTTTTCATCCCTCCCTGCATCGTTATCACCCCTCCACATCCTTAACACTCCTCTTCATCCCCCCCAATATCCTTCATCCCCTTCCTTCCATCTCCCCCCATATCCATCATCCCCCCAGCATCCTTCACACTCCCCTCTCATCCTCCACCACCCTTCACATCCTTAACAACCCCCCCTTCACACCCCACACATCCTTCACCCCTTCCCTCCATCTCCCCCCACATCCTTCATTCCCTCCCTGCATCCTTCACACCCACCCTAATCCTTCACCTTTTCCTTCATCCTCCATCCTCCCCCTTGTATCCTTCAACCCCCCCATCCTTCATCCCTTTCTTTCCATCTCCCTCATTCATCCCCAAACTTCCACCTTCCCCTGCAATCTTCATCCCCCTTTATCCTTCATACTCACCCTATCCTTCAGTCCCTTCCCTCCATCTTCCCCCACATCCTTAATCCTTTCCATCACCTTTCAGTCCCTTCCCTCTATCTCCCCCCACATCCTTCAGTCCCTTCCCTCCATCTTCCCCCACATCCTTCATCCTCTTCCTTCCATCTCCCCCCACATCCTTCATCCCCCTCCACATCCTTCACACCCCCCATATCCTTCATCTCTCTCCCTGCATTCTTCATCCCTTTCTCTCCCCATGCTTCATCCTCCCCTCCACATCCTTCATCCCCTTCCCTCCATCTCCCCCCATCTTTCATCCCCTCCTTTCCAACTCTCCCTGCCACCTTCAACCCCCTTTTCCCTCCAGCTGCCCCCCACATCCTTCATCCTCTTCCCTCTATCTCCCTCCACATCTTTCCTCCTCTTCCCTCTATCTCCCTCCACATCTTTCCTCCTCCTCAGCATCCTTCACCCCCTCCACATCCTTCATGCCCCCCCATGCATCCTTCACCCCCTTCTCTCCATCTCCCCTCATCTTTTATTTTTCCTTTAGGGGAAACCAGGATAAATCAGCAGGTATTTGGAGCCCAGCATGAGATCCTTCCCTTTTGCTCTGGATTCCTCCAGCCCTTGCTTTTTGTACCTCATCTCCAGGAAGACCAAAACACCTTCTTCCCAACTTGCCAAGAGCTGCCTGCACCAACAGACTTCCTCGTGGGCTTTTAGCATCTCCTGTCAGCACTTGCTATTTCCATCCCATAACCCCCTTTTTTTTTTCCTCCTTTTTTTTTCTCCTCCCCCCCACCACCCACCCAAGATTTATCACCAGGGATGTGAAAAATGAAGAAGGTGGAACATTGCTGGGATGGTTGAAGGCTTGAACTTGGGGCTTTGGCAGCATGGATGGGGCCTGAGAGGTGTCTTGGCCACGTAAAGGATATCTCTGGCTCTGTCCCAGGGGCATAAAAAAACCCCCCAAATGTCTGGTGGTGATTAAACACAAATCCAGCACTCCCATAAATGCCTTTTTTAGAACCTAAAAAGTGCCTCCAGTGATGTCTTCAGAGGTACTCACCCTGGCTGCTATTCCTTCTCCAGCTCTCCTTTCCACCCTCCTCCCCAGGGCTTCCCCAGGGCTGGGGGCCTCCTGGCTCTAAGGATGATGGCCCCATGATATCCCTGGGGTCAGCTGGAGCTGAGGGATTTTAGGAAGAGCCACACATTTCATCCTCATGATGTCCCTGAGGTCAGCTGGAGCTCAGGATGGGGTATTAGGAAGAGCCACACATTTCATCCTCACCCTCATGATGTCCCTGAGGTCAGCTGGAGCTCAGGATGGGGTATTAGGAAGAGCCACACATTTCATCCTCATCCCCATGATGTCCCTGAGGTCAGCTGGAGCTCAGGATGGGGTATTAGGAAGGTCCACACATTTCATCCTCATCCCCATGATGTCCCTGAGGTCAGCTGGAGCTCAGGATGGGGTATTAGGAAGGTCCACACATTTCATCCTCATCCCCATGATGTCCCTGAGGTCAGCTGGAGCTCAGGATGGGGTGTTAGGAAGAGCCACACATTTCATCCTCATCCCCACGATGTCCCTGAGGTCAGCTGGAGCTCAGGATGGGGTATTAGGAAGAGCCACACATTTCATCCTCATCCCCACGATGTCCCTGAGGTCAGCTGGAGCTCAGGATGGGGTAATAGGAAGAGCCACACATTTCATCCTCATCCCCATGATGTCCCTGAGGTCAGCTGGAGCTCAGGATGGGGTAATAGGAAGAGCCACACATTTCATCCTCATCCCCATGATGTCCCTGAGGTCAGCTGGAGCTCAGGATGGGGTAATAGGAAGAGCCACACATTTCATCCTCATCCCCATGATGTCCCTGAGGTCAGCTGGAGCTCAGGATGGGGTATTAGGAAGAGCCACACATTTCATCCTCATCCCCATGATGTCCCTGAGGTCAGCTGGAGCTCAGGATGGGGTTTTGGTTCCTTTTTGGGGGGCCATAGGAGCTGCTGGTGTTGAGCATCTCACCAGTGACAGAAATGTTGTGAAGCACCCACTTCATCTCTGAGGTGTCCATCAACCTGGTTTCTGGGCATGGTGGTACCAAGGGAACTGCTGACAGAATCCCAAGGCCATGCAGGACATGGTCAGACCCAGAGTGAGCTTCATGTGCCTCCTACACTTCAACACATCCAAACCTGGTGATTCCACCTCATTTCAGTGTCCTGGGGCCACCTGCCAAGCCCACACTGTCCCTGCAGCCACCAGCAGCCCTTTGAGGAGCTGTATATTTAGTTTTGTTCTTCCCCTCAAAGCTTTACTGTGCCTACTTTTTGGTCAACCACTTCATCCCATGAGGATGGGGCTGGGATCTTCTCAGTGGTGCCCAGGGACAGGCCAAGAGGCACAAACTGGCAGCCAGGAGGTGCCACCTGAAGAGGAGGAGAAAGTTGTTTGTTGTGAGGGTGCTGGAGGCCTGGAGCAGGCTGCCCAGAGAGGTTGTGGAGTCTCCTTGTGTGGAGAGCTTCCAACCCCCCCTGGCCATGGTGCTCCTGGGCAAGCTGCTGGGGGTGCCCTGCTGGAGCAGGGAGGGGTTGGCCTGGCTGAGCTCCAGAGCTCCCTTCCAACTCCATCATTTTTAACAGACTTGTTCCAGACAGAATCCTGGGGAGGCACCTTCCAAGCCCATCCTGTCCAACCCCCCTGCAGCCAGCAGGGACAGCCCCAACCAGAACCAGGTTGCCCAGAGCCTCAAACAATCTGACCTGGGCTGGTTCCAGCCATGGGCCATCCCCCACCTCTCTGGGCAACCTGGGCCAGGTTCTCCTCACCCTCAGCATCAACATTCAGGACCACCAGTACCGTGGTGAGCTCCAGAGGAGCAGGGTCCAGGCAGTGGGCACAGCAGGGACCTTTCCTTCTTCAGCTTCGAGGCAGAGGGCGGTGTGACAGAGCAGGGCTCCTGCATCCCACCCTGCAGCTGCTCTTCTCCAAACCTAAATGCTTTGCGCCCTCTCCTGGGTCTGGATGGTGTGGCCTTGGTGTCTCACCCTTGTGGTGTCACCTTCCCTTTGTGTCTCAAGAGATGGGGACACCAAGCTGGGATTGTCCCACTGGCCACCCCTCTCACAGCCCATCCAACATTTTACCCTCCCCTTTACCTCCCCTCCCCCCCAAAAAAAAAACCTCAGCCAAAACAACAACATTTAAGGAGATATTGATGTGGATGAGATCCAGCCAAGGGAAAGCCCAGGGCTGGCTTTGAGTCCTCCATCACATGCTGTGCCTCAAGCCAAAGTCATTGTCACCATGCATGGTCCTCCCCATCAGGACATGAGTTAACATCATTGCAAGATCCCTCTCCATTTCACTCTGCCACGATGTTGAGGTCTTTGAGCATCATCCAAGGGTTGATGACCGCCTTGGGCACCCTCCTTCATCCCTGTGACAGCAAGGAGCAATGCTGGCACTACCAAACCTGGATGCTGCTGAAGGGTTTTGTGTGTCTGAGACCTGAGGAGGAGGCTGTGGGCTTGCAGGGAGCAAGCTGGGATGAAGTTGTGTGCAGCCAGCCAAGGTGGAGAGATGTTCATCACTGGAGAGCTGAAGCAGGTGGCTTAAATCAACCCAGACAGGATCACTGGGGACAGACAGCCTGTGACAAAGACAGGGACAGAGACACAGGGATCCAGGGCACCTTCAACAAGTGTGCAGAGGACACCAAGCTGAGTGGTGCAGCTGGCACACCTGAGGGACAGGATCCACCCAGAGCAACCAGGACAGGCTTGAAAGTTTGCCCCAGGTGAGCTTCATGAGGTTCAACAAGGCCAAATGCAAGGTCCTGCCTGGGGGTTGGGCCAGCCTGTGGTATCAAAAGAGTAGGGGGGAGGAAGGGCTGGAGATCAGCCCTGTGGAACAGGACCTGGGGGTGCTGGTGGGTGAAAATTTGGAGATGAGCCAGCACCAAGTGCTGCCAGCCCAGAGCCAGCCCTGTGCTGGGCTGATCCCCAGCAGTGTGGGCAGCAGGGGCAGGGAGGGGATTCTGCCCCTCTGCTGTGCTGTGCTGTGCTGTGCTGTGCTGTGCTGTGCTGTGCTCTGCTCTGCTCTGCTCTGCTCTGCTCTGCTCAGCCCCCACCTGCAGTGCTGGGGCAGCTCTGGAGCACAGACAGGGACCTGCTGGAGCAGGGCCAGAGGAGGCCACAGCCATGCTGGGAGGGCTGGAAGCCCTCTGCCTGGAGGCCAGGCTGGGAGAGTTGGGGTTGTGCAGCCTGGAGAAGAGAAGGCTCCAGGGAGACCTTCTGGTGGCCTTGCAGGACTTGAAGAGGCAGAGAAGAAACCTGGGGACAGACTTCAGAGCAGGGCCTGTTGGGACAAGGACAAGGGGTGATGGTTTGACACTCAAAGAGGGAGATTCAGACTGGGATAGAAGGAAGAAATGCTTTATGCTGAGGTGGCAAGACCTTGACCCAGGTTGCCCAGAGAGGTGGGAGATGCCCCATGGCTGGCACCATTGCAGGTCAGGTTGTTTGTGGCTCTGAGCAACCTGTTCTAGTTGGAGATGTCCCTGCTGACTGCAGGGGGGCTGGACTGGATGACCTTGAAACATTCCTTCCAACACAACCATTCCATGACTCTATACTATCCCTCTCTCCCTCCCTCCCTCCATTCATCCATCCAAGGTGTTGATACCGGGTGGAGAGGATCTTTTCCTTATAGCCCTTGCTGGGCTACCAACCTTCTCCTGCTTGGGTCTATCAGAGATCTCTGGAGGTAACAGGTGCCTATGTCTGTCTGTATCCATCTGAACAAGGTGGGGAGGTTTATTCTACACATCCTATATGATGAAGAAGACCCCAGAGTGATTAGTGGCACATCCACCACACAACTCCCCACCATGAAAGGGAGTCCCTCCTTGCTGGGTGGAATCAACATCTCCATGGAGCCTGCAGGGAGAAAAGTTCAAGCCACAACCCCACATGATGGTGGTCAAAAGTCCAAGTCAAGAGTAGGACATGTGGTGACCTGGCCAAGGACACTGAGCAGCTTGGTGGTGGTGGTTGGTGACATGGTCAAGGACACCAAGCAGCTTGGTGGTGGTGGTTGGTGACATGGCCAAGGACACCAAGCAGCTTGGTGGTGGTGGTTGGTGACATGGCCAAGGACACCAAGCAGCTTGGTGGTGGTGGTTGGTGACATGGCCAAGGACACCAAGCAGCTTGGTGGTGGTGGTTGGTGACATGGCCAAGGACACCGAGCAGCTTGGTGGTGGTGGTTGGTGACATGGCCAAGGACACCAAGCAGCTTGGTGGTGGTGGTTGGTGACATGGCCAAGGACACCAAGCAGCTTGGTGGTGGTGGTTGTGACATGGCCAAGGACACCAAGCAGCTTGGAGGTGGTGGTTGTGACATGGCCAAGGACACCGAGCAGCTTGGTGGTGGTGGTTTCCCAAGTCTGGGCATTGTCTTCAGGTGTGCTGGCTCTGATTTTGGTGGATCCTCCTCATCCTCATCTCATTAGGAAGTGAGAGTAGGTCACCAAGAATGCCAGGGCGGGCTGGATTTGGGATGCTGGGCTGAGCAAAGGTGATGCTGGAGATCTCCAGGAAGGTGACAACACTGCTGGCTTGTGTCTAACCCAGCCCACAGTTCTCTCTTGGGTGGCAAATCCAGCATGGGTTGTGTCCTCCTTCCCACTTTCCAGTCTGGCCAGGCATGCTGCCATTGTTTTTCACCACCAGTGGTACCAGTGGGCCCATGTCTTTTACTGGTGTGGCCCCATTCTGGGGACTAGGAGGATAGGAATGTCCCAGTACTACCCTCAAAACCATACCTGACAGGGGTCTTGAGCTGGAGAATCACACAGCCCCATGTTCTCCAGACAGGTATCAGCTGAATAAACCCTCTGAAGCCTTCCAATGGCCTCGTTCTGGGGACTGGAGGATAGGAATGTCCCAGTACTACCCTCCAGACCATCCATGCCGGTAGCCTTGAGCTGGAGAATCACAGAGCCCCAGGTTCTCCAGATAGATATCAGCTGAATAAACCTTCTCCAACCTTCAAACAGCCCCAGCAGGGAGTCTTTAAATGAGAAGGGGAAGAAGCTGTCCACTGGAAGCTCACCCTGAGCCAGGGACTGTGTCTCCATGGTCCCACCTTGTCCTTTGTGGTCCCACCACCTTCTCCAAGGTCCCACCGCTGTGTTGGTGGCTTGACCACCGATGAAACATGGTCCTAAGATGCTCAGAGTGAGCAGCCAAGCCAGAGAGAGCACTGGGTGGGATTAATACTGTCTCATTGCAGGCTGGAGACGGGAGGAAAGTGCTGAAAGCTGGGCAGATGCTGTCCTCCTACCCTCCAGTGCACCACACACACTCTCCCCAGTGAAACCATCCCTGCTCCACAGAGAGCCTCAGTGCCAAATTGCTGCACGCCTGGTCCCGATGGCACCGAGGTAGCCTCACGAAGTTCAGTAAGGACAAGTGCAGGGTCCTGCATCTGGGGAGGAATAACAGCAGGCACCAGGACAGGTTAGAGGCTGCCCTGCTGGAGAGCAGCTCCATGGAGAAAGACCTTGGAGTGCTGGTGGGCAGCAAGTTCTGCAGGGGACAGCAATGTGCCCTTGTGGCCAAGAGAGCCAATGGCATCCTGGGCTGCAGCAAGAGAAGTGTGGCCAGCAGGGCCAGGGAGGTTCTTCTGCCCCTCTGCTCTGCCCTGCTGAGACCACAGCTGCAATCCTGTGTCCAGTTCTGGGCTCCCCAGTTCAAGAGAGACAGAGACCTGCTGGAGAGAGTCCAAGGGAGAGCCTGGAGGATGCTTAGGGGACTTGAGCATCTGCCCTGTGAAGAGAGACTGAGAGCCCTGGGGCTGTTTAGTGTGGGGAAGAGAAGGCTGAGAGGGGATCTGATCAATGTCTCTCAGTCTCTGAGGGGTGGGTGTCAAGTGGAGGGAGCCAAGCTCTTTTGGGTGCTGCACTGCAATACGCCAAGGAGCAATGGATACAAACTTGAACACAGAAGGTTTCAGCTGAACAAGAGGAGAAACTTCTTTGGTGTGAGGGTGCTGGAGCCCTGGAGCAGGGTGCCCAGAGAGGTTGTGGAGTCTCCTTCTTTGGAGCCTTTCCAAACCCCCCTGGATGCCTTCCTGTGCAGACTCCCCTGTCTGACCCTGCTCTGGCAGGGGGGTTGGACCTGATGATCTCTGGAGGTCCCTTCCAACCTCTGATGCTCTGTGACGCTGTGCTGGATGTTGTGGCCCCCTAGGAGCCGTAGGGGCCGCAGCGGTCGTTCCTCCAGCGGGAGCTGACCTTGCCCAGCAGGGACTTGGTGCTCTCGCGGAACCGCCGCTGGGTGAAGTAGAAGAGGATGGGGTCCAGGACGCTGTTGGCGCTGGCGAAGGGCCGCGTGGACTTGTAGGCGGCGGCGAAGGCCTGCAGGGCCGGGCACGGCAGGGCGGGCGAGGAGCGCGCCAGCAGGTAGAGGCTCTTGGTGAGGTGGAAGGGCAGGAAGCTGACGGAGAAGACGATGACCACCATCACCACCATCCGCACGGCCTTGCCCTTCCGCTGCCGCACCGCCAGCCCCAGCAGCTCGTCCCTCCGGCACAGGATCCGAGCCATGCGGCAGTAGCAGCCCAGGATGGCGGCGAAGGGCAGCAGGAAGCCGGTGACCGTCAGGGTGATGCCGTACGGGAAGTAGGCGGCGGAGCCCTCGGGGGGGCTCAGGTCGTAGCAGACGGTGCGGTTGCGCTGGGTGCCGGTGGAGGCGAAGACGAAGGTGGGCAGGCACTGGGCGGCCACCACCAGCCAGCCGGCGCCGCACACCAGCCAGGTCAGCTTCTTGCCCTTCTTCTTGTGCCAGGAGGCCAAGGGGTGGCAGATGCCCAGGTAGCGCTGGACGCTGATGCAGGTGAGGAAGAGGATGCTGCCGTGGAGGTTGGTGTAGAACTGGAAGCGGACCAGCCTGCAGGTGAAGTCCCCGAAGGGCCAATAGTCCTTCTGGGTGTAGTTGTAGATGAGGAGGGGCAGGGAGCAGACGTAGAGGAGGTCGGCGGTGGCCAGGTTCAGCATGTAGATGGTGGTGCGGCTGAGGGCCTGCCGGGTGGCCCAGATCTGCCCGATGACCACCGCGTTCAGGGGCAGCCCCAGCAGGAAGACCACCGAGTAGACCAGGGGCAGCAGGACGTGCTTGAACTCCTCGTGGAAGGTGCAGGAGTTCCTCCGAGCCCCAGCCAGGGCCGTCCAGTTCTCCATGGTGCCTGGGTCCCTCCTGTCCGGGGAGCCCCTCGGCGGCAGCAGCAGCAGCTGTGGATGACAAAGGGGATGGTTGGTGGCTTCACCTGCAGCCCCAGCAGGGTGAACCTGCAGCCCTGTAGCTCCATCCTCCCGGGGTGGGGGCGACCCCAGGGAGGTGGTGGGGTTGGCATCGGTGGGGGGGTTTAAGAAAAGCCTGTTTGAGGCACTCAGTGCCATGGTCTGGTTGATTAGTTAGGGCTGGGTGATCAGTTGGATTTGATGATCTTGGAGGTCTCTTCCAACCTGGTTGATTCTGTGTGCTTCTGTGATTGATTCTGAGATTCTGTGATTCTGTGATTCTATGATCTAGGCTGGAGGGATGAAGGACTCCAGGGCAGCCCTGTGGAGAAGGGCTTGGGGATGCTGCTGGGTGCAAGGCTGGACCTGAGCTGGCACTGAGAGCTGCCAGCCCAGAGTCAGCCCTGTGCTGAGCTGATCCCCAGCAGTGTGGGCAGCAGGGGCAGGGAGGGGATTCTGCTCCTCTGCTGTGCTCTGCTCAGACCCCATCTGCAGTGCTGGGGCAGCTCTGGAGCCCTCAGCACAGCACAGGCAGGGACCTGTTGGAGTGAGGCCAAAGCAGGGCCTGTTGGGACAGGACAAGGGATGATGATTTGACACTCAAAGAGGGAGATTCAGACTAGAAAGAAGGGAGAAATGTTTGACACTGAGGGTGGTGAGGCCTGTCCCAGGTTGCCCAGAGAGGTGGGAGATGCCCCATGGCTGGCACCATTGCAGGTCAGGTTGTTTGTGGCTCTGAGCAACCTGTTCTAGTTGGAGATGTCCTTGCTGAGAGCAGAGGGGTTGGACTGGATGACCTCCGAACCTCCCTTCCAACCCAAACCACTTTGTGATCCTAAACCACGCCGATGAATTCAGGGCTCCATCAGGATGGTGTACTGAAGCTTGTGGGACCGTGCCAGGGTGGTGCCAGCTAGTACAGCTTGGTGGCTGTGATCACCACCACCTCACCTTCACTTCCCTCTGCCCTTCACACCCCGCAGAAACCCTTGCCAAATCGCCCTCTCAGCTCAGTATGGGAGAGGAAACCGTGCCATGGTCCCAGCACAGCTTCCTCCTCCTCTGCAGGGGGTGCCAAAGCCCTGTGGCTGCTCACCAGAGCCTGCTGTCCTCTGGAGCTTCAGGGCATGGGCTCCAACACTCCCCACAGATGGTTTGTGGTTGCTGTCGGCCGGGAAGCGGTGCTGGTGACACTCTGGTCCCAGAGGTTTGTGTGTTTGTGGGCAGAGAGCCCATCCGTGTGGTCCGTGGGCTGCTCTGAGCTGGGGAAGAGGCCATCTGCTCTTCTTAGAGGCTTGGAGAGGTCCCTGAACCCCAGCTCTGTCACTTGGCTGGATCCCTTGCCAGGCCACCCGTGGGTGCTGCATGCTCCTGGCTTGCAGCAGCTTGGAAGTGTTGACAGAATCACAGGATCCCAGGATGCTTGGGGTTGGAAGGGACCTCTGGAGATCTTCAAGTCCACCCCCCTCTGCCAGAGCAGGACCATAGAATCCAGCACAGGTCACACAGGAATGCATCCAGATGGGGCTGGAAAGGCTCCAGAGAAGGAGACTCCACAACCTCTCTGGGCAGCCTGTTCCAGGGCTCTGTGACCCTCCCAGTGAAGAAGTTCCTCCTCAGGTTGAGGTGGAACCTCCTGAGCTGGAGTTTATATCCATTGCCCCTTGTCCTATCCCAGGGTGCAGCTGAGCAGATCCTGTCCCCTCCCTCCTGACCCCCAGCCCTCAGATATTGATGAACTTATTAAATCCCCTCTCAGTCTTCTCCTCTCCAGGCTAACCAGCCCCAGGGCTCTCAGCCTCTCCTCACCAGGCAGTGCTCCAGGGCCCTTCAGCAGCCTTGTAGCCCTCCCTTGGACTCTCTCCAGCAGATCCCTGTCCCTCCTGAACTGAGGAGCCCAGAGCTGGATGCAATATTCCAGGTGAGGTCTCAGCAGGGCAGAGTAGAGGGGGAGGAGAACCTCCCTGGATCTGCTGGCCACACTCTGCTGAATGCAGGATCCCAGGATCCCATTGGCCTTCTTGGCCACCAGGGCACATTGCTGGCCCATGCAGAACTTGCTGCCCACCAGGACTCCCAGGTCCTTCTCCCCAGGGCTGCTCTCCAGCAGATCACCTCCCAGCCTGTCCTGCTCCAGTTTCTTCTTCCTCCCCAGCTGCAGGACCCTGCTCTTGTCCTTATTGAACCTCATGAGGTTCCTCTCCTTCCTCCTCTCACTTCCTCTGTCACTGGAGAGCTGTCTGTAAGCCTGGCTGTTGGCATGGGGCCATCACCCACTTCCCCCACGTGTCATAGAATCATAGAACCACAGATTTGTCTGGGTTGGAAGGGACCTCAAGGATCATCCAGCTCCAGCCCCTCTTCCATGGGCAGAGACACCTCACACTACATCAGGTTACTCAGAGCCACATCCAGCCTGGCCTTCAACACCTCCAGGGATGAGGCTTCCACCACCTCCCTGGGCAACCTGTGCCAGGCTCTCGCCACCCTCCTGTCCTGGAGGTAGGAATGAGCCTGACTGGCACTGGGTGGCCACACCAGTTTGAAAGGGAAAGTGAGGGTGGGAGAGAGGTGGCCAAGCTCTGGCTGGGTGCATGGGGAAGAGGGGACCACAGGGGTGGGGCCCCAGAAGTGCAGGGGCCACCTTGTTAGCTCCTGCCACCACGGTGGCCCCACTTTGGATCTCTGGGGATCCAGCCCCAGGGCACAGCCCACTCACAGGGTCAGGCTTGGGGAGAGTTTTGGGGACACACACAGAGCTCCTCTGGTTTTGGGAGTGCTCTGGGCTTGTAGACCACCTCCCACCCCAACTACCCCTGCTGCTACATGTCCCTCCTACTCCCCTTAGCACCCCACTGAACTCCCACTGTGCCCCACTGCCACCCAGCTCCAGGCAGTGCCACTGCCCACCTCAGCCACCTCCAAGCCATTATGTGCCCCAGGGCTGTGACCTGCCCTATCCCTTGCCCCCACCCCCAGAACCTCCACCAGGACCCCAAGCTAGGGCAGCACCCACCCTGGGCACCCAGGGAGACCTCTGCCATCCATACGTGCCCACAGGAACCTCACCATGACATTGGGGACAAGGTGGGGGGCAAGAGGAGTTTTGGGGCCCCAGGAGGGCATCTTACCTGCTGGGGTGCCACAGGGTATCAGAGGGTGCCAGGAGGTGCCCCAGGGTGCTGGGACTTGCTGCTGTGCCCAGCACAAGGGCACATCTAGGGCCCCAGGGAGCTGTGCTCACCCTGCTGAGCAATGCTTCCCCTTTCCACTCAACGACAGCACTCAGGGATGATGGGGAACAGAAACTTGGGTGGCAGGGTGGGCATTGCCCTGCATGGCATGGCACCCTGGGCATCACATGGCATGATGGCAGGGTGGGAACTGTGCTTCTGGCACAGCAAAGCCAGGGTGAGCAGTGCCAGACAAAGCACCACGGGCACCACATGGCACTGCACAGCAGGGTGAACACTGCCCTGCATGACATGGTTCTGTATGGCACAGCACCATGGGCACCACATGGGCACTGCACAGCATGATTCTGCCTGGCACAGCACCATGGGCACCACACGGCACTGCACAGCATGATTCTGCCTGGCACAGCACCATGGGCACCACACAGCACTGCACAGCATGATTCTGCCTGGCACAGCACCATGGGCACCACATGGGCACTGCACAGCATGATTCTGCCTGGCACAGCACCATGGGCACCACATGGGCACTGCACAGCAGGGTGAACACTGCCCTGCATGACATGGTTCTGTATGGCACTGCACCATGGGCACCACATGGGCACTGCACAGCATGATTCTGCCTGGCACAGCACCATGGGCACCACACAGCACTGCACAGCATGATTCTGCCCAGCACTGCACCATGGGCACCACACAGCACTGCACAGAATGATTCTGCCTGGCACAGCACCAGGGGCAGCACACAGCACTGCACAGAATGATTCTGCCTGGCACAGCACCAGGGGCAGCACACAGCACTGCACAGAATGATTCTGCCTGGCACAGCACCATGGGCACCACACGGCACTGCACAGCATGATTCTGCCTGGCACAGCACCAGGGGCAGCACACAGCACTGCACAGCATGATTCTGCCCGGCACAGCACCATGGGCACCACACGGCACTGCACAGCATGATTCTGCCTGGCACTGCACCATGGGCACCACATGGGCACTGCACAGCATGATTCTGCCTGGCACAGCACCATGGGCACCACACAGCACTGCACAGCATGATTCTGCCTGGCACTGCACCATGGGCACCACATGGGCACTGCACAGCATGATTCTGCCTGGCACAGCACCATGGGCACCACACAGCACTGCACAGCATGATTCTGCCCGGCACAGCACCATGGGCACCACACAGCACTGCACAGCATGATTCTGCCTGGCACAGCACCATGGGCACCACACGGCACTGCACAGCATGATTCTGCCTGGCACTGCACCATGGGCACCACATGGGCACTGCACAGCATGATTCTGCCTGGCACAGCACCATGGGCACCACACAGCACTGCACAGCATGATTCTGCCTGGCACTGCACCATGGGCACCACATGGGCACTGCACAGCATGATTCTGCCTGGCACAGCACCATGGGCACCACATGGGCACTGCACAGCATGATTCTGCCTGGCACAGCACCATGGGCACCACATGGGCACTGCACAGCATGATTCTGCCCGGCACAGCACCATGGGCACCACACGGCACTGCACAGCATGATTCTGCCTGGCACAGCACCATGGGCACCACACAGCACTGCACAGAATGATTCTGCCTGGCACAGCACCATGGGCACCACATGGGCACTGCACAGCATGATTCTGCCTGGCACAGCACCATGGGCACCACATGGGCACTGCACAGCATGATTCTGCCCGGCACAGCACCATGGGCACCACACGGCACTGCACAGCATGATTCTGCCTGGCACAGCACCATGGGCACCACACAGCACTGCACAGAATGATTCTGCCTGGCACAGCACCATGGGCACCACATGGCACTGCACAGCACGATTCTGCCTGGCACAGCACCATGGGCACCACACGGCACTGCACAGCATGATTCTGCCTGGCACAGCACCATGGGCACCACATGGGCACTGCACAGCATGATTCTGCCTGGCACAGCACCATGGGCACCACACAGCACTGCACAGCATGATTCTGCCTGGCACAGCACCATGGGCACCACACGGCACTGCACAGCATGATTCTGCCTGGCACTGCACCATGGGCACCACACGGCACTGCACAGCATGATTCTGCCTGGCACAGCACCATGGGCACCACATGGGCACTGCACAGCATGATTCTGCCTGGCACAGCACCATGGGCACCACACGGCACTGCACAGCATGATTCTGCCTGGCACAGCACCATGGGCACCACACGGCACTGCACAGCATGATTCTGCCTGGCACAGCACCATGGGCACCACATGGGCACCTGTTCCAGTATTCCACCACTCTCATAGTAAAGAAATGCCTCCTCACATCCAATCTAAATCTGCTCTTCTCTAATTTGAAGCCATTGCCTCTCATCCTGTCCCTGCAGGCCTCTGCAAACAGTCTCTCTGCAGCCTTCCTGTAGCCCCCTGCCTGCTCCTGTCCAGCTTCTCCCCTCCCAGCACCCCCAAGGCCTTTTCCTCAGGGCTGCTTTCCATCCCCTCCTCCCCCAGTCTGTATTGATAGTGAGGATTGTTCCAGCCCAGGGGCAGAGCCCTGCACTTGCTCTTGTGGAACCTCCTGAGCTTCACCTGGGCTTCCCCTCTCCAGCCTGTCCAGGTCCCTCTGGATGCCATCCTGTCCCTCTGGTGGATCCACAGCACCACTCAGCTTGGTGCCACCTGCACACTGCTGATGGTGCCTGGATCCTGCTGTCTGTAGCACTGATACAAATATTAACCAGCACAAGTCCCAGCACAGACCCCTGAGGGACACCACTTGGCACTGCTCTCCATCTGGACTTCAAGCCATTGTGCACCACCCTCTGGAGGGAAACAGGTCACTGAACCTCAGGGAGGGTTAGGAAAGGCAGAGGAGAAGAGGAAAATCCCTCTCAACCCCAGGAAAATGCTGGCTGCAGGATGTGCTGAGAACAACCTTCCTTTTAGACACCGGAGAATCCTCCCCCGAGCTGTACCTGCTGGAAGCCCACAAGCTGCCATCAGCCAGAGACCATCACTGCTGCCACTTCAGGAAACCACATCAAGATCCTTGACTTCATCCTGCTGCTGTGCCCCTGGCAGGTCCCTGGGGCAGGAGGTGGCCTGGTGGAATAACCCCCAAAGGTCCTTTTTGCAGCAGGATGGAGCTGGGCTGAGCAGAATTGGGTCTGAGTCAGACAAAACTGAGCCACCAGAGTCAGACCAAAGCAGGGAGGATGGGGTCTCAATGGGTCAGACCACAGCAGGCAGGATAGGGCTGGACTGGACAAGATGAGACACTCCAGGGTATGACTGAACTGCTCTGGATGAGACCCACCAGGGTCAGATTGAACCAGGCAGGATGAGCCCCACCACAGTCAGACAAACCAGACTGGATCAGACCCAACAGAGTCAGACTGAGCTGAGCAGGATGGGACCAGAATGGGTCAGACCACAATGGGAAGGATGGGGCTGGACTGGGCAGGATGAGACCCACGAGGGTCCCAGTGCACTGGGAGAACTGGCAAGGATGGGATCAGATCCAGAGAGCACTGGGTCAGAGCTGGAGAGCAGCAGCACATGCATTCAGCTCTGGAGTGGACCCAAAGCCTCCCCAGATCTGCTGGGCTTGGCTCTTGGGGAGGTTTGGCAGCTTTCATGGCCAAGCAGAGCTTAAAATGCCACCATGACCCCCATGGCAGGGCTGGTGTGGAGCTCAGAGAGGTGAGCTCAGCCCAGTTCCTCTGCTCTGACAGCCTGGGGTGGTGCTGGCATGTGCCTACAGCTCCTGGGGCATCCACAGGGATCAGCCCCATCGCTTGTGGAGTATGCTGGGATCTGCTCCAGGGATCTGCTCTTCCCCTGTCTCTCTCCAGTGTGGGTGGCAGAAGCCTGAGCTCCAGCTTTACACAGCTTTATTCCCATGGATTTGAAGAGAAGCACAGCTCATGGGGATGGGCACCAGGAGAAGCCCATCCTGGATGAGACTGGGGGAAGGAAAAGGAGGTGCCCTGGCACCACGGTGTTGGGCACCAAGAGAAGTCCCTCACAAAATGAGACCTGAAGGGGGGAGGAGGGGAAAGGGTGCCCATGGTGGTGGTGGTGCTCTGCAGGATGGAGTCACCTTTATCTCAGCAGCTTTAAGGTGCCTGAGAAGGAGGAAGGCAGTTGAGAGAGAGAAGTGCTTGCAAACCATCCACATGGGGGATGGCTTCCTCCCTTGGAATCTTTCCTTCTTGGTTTCTCCTGCCCTGGGAGCAGACCATGGTGAGGACATCTGGGTGGAAGTGAAAGCTCCAGCTCAGCAGATTTCAAAGGGGATGAAGGGGGAACACTCCCACCCCACATGGCAGCCACACGTGGCTGAAGCCACCACATTCCTGTCCCCAAACCCCTCCAGGCTGGTTCCCAAACAGCTTCAGGTGTCCATGGATGTCTCCCACCTGTCCCAGCATGGTTGAGGACCAAGGCTTGGGTGTTCTAAGGGACATCTCCGTTTATCAAAGCCTGAAGGTTTAATGGTGAGGCCAAACTGGCCCAGAGTGGTATTTTGGGTGCTTGGCATCACAGGATCAGGTTGAAAGGGAGCCCTGAAGTTCACCCTGTCCAAGCCTGCTGCAGCCAGCAGGGACACTGCTAACTAGATCAGGCTGCTCAGGGTCCCATCAAGTTTCACCTTGAATGCCTCCAGGGATGGGGCCTCAACCACATCTCTGAGCAACCTGTTCCAGTATTTC
Source organism: Dryobates pubescens (assembly GCF_014839835.1). Classification (NCBI taxonomy): domain Eukaryota; kingdom Metazoa; phylum Chordata; class Aves; order Piciformes; family Picidae; genus Dryobates; species Dryobates pubescens. Next base: position 16,134,928 of record NC_071621.1, on the reverse strand, counting down.
ATCACCCTCATTGTAAAGAACTTCCTGATGATGTCTGAAGTGACATGGACAGGGGTGGTCCCTCTGGTGACACCAGGTGGCTTTGCCAGCAGTGCTGCCTGCCCTTTGGTGGCTCCCTTCCCCTCCCTATGCATTGGTGCCCCAGTGCTAAAAGAAATCCACGTCTCAGGGATGCTCTGAGGAAGCTGGCAGCATTTTCCTGCTGGAATGGGCAGTGCTGGGAGGTGGAGAAGGTGCAATAAGTTGGTCTGTTCTCAGCTGGGCTTGTACAGACCGGCAGGGGATGGACATACAGGCACACACAGAGCCATGTTCACCTGTGTGTGCACACATGGAATTGTGTGGGTTGGAGGAGACCTCTGAGATCATTCAGTCCAACCATCACCCCAACACCACTGTGGCCATTAAACCATGTCCCCAGGTGCCCTGGCCACAGGTTTCTTGAACACCTCCAGGGCTGGGGACTCCACCACCTCCCTGGGCAGCCTGTTCCAATCCCTGACCACTCTTGCAGGAAACAAATTCTTCCTAATCCCCTACCTAGCCCTCCCCTGGCACAGTTTCAGGCCATTTCCTCTCCTTCTGTCACCTGAGACTGGGGAGAAGAGACCAACCCCCAACCTGGCTCCAGCCTCCTCTCAGAGGGCTGTAGAGAGCAATGAGATCTCCCCTGAGCCTCCACTTCTCCAGACTGAACACCTCCAGTTCCCTCAGCTCTTCTTCCCCAGCCCTGTTCTCCAGACCCTTCCCCAGCTTTCTTGCCCTTCTCTGGACCTGCTCCAGCCCTCAATGTCCTTTTTGGGGTGAGGAGCCCAAAACTGAACACAGGGTTTAAGGTGAAGCCTCAGCAGTGCCCAGTCCAGGGGAACAATCCCTGCCCTGCTGTTGCTGGCCACACCATTGCTGCTCCAGGCCAGCCTGCTGCTGCCCTTCTTGCCCACCTGGGCACCCCCTGGCTCATCTTCAGCCTGCTGTTAACCAACACTCCCAATCCCCCTGGTCCTTTTCCACCAGGCACATTCTAGCTACTCTGCCCTGGGCCTGGAGTGTTCATGGGGTTGTTGTGACCCAAGTGCAGGACTCAGAACTTGCCTTTATTAAATCTTGGTCAACTGGCATCAGCCAATTGATCCACCTTGGCCAGATCCCACTCTAGAGCTTCCCTACCCTCCAGCAGAGCAACATCCCATCCATAGGACCACAGGATGTTAGGGGTTGGAAGGGACCTCTGAAGATCAAGTCCAACCCCCTCTGCCAGAGCAGGAGCATAGAATCCAGCACAGGTCACACAGGAACACATCCAGATGGGGCTTGGAAAGTCTCCAGAGAAGGAGACTCCACAACCTCTCTGGGCAGCCTGCTCCAGGGCTCTGGGACCCTCCCAGGGAAGAACCTGAGGAACCTCCTGTGCTGTAGTTTATATCCATTGCCCCTTGTCCTACCCCAGGGTGCAACTGAGCAGAGCCTGTCCCCTCTCTCCTGACCCCCAGCTCTCAGCTATTTATAAACATTGATCAGATCACCTCTCAGTCTTCTTTATTTTAGTGTCATCTACTCCTCTACACATAAATACAGAACTGGAGGATGCCCTGGTTTGGAAGGCACCTTACAGATCACCCAGTTCCAGTATACCTCTGTACATTTATCTACAAACACAGAACCAGAGAACCACAGAATTAACTAGGCTGGAAAAGACCTTTGAGATCCTCCAGTCCAACCTATCACCCAACACTATCTCATCAACTAAACCATGGCACCAAGTGCCCCATCCAGGCTCTTCCTGAACACCTCCAGGGATGGTGACTCCACCACCTCCCTGGGCAGCACATTCCAATGGCCCAATCTCTCCTTCTGGGAGGAACTTCTTCCTCACATCCAGCTCAAACCTCCCCTGGTGCAGCTTGAGACTGTGTCCTTTTGTTCTGGTGCTGGGTGCCTGGGAGAAGAGACCAACCCCCACCTGGCTACAACCTGCCTTCAGGTAGTTGTAGAGAGCAATGAGGTCTCCCCTGAGCCTCCTCTTCTCCAGGCTAAGTAACCCCAGTTCCCTCAGCCTCTCCTCACAGGGCTGTGCTCCAAACCCTCCCCAGCTTTGTTGCCCTTCTCTGGACACCTTCCAGCATCTCAACATCTTTCCTAAGCTGAGGGCCCCAGAACTGGACACAGCACTCAAGGTGTGGTCTAACCAGTGCTGAGTACAGGGGCACAATGACTTCCCTGCTCCTGCTGGCCACACTGCTCCTGATCCAGGCCAGGATGCCATTGGCCTTCTTGGCCACCATCGGTGGCTGTACACAGACACAGATAGTTCTGGGGACCTCAGCAGAAGAAGGACATGGAACTGCTGGAGGAGGTCCAGAGGAGGCCATGAAGATGATCAGAGGGCTGGAGAAGCTCCCCTATGAAGACAGGCTGAGAGAGTTGGGGCTGTTCAGCCTGGAGAAGGCTCCTGGGAGACCTTGGAGCAGCCTGCCAGTACCTGAAGGGGGCTCCAGGAGAGCTAGGGAGGGACTTTTGGCAAGGGCTTGGAGTGACAGGACGAAGGGGGAAGGGATTGAAGCTGGAAGAGGAGAGACTGAGACAGGAGATTAGGAAGAAATCTTTAGAGTGAGGGTGGGGAGACTCTGGAACAGGTTGCCCAGGGAGGCTGTGGATGCTCCATCCCTGGAGGTGTTCAAGGCCAGGTTGGATGAGGCCTTGAGCAGCCTGGGCTGGTGGGAGGTGTCCCTGACCATGGCAGGGGGTTGGAACTGGATGAGCTTTAAGGTCCTTTTCAATCCAACCCATTCATGAGTCTATGAATATCCAGATGGAGGATTCTGAGCTGCTCTACCTCCAGACTGCTCTGCCCCTACGTGTGTGGGGCTCATACCCCTGTGTGTACAGCACTCTGCCCATATTTCTCTCTCTGTTTATGCTTCCATACACACATCTGTGCTCATATATACATCTCTATTTATAGCTTTCACTTCCACCTCCACCACCCCATTTCCAATTCCTGAAAGGAACCCCCAGGAAGGCTGCAGAGGAATAGAATAGAATAGAATAGAATAGAATAGAATAGAATAGAATAGAATAGAAGTTAACCAGGTTGGAAGAGACCTTTGAGATCATCAAGTCCAACCTATCATCCAACACCATCTCATCAACTAAACCATGGCACCAAGCACCCCATCCAGTCTCTTCCTAAACACCTCCAGGGATGGTGACTCCACCACCTCCCTGGGCAGCCCATTCCAATGGCCAATCTCTCTTTCTGTGAAGAACTTCTTCCTAACATCCAGCCTAAACCTCCCCTGGTGCAGCTTGAGACTGTGTCCTCTTGTTCTGGTGCTGTGCTCTGGAACTTTTCCTAAGGGTGTCTAGAGCCAGGCCAAGGGGGAATGGTTTGAAGCTGAGGCACAGCAGGGTCAGACTGGAGCTGAGGAAGAAGTTCTTCAGTGTGAGGGTGGTGAGAGTCTGGCACAGGCTGCCCAGGGAGGCTGTGGCTGCCTCCTGCCTGGGGGTGTTGAAGGCCAGGCTGGATGAGGCCTTGAGCAGCTGAGTCTAGTTGAGAGGTGTCCCTGGGTGTGGTGTGGAGGTTGGAGGAGATGATCTCCAAGGGCTTTTCCAATCTAAGCCATTCTATGATTTATTTTAGAAGTGGGGCACCAAAGCATGGGGAGGTGAAGGGAGTCACCCAAGGATAGAGAACATCAGTGGCAAAGCCACCTGGCATCACAGGAGCACCATCCCTGTCATAGACTCATAGAATGGTTTGGGTTGGAAGGGACCTCGAAGATCATCCAGTCCCAACCCCCCTGTCACAGACAGGGACACCTCCCACCAGCCCAGGTTGCTCAAGGTCTCATCCAGCCTGGCCCTGACACACTTCCAGAGAGGGGACAACCAGAACCTCTGTGGGCAAACCTGTTCCAGTACCTCCCCACCCTCACCTTCAAGAATTTCATCTTAATCTCCCAGCTCAATCTCCCCTCATCCAGCTTCAATCCATTGCTCCTCATCCTATCACTCCAAGTCCCTTCCCAGCTATGTTTTGTCAGTCCCTTTTGGATACTGGAAGGCCAATAGAAGGTCTCCCCAGAACCTTCTCTTCTCCAGGCTGAGCAGCCCCAACTTTCACAGCCTGTCCATCTCAAGCACCCAAAAATACCACTCTGACCACACCATTACACCTTCAGGCATTAATAAAGGGAGATGTCCCTTAGGACACCCAAGGCTTAGTCCTCAACCATGCTGGGACAGGTGGGACATGTCCATGGACACCTGAAGCTCTTTGGGAACCAGCCTGGAGGGGGTTTGGGACAGGAATGTGGTGGCTTCAGCCATGTGTGGCTGCCATGTGGGGTGGGAGTGTTCATCCCCTTTGAAATCTGCTGAGCTGGAGCTTTCACTTCCACCTCGACCATATTGTCAAAGCCACCCAGATGTCCTCACCATGGTCTGCTCCCAGGGCAGGAGAAACCAAGAAGGAAAGATTCCAAGGGAGGAAGCCATCCCCCATGTGGATGGTTTGCAAGCACTTCTCTCTCTCAACTGCCTTCCTCCTTCTCAGGCACCTTAAAGCTGCTGAGATAAAGGTGACTCCATCCTGCAGAGCACCACCACCACCCCGGGCATCCTTTCCCCTTCCCCCTCCCCCAAGTCTGATTTTGTGATGGATTTCTCTTGGTGCCCAACACCGTGGTGCCAGGGCACCTCCTTTTCCTTCCCCCAGTCTCATCCAGGATGAGTTTCTCTTCAAATCCATGGGAATAAAGCTGTGTAAAGCTGGAGCTCAGGCTTCTGCCACCCACACTGGAGAGAGACAGGGGAAGAGCAGATCCCTGGAGCAGATCCCAGCATACTCCACAAGCGATGGGGCTGATCCTTATGGATGCCCCAGGAGCTGTAGGCACATGCCAGCACCACCCCAGGCTGTCAGAGCAGAGGAACTGGGCTGAGCTCACCTCCCTGAGCTCCACACCAGCCCTGCCATGGGGGTCATGGTGGCATTTTAAGCTCTGCTCGGCCATGAAAGCTGCCAAACCTCCCCAAGAGCCAAGCCCAGCAGATCTGGGGAGGCTTTGGGTCCACTCCAGAGCTGAATGCATGTGCTGCTGCTCTCCAGCTCTGACCCAGTGCTCTCTGGATCTATTTCCATCCTTGCCAGTTCTCCCTCATCATGCCCAGGTAGATCTGATCTGCTTGAGTCCAATCCTACCTGGTCCAGCCTCCCCCACTCTGCTCCAATCCTTCCCATTCTGGCCCCATCCAGCCCAGCATGGTCTGACCCTGTTGGGCTCCATCCAGCTCCACTTGGTGTCACTGATCCAGGTCCTTCCCAGTTTGTTCTGACCCTCAGGTTTCATCCTGACCCAGTTTTGTTTGACACACTCTGACCCAGTTCTGCCCAGCTCAGCTCCATCCTGCCCAGCCCCTTCTGACTCTGTTAGATCCCATTCTGCCTGGTTTGGTCTGAACCTGGTGGTGCCATCCTGTCTGATTTGCTCTGACCCAGTGATTTGTCCCACTCAGGTCCTATCCTGCCCAGCTCAGTCTGACTCTTGGGTTTGATCCAGTCTGGTTTGTCTGACCCTGGTGGGTCTCATCCAGACTGGTTCAATTTGACCCTAGTGAGTCTCATCCTGCCCGATTCAGCCCCATCCTTCCTAGTCTGGTCTGACCCACTCAGGTCCCATCCTCCCTGCTTTGGTCCAATTCTGGTGGGTCCCATCCTGCCCACTTTGGTCTGACTGTGTTTGGTCTCATCCTGTCTGTCTCACTCTGTCCCTGGTGGGTCCCATTCTGCCTGGCTCAGTCTGCCCCTGTTTACTCCCATCCCACCTGGTTCACTCTGCCCCTGGTGAGTCCCATCCTGCTTGGTTCTTTCTGCCCCTGTTTGGTCCCATCCTGCCCAGCTCACTCTGCCTCCATTTGGTCCCATCCTTCTTGGTTCACTCTGCCCCTGGTGGGTCCAATAGTGCCCAGTTGTTTCTGCCCCTGGTGGGTCCAATAGTGCCCAGTTTGCTCTGTCCCTGGTGGGTCCAATAGTGCCCAGTTTGCTCTGCCCCTGGTGGGTCCAATCGTGCCCAGTTCTCTCTGCCCCTGGTGGGTCCAATAGTGCCCAGTTCTCTCTGCCCCTGATGGGTCCAATCATGCCCAGTTCTCTCTGTCCCTGGTGGGTCCAATAGTGCCCAGTTTGCTCTGCCCCTGGTGGGTCCTATAGTGCCCAGTTCTCTCTGCCCCTGGCGGGTCCAATCGTGCCCAGTTCTCTCTGCCCCTGGTGGGTCCTATAGTGCCCAGTTTGCTCTGCCCCTGGCGGGTCCAATCGTGCCCAGTTCTCTCTGCTCCTGGTGGGTCCCATCCCACCCGCTTCACTCTGCCCCTGGTGGGTCCCATCCTGTTTGGTTCTTTCTGTCCCTGTTGGGTCCTATCCTGCCCGGCTAGCTATGCCCCTGTTTGGTACCATCCTGCTCGGATCGCTCTACCCCTGGCGGGTCCCATCCCGCTCCGTTCGCTTTGCCCCTCTTGGATCCCATCCTGCCCGGTTCGCTTTGCCCCTCTTGGATCCCATGCTGCCCGGTTCGGCTGGTCCCGTCCCCTTCCCGTACGCGGCACTTACCGGCAGCGGGGATGAGCCGGGGCAGCCTCAGCGCCGTTCAGCGCCCGGGGGCCGCCCCGCTGCCGCCCGCAGCCGGTCCCGCTCCGCCCCGGGGCCGCCCCGCTCCGCCCAGCTCCATCCCCCCGGCACCTGCGGGAGGGCCCTGGAGGGGACTTGGAGAAGGGTCACAGCTGGACAGGAGCGAGGAAAACAGCTGGGCTGGGTGGAGGTGGGGTGGGAGGGGGGGGGGGAAGTTAACAGCTGCATGGGTTTCTTGGGGGAGGGAGGGCTGCCATGCGAACATCTGGGGGACAAACATCTGTACGAGAAGAGTGTTGGGGGGAGGGGCTTCCAACAAGCCCAGCAGTGCGGTTTGCAGGGTGGGGATGCTCACCTCCTGGTTGGAGGTGGGGAGGCATCCCTTGGTGAGGGGCTGGGTGGTGGGGCCAGGCTGTCCCCAGGGCGTGAGGGCATGGTGGCTTCGGTACTCATTAACCCAGCGGTCAAGCCTTGACGCTTCCTGAGCACGGCTATTAAAGAGCAATAAGGAAAGGAACCCCGGGGGGAGGACTTGGATGTGAAAAAGCTGATGCATAAACAGCCCAGGGACGCTGGGATTACGTGGGGATGGTGGCCTTGGCCCATTCCTTTCCCTGGAAACCCAATTTTGCCCTCCAAAATTATTCTCTCCCTTCCTTTCTAAGGGTTTCTGCTGGCTTTCAGTAGAGGTTGGACAACATCACCTAGATGCTGGTCTCCCCCCCAGCCTCACCTGGCTGAGTGATGGCAACCCTAAACATGAGGTGAGTGGTTCTGGGCAGGGGCTTGGCTGCGTGGCGTGGGGTCAGAGAATCACCAAACTCATTGGGTTGGAAGGGACCCTTGAAGGTCTTCTTGTCCAACCCCCCTGCATTCAGCAGGGAGATCTCCAGGGGGAAATGAGGTGCCACAGTCTGTCTGTCTGGATCACAGCATCGCAGAACGGTAGGGGTCGGAAGGGACCTCTGAAGACTACCGAAGTGCAGCCCCTCCGGCTCCTGATGGCGCCTGCGTTCCGCTGGACAACGCAAAGCTTTCACCCACCCTGGCATGAGCCCACGGCCAAGCTGAGCAGGCTTGGACCACGGGGGAGAAGGGCTTTGGCAGGAGCAGCCATGAAGATTAGCAACCACAGCCAGGCTGGAGCCATCACCCTCATCCCGGGGCTGCCCGGGCTTGCGGGCTGGGGTTGGCGATGGCTCCGTGCCCTCCAGAAATTCCCTGCTCCCTCAGCTCCCACGGAGGAGACGGAAACTGGGGAGGAAAAGTGACTTTCCCCAGAGCAGAGCAGAACACACACCTTGTGCAAACAAGCTCCAGCAGCCCACGGGGGAGAACCCAGGGCTTTCCACGAGCATCTGAGGAATGCAGCCGAGAACGGACACAACTCACTCCACCCAGGAGCCACCAGCCGGAGCACCCTCCCCCACCTTGGCTTCCGGGCATGCTTCCGGCTGGTGGACAGCCAGCTGGTGTCCTCCTCCCTCCTGGCACAGGTTCAGAGGCTGCCTCAGGTTGGCAGGGACCCTCAGAGGTCGTCTCCTGCAGCCAGCAGGGACGCCCCTGACTAGATCAGGCTGCCCACGCTGGGTGTCCTTGCAGGTGCCCAAGGTTGAATGCCTCGTAGCCGGCTGGGGACACTGTAAATAGTGGGGGGAGGGTTAAAAAAGAAAGACAGAAGGAAAGAAAAGAGCAGCTCCTGGCTGCCTGCCAGCCCCTGCCACCTCCACTGAAAGGACCTGAAGCCTCAAGCCCAGCCCTACAGCACCTGGAATTAAACAACATCCAGCCCCTCCCCCCCCCCCAAAAAAAAGAAAGAAGAGACATTTTAGGGGTCAAGCAGGGTAGGGAGAAGCAAATTTGGAGGCAGCAGGGAGGCTAAAAAAAGAGCTTTCAAGCAAAGCTCACTTTTGCAGCCCTTTTTGTCCATGCAGAAGGCAGCTGAAGCTCACTGGGAAGAGAGTTCCTCTTGGAATCTGGCTGGTTGAATTAATCCTTGGCAAAAAGATCTGGAGCAGAGGCCTCCTGAGACCCTTTGGCCTCCTGTTTCGCTTCCTCCAGCTGGATGTTGCCAGAAATCATGTTAGCAGCTGACTGTAAGAGAACTTTGCTGCTGCTGCCTGGGGTAATTGCACCTTCCCACCAAGCTCTAGGTTTCCAGTCACCTCTGGGCCATGAGATGGTGCTGGATGGAGCACCTGTGGTCAGGAGCTAGGAGCTGGGACCTTGCATCTGCAAGCAACACAAACCTCTTGCTGGAGGTGAAAAGCAGCATTTTTCAAATGCTGGAGCTTGGTGACATCCCTCAGGGCTGGGATGTCCTCACCACCAGACACTCAACATGCCCATGGGGAGGGTCATCAAAGAATGGTCCAGGCCAGAAGGGACCTCCAAAGGTCATCCAGTCCAACCCCCTCTGCACTCAGCAGGGACATCCTCAACTAGATCAGGTTGCCCAGAGCCCTGTCCAGCCTCACCTTCAATATCTCCAGGGATGGGGCCTCAACCACCTCCCTGGGCAACCTGTTCCAGTGTTCCACCACCCTCATAGTAAAGAACTACTTCCTAACATCCAATCTAAATCTGCTCTGCTCTAGGTTGAAGCCACTGCTCCTTGCCCTGTCCCTGCAGGCCTCTGCAAACAGTCTCTCTGCAGCCTTCCTGTAGCCCCCTTCAGGTACTGGCAGGCTGCTATTAGGTCTCCCCGGAGCCTTCTCCTCTCCAGGCTGAACACCCCCAGCTCCCTCAGCCTGGCCTCACAGCAGAGCTGCTCCAACCCCCTGAGCATTTTCCTGGCCCTCCTCTGGACCTGCTCCATCAGCTCCAGGTCCTTGCTGTGCTGAGGGCTCCAGACCTGCACACAGCACTCCAGCTGAGGTCTCCCCAGAGCAGAGCAAAGTGGCAGAATCACCTCTCTGGCTCTGCTGCCAGCGCTGCTGTGGCTGCAGCCCAGGCTGCCCTTGGCCTTCTGTGCTGCAAGCTCACACTGCCTGCTCCTGGCCAGCTTCTCCCCCACCAGCACCCCCAGGTCCTTTTCCTCAGGGCTGCTTTCCATCCCCTCCTCCCCCAGTCTGTATTGATAGTGAGGATTGTTCCAGCCCAGGGGCAGAGCCCTGCACTTGCTCTTGTGGAACCTCCTGAGGTTCACCTGGGCTTCCCCTCTCCAGCCTGTCCAGGTCCCTCTGGATGCCATCCTTAATGAGGTCCTACAAGAGCTTTCAGGTTCTCCCTCAGCACACAGGACCAAGGATGCAGTCTGGGTTCCTTCTGCCTGGGGCTCCTGCTGCCACTCACCAGACCAGAGATGTCTTGCATGAAGGATTTCATTACATCTGAAAGCTGTTTGTAACGGAAATGGAGTTAATGTCTCATGTCCTGACACCAGCCTGCCAGGCTGGAGGATCTGGCTGAGCTTGCCCATGAGGAGGTGGCATCTGATGGCAACTTTCTCTTTTCTGCACCAGTCAGAGGAGGTGGTGACCCTGGGCTCACCCACAGACATCTGCTGCCCCAGCAGCTGACTTTGAGTCCCCAGAATTTTGGCAGAGCAGGTGTTTGGTGGAGGAAGTCTCATCTCCACAGGTCTGCTCTGATGGTTGCCTCCAGCCTCTTCATGAAGTCAGCACTAACCATTGCCAACCCACTGCAGCTACAGAACCACAGAAATATTCAGGTTGGAAAAGACCCTCAGGATCACCAAGGCCAACCCAGAACCCTACTCTACAAGGCTCACCCTGAAACCATAGCCCCAAGCACCATAGCCAAACCACATTGAAACGCATCCAGGGCTGGGGACTCAACCACCTCCCTGACCAGGACATTCCAGTGCCTGACCACTCTTGCCATGAAGAAATGTTTCCTACTGTCCAGTCTAAACCTACCCAGTCCCAGCTGGAGGCCATTCCCTCTTGGTTCTATCACTAATGACCTGTGAGAAGAGACCAGCAGCAACCTCTCCACAACCTCCTTTCAGGTAGCTGTAGACAGCAATGAGGTCTCCCCTCAGCCTCCTCTTCTCCCAACTAACCATCCCCAGCTCCTTCAGCTGCTCTCCATCAGATTTCTTCTCCAGGCCCTTCCCAGCTTCCTTGCCCTCCTCTGCCCTGGCTCCAGCACCTCCACATCTCTCCTGTATTGAGGTGCCCCAAGCTGGACACAGCACTGGAGGTGTGGCCTGACCAGAGCTGAGTCCCAGGGGACAATCCCCTCCCTGCTGCTGCTGGACACAACATTGCTGATGCCAGCCAGGAGGCCTTTGGCTTTCTTGGCCACCTGGGCACACTGCTGGCTCCTCTTCAGCTGCTTGTCCATTAGCACCCCCAGGTCCCTTTCTGCCAGGCAGCTTTCCAGCCACACTGCCCCAAGCCTGGAGCCTTGCTTGGGGTTGTTGTGACCCAAGGGCAGGACCTGGCACTTGGCCTTGTTGAAGCTCTTCCTGGCCATGGATCCAATCTATCCAGGTCCCTCTGTAGAGCCTCCCTGGTGCAGCTCAGCACTGCCACCTCACTTGGTGTCATCTGCAAACTTCCTGCTGACACTCTCTCTGTCTTCATCAAGGTCATGAAGCAAGATGTTAAACAGCAGTGGTCCCAACATTGAGCCCTGAGGAGCACCACTTGTGACTGGATTTAACTCCACTGACCACCACTCTTTGGGACATTCATCCACCAAGTCTTCTCTCTGCTGGAGCTCAGTGTTGGAGAAGCTGCTCAACCTCCCCTGCCTGATGAGTACCAGGCCCACAATTCTGGCCATCCAACCCCAGTTTCCTTCTGGAGGAGATGAAGTCCCAGCAAGCATCTCATGAACCCAATGCACTCACTCTTCCAGGGCTCCATGGGAGTGCTGGGAAACCTTATCTATGTTGGGAACAACCTTAGCTTTGTTGGGAATTCAGACAAAGCAGCCTTGGCTTTGCTCCAGGTGGGAGCTGCCCCTCAGTTCCTGTGCCTCAGCCTTTCTCCAAAGGTGTGCTTCGGCTCCTTTTCCTCTCCAGCTTGCTCTCCTGAAGTCCTGCAGACGTCAGCAGAGGAGGAAGGGGTTGCTGATGCTCCTCCAGCACATAGATGATTAATGCCCTGATCTTCTCAGGCTTCCTTTCCTCCTGCTGACACACCCTGGTGTGCCTTGGGCGCTCAAGGTCGCTTCCCTTCATCTCTTTGCTTTGCTTGGGAATCCTCGAGGAGCAGCGTGGAGCGCAGGGATCCGGGCATGGGTGGTGGCTCAGGCTCCGGTTTCATCCACAGCCTCAGCAGATGGAGAGCTGTGGGTCTCTGGGAGGTGGCCTGGGTGCAGGAGGCCTCATCCTTCTGCTGCTGAAGCAGGTTGGGAAGGGGACATTTTAGGGGACTTACATCTCTGTGGGGCTTTGCAGGCAGGAAATCCCTGGGATGGGGCATGTGGGGGGGGGATGTCTCATGATGGAGGTTTCTGAGGTGGGCCTTCAGACTTTGTGGCCACCTTTGAGAGGTCTTCACCCCCTGTGGTAGGAGGCTCTGCAGAGAGGGAGACCATGGTGTCTTGCTGCCTCATCCTCGCACAGAACTGCACTTTCTTCCTTTGAGGACAGAGCTGGGGTCTGGGTTTGGGACAACTGTGAACTTTGCATGGTTGGGTGGAAATCAAACACCTCCAGTTTGGGCACAAGCCCTCCTTCAGTTCCTTCCCCTCCACCCCATGCCAGCAGATCACTCAGCTTTTGGAGGTTTTCACCCCTCTGTGTCTCCTCCCATCCTGGGAGAGCCACAAGTTCTTGAAGCTCAGCATAATGATCATAGAGTCATAGGATGGTCTGGGTTGGAAGGGACCTCCAAAGGTCATCCAGTCCAACCCCCTCTGCACTCAGCAGGGACATCCTCAGCTAGCTCAGGTTGCTCATCCAACTCAGCCTTGAATGCCTCCAGGGAGGGGACATCTACACCCTCCCTGGGCAACCTGTTCCAGTTGCCCAAGTGTTCCACCACCCTCATGGTGGAGAACTCATTCCTCACATCCAATCTAACTCTGCTGTGCTCTAGTTTGAAGCCATTGCCCCTGGTCCTGTCACTGCAGGCCTTTCAAACAGCCTCTCTGATGCTTATCTCAAGTCTTCTCAGTAGCACACCTCCTTACAATCAGCCATCATCTGTACTCTCCAAGATGGGATCACAGAATCATGGAATCATGGAATCATTGGATCATAGAATCATGGAATCCGGGAATCATTGAATCATAGAATCATGGAATCACTGGATCATGGAATCATGGGATCATGGAATCATAGAATCATAGAATCATGGAACCATGTGATCATGGAATCACAGGATCATGGAATCATAGAATCATGGAATCAGGGAATCATAGAATCATTGAATCATGGAATCACTGGATCATGGAATCATGGGATCATGGAATCATAGAATCAGGGAATCAGGGAATCATAGAATCATTGAATCATGGAATCAGGGAATCATTGAATCATAGAATCATGGAATCACTGGATCATGGAATCATGGGATCATGGAATCATAGAATCATGGAATCATTGAATCATGGGATCATGGAATCATAGAATCATAGAATCATGGAACCATGTGATCATGGAATCACAGGATCATGGAATCATAGAATCATGGAATCAGGGAATCATGGGATCATAGAATCATGGAATCAGGGAATCATAGAATCATTGAATCATGGAATCACTGGATCATGGAATCATGGGATTATGGAATCTTAGAATCATGGAATCATTGAATCATGGGATCATGGAATCATAGAATCATGGAATCAGGGAATCATGGAATCATAGAATCATTGAATCAGGGAATCAGGGAATCATTGAATCATAGAATCATGGAATCACTGGATCATGGAATCATGGGATCATGGAATCTTAGAATCATGGAATCATTGCATCATGGGATCATGGAATCATAGAATCATAGAATCATGGAAACAAGTGATCATGGAATCACAGGATCATGGAATCATAGAATCATGGAATCATGGAATCATTGAATCATAGAATCATGGAATCACTGGATCATGGAATCATGGGATCATGGAATCATAGAATCATTGAATCATGGAATCAGGGAATCATGGAATCATAGAATCATAGAATCATTGAATCATGGAATCATGGAATCATGGAATCATGGAATCATGTAATCAGGGAGTCATGTAATCAGGGAATCATAGAATCATGGAATCATTGAATCAGTGAATCATGGACTCATGGAATCAGGGAATCATGGAATCACTGAATCATGGAATCATGGGATCATGGAATCACTGAATCATAGGATCATAGGATCATGGAATCATAGAATCATAGGATCATTGAATCATAGACTCATGGAATCATAGAATCATGGAATCATAGGATAATTGAATCATGGAACCATAGAATCATTGAACCATAGAATCATAGAATGGCTTGAACTGGAAGGGATCTTGAAAATCATCTAGTTCCAACCCCCCTGCCATAGGACACCCCTTGCTAGACCTCCTGCTAGCTCATGATCCATCACCATCAGCCAGGGCCAAATACAGATGTCCCATCTTGCCACCACGTGTGCTGCAGAAGCTGCCTGGTGGCCACCCAGCACTTGGGTCTTATGGATGGGCTGAGGCAGCACGAGGGTGAGACAGGCAAGTTTCTCACCAAACTGGATGTGAGTCACCAGTCTATTCTACCCTAATTTTGTGCACCACAAGCTTCATGCTCTGCATTAAAAACTCCTTGTCGGTGCAACCCTTTTTGCTGCCCCCTCAGGAGCTTCGTGCTTGGTTTTGCTGCTCCTGCAGCAGGTGATAGGGTGTCAGGGACCAGGGGGAATGGAACAAAAATAGAAATGGGAAGATTCAGATTGGATGTTAGGAAGAAGTTAGGACGCTGGCACAGGTTGCCCAGGGAGGTGGTGGAAGCCTCATCTCTGGAGGTTTTGAAGGCCAGGCTGGGTATAGCTGTGAGCAACCTGATGTAATGTGAGGTGTCCCTGGCCATGGCAGGGGCTTGGAACTGGCTGATCTTTGAGGTCCCTTCCAACCCTGACAGTTCTATGATTCTATGATTTGCATGTGATGAGTTCACTTGGGACTTCCAAACCATGGCTCAACATTCCCAGTTGGAGAGATGTGCAGTTTTAAAGCCATGCAATTACTCTGTGCCTTTCCATACTGGGAATATGAACTCCTTTTGCTCATTAACACCATCAAGTCCCATGCTGTTGACTCAGAATGTCCATCCCCTTACCAAAGGCTGTGAGGATTCAGTGAGAGCCTTGGGGACTCTTGAGCAGCCAGTCCCCACCACTCCAGGCAGGAGCCATCTCCCATAGGAACCAAAATCCTCCAGGAAATAAAACTGGAAGCATGGAGTCACCATCCCTGGAGGAGTTCAGAGAACATGTGGACAGGGCACTGTGGGACATAGTTTAATGGCCATGGTGGTCTTAGGTTGATGGTTGCACTTGATGGTCTTAAAAGTCTTTTGCAACTGAAACAATTCCATGAATCTATGATTCTGTGGACATTTGCTTCCTAGGAGCACTCAAGGATCAACTCAACTTTTCATAGAATGGTTTGGATTGGAAGGGACCTCAAAGATGATCCAGTTCTAACCCCCCTGCCATGGGTAGGGACACCTCCCACCAGCACAGGTCACTCACGGCCTCATCCAACCTGGACTTGGATACATCCACAACATCCCTGGGCAACCTGTTCCAGTGTCCCACCACCCTCACTGGAAAGAATGTCTTCCTAATCTCCACTCTCAATCTGCTCTCTGCAGGTTGGCAAACACCCACCCCCCAGACCTCCCCAGCTTCAAGACTGCATTGGGTTGGAAAGGATCCTCTAAGGTCCACCCCCACCCCGCACTCAGCAGGGACACCTCTAACTAGATCAGGCTGCCCAGTGCCACACTGAGCTTGACCTCGAGTGCCTCCAGGGATGGAGCCTCAACCACACCCCTGTGCAACCAGTTCCAGTGTCTCACCACCCTCATTGTGCAGAGTTTCTTCTGATGTCCAACCTAACCCTGCCCTGCTCCGGTTCCAAACCGTTGCCCCTCATCCTATCACCCCAGGCCCTTCTGAACAGTCCCCCCCCAGCCTTCCTGGTGGTGCCCTTCAGATACTGAAATGTAGCTCTAAGGTCTCCCTGGAGCCTTCTCTTCTCCAACCAGGGCTTGAGTTTTCTACTCAGCTAATCCAAAGGTGATGGCAACATTTCCTAGGAAGATTTTGGAGATATCACAGAATCACAGAATCAGTCAGGGTTGGAAGGGACCACAAGGATCATCTAGTTCCAACCCCCCTGCCATGGGCAGGGACACCTCACACTATATCCTTGATATTGATGCTCTTGGATTTATGGATCACTGGTTATGCAGTGCTGCTTGCTGGGAGATGACTGAACCAGGACTTGCTGGAGGCTTTACCAGGAGCATCCCCACTGAGGGACCATTTCATAGCATCATAGCATCATGGAATGGTTTGGGTTGGAAGGAACCTTAAAGATCATCCAGTTCTAACCTCCTGTCATGGGCAGACACCTCCTGCCAGACCAGGTTGCTCAAAGCTCCACCCAACCTGGCTTTGGACACTTCCAGGGTTGGAGCACCCACAGATCCTCTGGGCAACCTGTCCCAGTGCCTCCCCACCCTCAGGGGGAAGAATTTCCTCTTAATGTCTCACCTAAATCCAGCTTCTTCCAGTCTGAAGCTATCCCCCCTCACCTTGTCACCACATGCCCTTATGAAAAAAACCCCTCCCTCTCCAGCTGTCCTGTAGACCCCCTTCAAGCCCTGGAATGGCTGCTCTGAGGTCTCCCTGGAGCCTTCTCCAGCCTGAACAACCCCAACACCTCCCAGCTTGTCTTCATGGAAGACATGTTCCAGGCTTCTCATCATCCTTGCGGCCTCCTCTGGGCCTGCTCTGACAGTTCCCTGTCCTTCTCATGCTGGAGGCTCCAGAGCTTCCCATTCTCCTCCTCCAAATGGGCATGATTCTCATCTTTTTCTTCCCACCTAATCCATCAAGAAGGCCCTCACATCCCCTTTTCTGCCAGCAGAGAAGGTCTCAAAGCTCCAGCAGACCTATTCAAGGCTTGCTATAGGGTTAGGTCCACATCATCCCTACAGGAGCAAGAATTAGGGGTCTGGGGCCAGCTTGGTGTCCAGAATGAGGAATGGGACAGGAATAACTTCCCAGGAGGGACTCAGTTTTTGCAGGGCCGTGGTCCCCTTCCAACAGTGCTGGGAGCAGCTTTACCCTTGGCAGCATCTTCTAAACAAACCTCTGAGCAGAGCTGGTGCCCTGACGTTTTGTGCAAACACTGGGGGGAAACTGCAACCAGGAGAACACAACCCTGGGGGGTCCTGGCCATCAGCTGTCTGGGGTTTCAACAAAACAGGGCATGGTTGCTGCACCTTCTCTGTGGATGTGGTGGTTTGCACGTGTCTGGGGTTCTGGGTGCCGCAGGGTGGGAGGGGGATTAGTTAGGTGCCCATCCAGGACAGGAGAATAGCCAAGGAGATGTTCCTGGACCCTCAGAATATGCTGATGTGGAGGTCAGGTGCATCTCGGGACGGGGGGTGGGGGTGGGTGCTGTAAGAGCATCCTGAGCAAGGAGATCTGATGCCATCACTGCTGGGAGCAGGAAGGTGAATCAAGGAACTCTTGGGGTAATGCTGTGGTGATCATAGAATCCTTTTAGTTGGCAGAGAGCTTTCAGATCATCACATCCAACCATCCATCCAGCATGGCCAGGCCACCCCAAGACCATCTCCCTCCCAGTCTGTGCCTCAGTTTCCCTAGCTGCACAAAAGAATCAATGCCCAGCTTCCAGCTAACACCTAGAAAACACTCCAGGACCTTCAAATTGAGAGCTGCACCTCACAACTGCTACGGACGAAGCCTCCTAGACCAGCAGGCAGGACACTCCTGCCCTCCACCTACTTGTCCTGTGCCACCCAGGACACCTGAGACCTGCCCAAGCCAGAAATGCTGAAGCAGGTCCACCCCCTTCGGGATGTGTTGCAAAACCCAGGCAGCAGGGAAAGTTCTGCATCCTGGTGGGGAGGGAGAGAAGGAAGGAGGGAGGGAGGAGGGGAAAGGAGAGGCAAACAGGCTTGGCTCGTTCTGCCCGCATGTGCCAGCAGGCAGCAGCTACCCAATGCACCCACAGCACCCACCCCAGGCCTGCTCCCTGCCTAGGATCTGTCTTTTGTCAGCCTTTTTCACAGCATCCCAGAAGGGTTGAGGTTGGAAGGGAGATTATCCAGTCCAACCTCACCCCTGCTCCAGCAGGGCACCCCCAGCAGCTTGCCCAGCAGCACCATGGCCAGGGGGGGTTGGAAGCTCTCCACACAAGGAGACTCCACAACCTCTCTGGGCAGCCTGCTCCAGGCCTCCACCACCCTCACAGCAAACAACTTTCTCCTCCTTCAGCTGGCAGCTCCTGGCTGCCAGTTTGTGCCCCTTGGCCTGTCCCTGGGCAGCACTCAGCAGATGCCAGCCCCAGCCTCTTGCCCCCCACAGCTCCTTCAGCTCTTGCTGAGCATTGCTCAGCTCCCCTCTGGGGCTGCTCTTCTGCAGGCTCTCAGCCCCAGGGCTTTCAGCCTTTGCTCCTCACAGAGCTGCTGCAGGCCCCTCATCCTCTCCCCAGCCTCCCCTGGACTCTCTCCAGCTGTTCCCTGTCCCCCTTGAACTGGGGAGCCCAAACCTAGACCCAGGGCTCCAGATGTGGCTTCACTATGGGAAAGTAGCAGGGAAGGAGAACCTCCCTTGAGCTGCTGCTGGCCACAGACTTCCTCATGCCCCTCAGGGGACCATTTGGCCTTCTTGGCCATGAGGGCACAGAGCTCTCCTGCAAGTAAGGCTTGGGCTTAATTTTGTGCTTTGTTTTGCTTTGGTTTATTTTATTTTAGTTATCTTTTTTCCTTTTTTTTTTTTTTAGCTGAATTGTATTTAATTTAATTGTATTTTTATTTATTTTAGTTTATTTTTGGTTTATTATATTTTATTTTGCTTTATTTTGTTTTAATTTAATTTGTTTTAAATTTGATTTAATTTTAATTTTATTTTAGCTTCTTTTTTTTTTTTTTTTAAATCCTATTTTATTTTGATTTCTTTTACATTTTTAATTGATATTTCCACCCACCCCCCCACCCCCCACCCCCCCCCGACATGGACACTGCCAGGCACAGAATCACAGAGCAGTCTGGGTTGGAAGATGACTCTTTCTGCCCCTTTGATGTTGGGATTTCACAGAATCATGAAGTGGTTGGGGTTGGAAGGAACCTTTGAAGGCCACCAAACCCAACCCCACTGCAGGGACATCTGCAACTGCAGCAGGTAGTTCAGAGCCCTGGCCAGCCTGGTCTGGAATGGTTGCAGGGACAACACCAAGCAGACAGGCTGGAGGGAAGGGATCCATCCAGAGGGACCTGGACAGGCTGCAGAGCTATGCCCAGGATGACCTCATGAGGTTCAACCAGACCAAGGGCAAGGTCCTGCAGCTGGGTCAGGGCAATGCCAGGCACTGATAGGGGCTGGGCAGGGACTGGCTGGAGAGCAGCCCTCAAGAAAAGGCCTTCGGGGTGGTGGGAGAGGAGAAGCTCAACAGGAGCCAGCAGGGAGCACTTGCAGCCCAGAGAGCCAAGCACAGCCTGGGCTGCAGCAAGAGAAGTGTGGCCAGCAGGGCCAGGGAGGGGATTCTGCCCCTCTGCTCCACTCTGCTGAGACCACACCTGGAGCACTGTGTCCAGCTCTGGAACCTCTGTTCCAGGAAGGATCTGGAGGTGCTGGAAGGTGTCCAGAGCAGGGCCACAAGGATGAGTGGAGGGCTGGAGTACCTCTCCTATGAGGACAGACTGAAGGAATTGGGGCTGTTCAACCTGGAGAAGAGAAGGCTCTGACCTTCTTGTGGCCTTCCAGTATCTGAAGGGGGCTACAAGAAAACTGGGGAGGGACTTTTGAGGGTGTCAAGAAGTGATAGGACTGGGGGGAATGGAGCAAAACTAGAAATGGGGAGATTGAGATTGGATGTGAGGAAGAAGCTCTTCCCCATGAGGGTGGTGAGAGCCTGGCACAGGTTGCCCAGGGAGGTGGTGGAAGCCTCATGCCTGGAGGTTTTGAAGGCCAAGCTGGATGTGGCTGTGAGCAACCTGCTGTAGTGTGAGGGGGTTGGAAGTGGCTGATCCTTGAGGTCCCTTCCAACCCTGCCAATTCTGTGATTCTACAGGGATGGGACATCTTCCATCTCTCTGGGCAAATCTGAGCCAGGGTCTCACCGTAGCAGCTGTGGAGATAAAGCTCCAGAGGAGCCATGAGCATCAACACAACAATTCTTGTGAAATTGGTTTGATTTAACATCTCCAGGAATCCCAGGCAGTCACCTCCTTCCTGCTCTGATCTCACAAGATCTTCTATTTCTGGATGTTCAGAGAAGCTCATGCAAAGGGAAACTAAACAATAACAAACCCAGGAGATTAACAGAGAAGCAGAAACGTAACGGGAAGGATGGATGAGAAACTGCTTGGGCTTCCAGGAAGGTCTGAGGAGGTTCTGCCAGGCCAGGATGTGACTGTGCCATGCTCTGAATCCCTGTTGGAGGGGGAGATCAGAATAGAATCACAGAATGGTTTGGGTTGGAAGGGCCCTCAAAGCTGATCCAGTTCCAACCTCCCTGCAATGGGCAAGGACACTTTCCACCAGCCCAGGTTGCTCAAGGCCTCCTCCAGCCTGGCCTTGAACACCTGGCATCCACAGCCTCCCTGGGCAACCTGTTCCAGTGTCTCCCCACCCTCACTGGAAAGAATGTGTTCCTAATTGCCAATCTCAATCTCCCCTCTTCCAGCTTCAATCCATCGCCCCTCGTCCTGTCACTCCCAGCCCTTGTTGAAACTCCCTCTCCAGCTCTCCTGCATCCCCCCTTCAGGTACTGGCAGGCTGCTATTAGGTCTCCCAGGAGCCTTCTCTTCTCCAGGCTGAAGAGCCCCAACTCTTACAGCCTAAATGGCAGATGAAGGCACCACATTGCCTTCAGCTCCCAGTGCCAGAGCAGCAGCTGGTGGTCTTGGATGTGTTTGATACAAACTGGCTCATCTCAGGAGGCTGGCTGGAGAAAGTGCCATGGGACCTTCTCTGAAGCGTTTTGCGGTGGCTCTGGCCCTGAGACACATGGCCCTGAGCACAGTCAACAGGACATACCCTGGAGAAGAGCAGCCCCAGAGCGAATCTCCTCAATGCTCAGCAAGAGCTCAAGGGGCCATGGTGGGCAAGAGGAGGGGGCTGGGAACTTCTGAGTAGTGCCCAGGGCCAGGCCAAGGGGCAAGGGGCACAAACTGGAGCCCAGGAGATGCCATCTGAACAAGGAGAAGAGTCTTTTGTGTGAGGATGCTGGAGCTGAGGAGTCTCCTTGTGTGGAGAGCCTCCAGCCCCCCCTTGGCCATGGTGCTGCTGAGCAAGCTGCAGTGGGTGCCCTGCTGGAGCAGGCTGGGGTTGGCCTGGCTGAGCTCCAGAGGTGCCTTCCCATCCCTACCATTCTCAGACCCTGCCTTGCAGAGGCCAAAGGGACCAGCTCCAATTAAGCCCCTCAGCAAATCTCATTTTTTCTCCAGGCTACTTGACATCTGTTGCTTGGTTGCTGGTTTTTTTCCACACAGACTAAGGGGAAACGTTGGTTTTCTCCAGTGAGATAAGAGCAGGTGCAAACCTGGCTAACCAAGGCCTTTGGGAAGGCCACACCTTGGCACCGCCTCACCTTGGCACGCCTCAACCTGCCTCTTTGCTCACCCCCCAGCGTGGAGGCTGAGCTGCATCCCGTGAGCTTGATCTCCTCCTGGGTTTGGGTGCAAATGCCTCTGGTGTTGTAGAGGTACCTTCTGATATTTTAGAGATGCCCTCTTCACAGAAAGAGTGATTTGCCACTGGAATCATAGAATCACCGAATTGGCAGGGTTGGAAGGGATCTCAAGGAGCAGCCAGTTCCAACCCCCCTGCCCATGGGCAGGGACACCTCACACCAGAGCAGGTTGCTCACAGCCACATCCAGCCTGGCCTTCAAAACCTCCAGGGATGAGGTTTCCACCATCTCCCTGGGCAACCTGTGCCAGGCTCTCACCACCCTCATGGGGAAGAACTTCTTCCTGACATCCAATCTAAATCTCCTGACTTCCAGTTTTGCTCCATCCCTCCCAGTCCTATCCCTCCCTCACAGCCTCAAAAGTCCCTCCCCAGCTTTCCTGTAGCCCCCTTCAGACACTGGAAGGCCACAAGAAGGTCACCTTGGAGCCTTCTCTTCTCCAGGCTGAACAGCCCCAACTCCCTCAGTCTGTCCTCACAGGAGAGGTACTCCAGCCCTCTGCTCATCCTTGTGGCCCTTAATGGGAATGTGCTGCCCAGGGAGGTGGTGGAGTCACCAGCCCTGGAGGTGTTCATGAAAGGATTGGATGGGGCACTTGGAGCCATGGTTTAGTTGTCAGGGGGTGTTAGGTAATAGGTTGGACTTGATGATCTCTGAGGTCTTTTCCAACCTGGCTGATTCTGTGATATTTTAGAGCTCCCACATGAGTCCCTGAGTCAACACAGCCATGGTACACATTGGCCACTCCTAGGCTGGTAGCTCACAGTCTCCACTTACCTCCACGGTGTTCATGTGTGCACAAGGACTTAAAGTCTGCAGACAACCAGGACAGCTCAAGGGCTTGGCTCCTTCCCTGCCACCTCCTGGATGTGTTCCTCCATTGGCCCTTCTCCCTTTTCCTTCATTTCAGCTCCTCCCTCCTCTTCGTGCCAGTGGCTTGCCAGGCATCCACACGAGAGCTCGCAGGTATCAGAGACGTCTCCTGCACGCTCTTCAGGGTGCTGAGAGCTGCCTGCAGACAGGTTGTTTTCTTTGGGCCTCTGCCAAGCAGATGGCTCCAGTGGGTTGCATTCCTGCCTTACATCCCCAGGAGGACTTTGCAGGCATCACACCAGGTGTGGAGAGGGCGACGATGTCCACCTAGGTCCTAGGGCTGTCACCTAGGTCCTTGGCCCGCTCCAGAGGTCCATTGTGTCAGGGAGACACACTCACACCAGCAGGCATTGTGAAATGGCTCACTGGTGTGGTGGGAAGGCCAAAGTGGTTGGATTCTCCCTCCTCCTCCTCCCTCTCCTCAGGCAGTTAATATTGATTGGGCTTCTGAATTAACTCCCCTGGCAGAGAGTCGATAGAGCAGGAATTGGTCCTTTGAACAAACAACAAGTGGCTTCTGACTCATGGGATGGCCCTGAGCCAAGGCAAACACAATAGCAGAGGCCTCAGCCCGCCTTTGGGAATTGCTCAGTGTTAAGAATCCTGGAGAAGACACTGGGCACTCTCTAAACTCATCTGGAGCAGGTGAAAAACTTCTCCCCTCCCCAGCTCTGGCACCCAGGACCCCTGCTCCTCAAGCAAGGCAGTCAGCAGAGTAACCTTGCTGTGGAGGAAAGCCATCAAGAGGAAAAACTTTGGCAGATGACACCAAGCTGAGTGGTGCTGTGGATCCACCAGAGGGACAGGATGGCAGCCAGAGGGACCTGGACAGGCTGGAGAGGGGAAGCCCAGGTGAACCTCAGGAGGTTCCACAAGAGCAAGTGCAGGGCTCTGCCCCTGGGCTGGAACAATCCTCACTATCAATACAGACTGGGGGAGGAGGGGATGGAAAGCAGCCCTGAGGGAAAGGACTTGGGGGTGCTGGGGGGGGAGAAGCTGGACAGGAGCAGGCAGTGTGAGCTTGCAGCACAGAAGGCCAAGGGCAGCCTGGGCTGCAGCCAAAGCAGCGCTGGCAGCAGAGCCAGAGAGGTGATTCTGCCACTTTGCTCTGCTCTGGGGAGACCTCAGCTGGAGTGCTGTGTGCAGGTCTGGAGCCCTCAGCACAGCAAGGACCTGGAGCTGATGGAGCAGGTCCAGAGGAGGGCCAGGAAAATGCTCAGGGGCTTGGAGCAGCTCTGCTGTGAGGCCAGGCTGAGGGAGCTGGGGGTGTTCAGCCTGGAGAAGAGAAGGCTCTGGGGGTACCTAATAGCAGCCTGCCAGTACCTGAAGGGGGCTACAGGAAGGCTGCAGAGAGACTGTTTGCAAAGGCCTGGACGGACAGAAGAAGGAGCAGTGGCTTCAACCTAGAGAAGGGCAGATTTAGATTGGATGTTAGTAAGAAGTTCTGCACCATGAGGGTGATGGAACACTGGAACAGGTTCCCAGGGAGGTGGTTGAGGCCCCATCCCTGGAGATATTGAAGGTGAGGCTGGACAGGGCTCTGGGCAACCTGAGGTAGCTGAGGATGTCCCTGCTGAGTGCAGAGGGGGTTGGGCTGGATGACCTTTGGCGGTCCCTTCCAGCCCAGACCATTCTATGATTCCATGATTCCTTCAGAGGCACATGGGTACCTCAGGGTACCTCAGGGTACTTCAGGGTGACAGATCCCCAGCTTACATTTGGGAAGGTCCCTGTGCTACATGCCACATGTGTGGTGCAGGATCATAGACTCCTACAACTTTGAGGCTGGAAAAGACCTTTTGCTATCATCAAATCCAGCAGCTCACCTAGGGCTCACAGTCCCAACCACTGCTGCTAAGCCACTACCACTACACCGCATCCCTTAGCACCACATCCATGCAGCTTTTGAATACCTCCAGGGAAGGTGACTGCACCACCTCCCTGCCCAGCCTGTTCCAATGCCTGAGAACCCTTACTGGGAAGAATTGTTCCTAACATCCAACCTGAACCTCCCCTGGCACAACTTGAGGCTGTTTCCTCTTGTCCAGATTGCACTGGGTTTGTCAGAGACCCCTGAAGGTCATCTTGTCCAATGCCCCTGGAGTCAGGAGGGACATCTCCAACTAGATCAGGCAGCTCAGGGCCACATCAAGTTTGACCTTGAATGTCTCCCGGGATGGATTCTCCACCACATCTCTGGGTAAGCTGTCCCTTGGTGCATGTGAGAAGAAACCAACCCCCACCTCACTCCAGCCTCCTTTCAGGGAGTTGTAGAGAGTGATGAGGTCTCCCCTCAGCCTCCTCTTCAGAAGACTGAACATCCTCAGCTCCCTCTATGCATTGAGGGTGATGAAGCCCTGTCCTGCCCCCATTCAAAGGTCTCTAATTCCAAAGAAAATGACAGAACCACAGAATGGGTTGGGAGGGACCTTTAGAGGTCATTTAGTCCAACCTCCGTGCAGTCAGCAGGGACATCCCCAACCAGAGCAGAGCCCCAGACAACCTGACCTGGGCTGATTCCAGGGGTGGAGCATCTCCCACCTCTCCAATGAGTAAGAGCTGATTGCTCTTTGGGGTAGGAATGATTCAGGAGTTTTTAAGAGGAAAATTGTCTTTTTCTACAGAGATTTTCCTCTTTCCTTCCCCCCTGTCCCCCCCTCCAGTTTCTGGGTGGCTTGTGTACAGTTCCTCAAATCTGCTTTGACATCTCTGGAAGAGAATTTCCTTTTTGGCTGGCTCCTTACACTTTTGTTTCCATCCACATTCCCATACAAGGACAATGAGGAACCAAACTGCTTTCATCCCTCAGAGCCTGCAAAGAGCCCTCCTGAGTGTCACGGCTGGAGATCACACAGGGTGAGACCACCCCAAGGTGCTGGCCGAGCTGAGTCCTTCCCTCTAGTCTTGCACCTGGGAAAGAACAACCCCAGGGAGTAGCACAGGTTGGGGACTGAGCTGCTGGAGAACAATGAAGGGGAAAAGGACCTGGGGGTCCTGCTGGATGGGAGGTTGACCGTGAGCCATCAATGTGCTCCTGTGGCCAAGAAGGTCAAAGCCATCCTGGGGTGGATTGGAAGGGCTGTGGTTAGTAGGTCCAGAGAGATTCTCTTCCCCCTCTACTCTGCCCTGCTGAGGCCACATCTGGAATATTGTGTCCAGTTCTGGGCCTCTCAGCTCAAGAAGGATCTCAGGGAACTGCTTGAAAGAGTCCAGCACAGAGCCACAAAGATGCTGAAGGCAGTGGAACATCTTCCTGCTGGGGAGAGCCTGAGGGAGCTGAGGGCTCTGTAGCTTGGAGAGGAGGAGCCTGAGAGGTGACCTCATTGCTGTTGATAAAGATGTGCAGGGTGAGTGCCAAGAGGCTGGAGCCAGGCTCTGCTGGGTGATGCCCAATGCCAGCACAAGAGGCAATGGTGGGAGCTGAGCCATAGGAAGTTCCATGGAAAGAGGAGGAAGAATTATTTCCCTGTGAGGGTGACAGAAGCCTGGAACAGGCTGCCCAGGGGGGTTGTGGAGTCTCCCTCTGTGGAGATATTCAAGACCTCCCGGATGTGTTCCTGTGTGATCTGCCCTAGGTGCTCCTGTTCTGGCAAGGGGTTGGAATGGATGATCTCTGGAGGTCCCTTCCAAACCCCTAACACTCTGTGATTCTGTGACCTTCTCCTCTTGGCTTTTCTCTGTCCAGCTCTGCCCTCATCATCTCTCTTGGGGGTGGTGGGATGGATCCTGGCTGGAAAGTTCCCCATGGCTCCCTTTCCTTTAGGAAGCCCTTGATAAAGGGAAACTGGTCTGAAACTGGGAGGAGTGGCTGATAACACCCCATGGAGCTGCTGCCACCAAGTGGGACCTGACCAAGCTGGGAATAGGAGGATAGAGGAACCTCATGAAGCTCAGTCAATGGAAATGGAATGTCCTGCCCTTGGTGGGGACTAACCTCCAGGGCAACCTGATCTAATAGAGGATATCCCTGCTCACTCCAAGGGGGGTTGGACTACATGACTTTTGGAGGTCCCTTCCAGTCCAAACCATTCTATGACTCTAACCCCAGGCATCAGTACAGGATGGGTGCTGAGTAGATGGGAAGAAGCCCTGCAGAGCAAGACCTGGGTGGGTTCCCCAGGCCAAGAAGGACATGGACTTACTGAAGTCAAATAAATGGTGATGAAGATGGGGCTGGAGCATCTTTAACAGGAGGAAAGGCTGAGAGAGCTAGTGGTGGTTGAGTTTGGAGATGAGAAGGCTGGGGGTGGGTCTTGTCACGTCTGATGGGCTGGGAATGAAGAAAATGTAGCCAGGCTCTTCTGAGTGGTGGTCAGTGCCAGGAGAGGAGGCAAGGGGCACACACTGGATCACAAAAAGAGGTTCTTTAACCTTAAGGAAAGGATTTTTCTCCTCTGGGAGTGGTCAAGCACTGGCACAAGTCACCAGCTGAGGTTGTGGACTCTAAACTCAACTTGACCCTGGGCAACCTGCCCCTGGTCACCCTGCCTGAGCATGTGGTTGGACTAGAGAGGTGCCTGCCAGCCTAAGGCATTTTGTGAAAGGTAAAGGAGGAGAGGACACCTCCAGGACATGAAACCTGCCCATGTGTGTGGGAAGGTGAGAGGCTCTCCCATCCCCAGGAGGCGATTAGGAAAGTCCTTGAAGCCACAAGTATGAGGACAAGCCTGTCCCAGGCTCTGTTTGCTCCTTGCCAGGGTGGAGGTGCTGCCAGATCTTCCCAAGACCTTCTTCAAGGCTTCCTCCCACCCACCACAGTGCACACTGGTGAGTGATGGCCCTAGAGTCCAAACAGTGGTGGTGCCAAGTCCAGCTGGAGAGCTGTAACCAGTGGAGCCCCCCAGGGATCAGTGGTCCTGTTCAACATTTTTATCAGTGACACTGATGAGGGGACAGACAGACAGAGTCTGCTCAGCAAGTTTGCTGAGGATACCAAACTGGGAGGCTTGGCTGAGACACCTGAAGGCTGTGTGGCCATTCAGGAAGTCTTGGACAGAGTGGAGAGCTGGGCAGAGAGGAGCCTCATGAGGGTCAGCAAGGAGAAGTGCAGAGCCCTGCACCTGGGAAGGAAGAATAAACTGCAGCAGGACAGGCTGGGAGGTGATCTGCTGGAGAGCAGCCCTGGGGAGAAGGACCTGGGAGTCCTGGTGGGCACCAAGTTCTGCATGGGCCAGCAATGTGCCCTGGTGGCCAAGAAGGCAGAGTGTGGCCAGCAGATCCAGGGAGGTTCTCCTCCCCCTTTACTCTGCCCTTGTGAGGCCACACCTGGAATATTGCATCCAGTTCTGGGCTCCCCAGTTCAGGAGGGACAGGGATCTGCTGGAGAGAGTCCAAGGGAGGGCTGCAAGGATGCTGAAGGGACCTGGAGCACTGCCTGGTGAGGAGAGGCTGAGAGCCCTGGGGGTGGAAAGGAGAAGGCTGAGAAGGTATCTA
This sequence comes from Dryobates pubescens, assembly GCF_014839835.1. NCBI lineage: Eukaryota > Metazoa > Chordata > Aves > Piciformes > Picidae > Dryobates > Dryobates pubescens. The sequence goes on along the minus strand of NC_071621.1, from coordinate 16,107,144 downwards.
GTAAATTCATCAGTATCTGAGGGCTGGGGGTCAGGAGGGAGGGGATCCTGGGCTAGGACAAGGGGCAATGGATATAAACTCCAGCACAGGAGGTTCTACCTCCACATGAGGAGGAACTTCTTCACTGGGAGGGTCCCAGAGCCCTGGAACAGGCTGCCCAGAGAGGTTGTGGAGTCTCCTTCTCTGGAGGCTTTCAAGCCCCATCTGGATGTGTTCCTGTGTGACCTGTGCTGGATTCTATGGTCCTGCTCTGGCAGGGGGTTGGACTCATGATCTCCAGAGGTCCCTTCCAACCCCTAACATCCTGTGAGCCTCTGATCCTGTGATCCCTGTGAGGACAGGCTGAGCTGTCACGCTCCCCCTTCCTGTCCAGTGAATCCCAGCCAGCTTCCAGATGCACAGTGGAGGATGTGCACCACGTGGCTGTCATTAGATCAGGGAGGAAAGCTCTGGCTGAAGCAGATGAACTCCTGTCCTCTGAAGCAAGTGCTTATTGCAGGAGAGCAAAGGCAGCTGTTAGCACATCTGGCAGAGATGTCAGCACTCTGGTGAGGCGAATAAGGGGAGGGCTGCTCCTGGAGGAAGATCTGTGCACAGAGCTGCCTGAATAGAATCATAGAATCATAGGTCATCCAGTTCCAACCCCCCTGCCATGGCCAGGGACACCTCACACCAGAGCAGGTTGCTCAGGGCCACATCCAGCCTGGCCTTCAAAACCTCCAGGCATGAGGCTTCCACCACCTCCCTGGGCAACCTGTGCCAGGCTCTCACCACCCTCATGGGGAAGAACTTCTCAGACTCCTAGAAAGAAAGATGAGGATGAGGACAGGGCAGGGAGGATGGCTGTGGTACATAGATCTGTTCACACCACAAAAACGCCTCTCAAGCCTACTTTGCTTTAGATATTTCCACCTGTGGCTCCTGGGTGGGTGCTGTCATTGCTTGACAATTGTCTCCTTTGGCTGGTCCAAGACATCCTCTGAGGCTGGAGGCTGGTGGCTGAGGTGAACCACTGAGCACCAAGAGCCAAGGTTTGGGCTAAAAGCAAGGGAAATATTGGGCTGGTGAGAAACTGCTGAGGTAAGAGAAGGTTGGAGAAGGATTTGTGGCCTGAAGAGCCACCTTTATCCTGCCTCACTTTCTACTTTCTGTCTCCCAAGGGCATCTCACACCTCACCCATACCATGGGTGTGGGGTGAAGAAGGGAGCAGAGCAGGGGAGGTGGCTCCAGGTGGGAGAATCGAAGGGCTGAAGCTCAGCCCTCTCCTGGGAGGTGTTCAGGGGGAGATGTGATGGTCAAAAGCCACATGGCTCTGGGCACAAAGTGCCACCAGTGCTTGAGCAGTGGTGCTTTGGTGGGCATCAGGCAGTTTTGGAGGACCTGGTCCCCAGAGAGCATTGCTCACCAAGGCTTGCAAGGAGTCTCAGGCAACACCAAATGTCCTCAGATCACTGTGTTTCCAGAAGCCACAGCCAAAATGGACACTGGGCTGCTGGACCTCAGGAGGTGTCCCTGCCCATAGCAGAATGTTTGGAACCAGATAATCTTTAAGCTTCCTTCCAGCCCAACATGTTCTATGACTCCATCAGGACAGAGCAGCTCTTCTGTGTGTTAGGACGTCCTAGCTAGGCTCTCTGCTCCAGCTCCTCACCCTTGCTGCTGCAGCAAGGTTGATTTTCTGAGGGCCTTGAGCAGCTCTAATCAGCCTCTCCTTCAGCCCAAACAGTCCCATTCCCACCAGTGGCTGGCTCCAGTCTGTGCTTGCCCTGCAGGCTGGCTTGGCTCAGCTCCTTCAGGGGCATCTTGCACCTTTCACCCACCACAGAAAATGGAAGAGAACCACCAAGCCCTGCAGCACTCCATGCATGGGAGGCTGGAGGTCTTCCTGGCACACCTCTGCCATCCCTCCCAGTGCAGCCAGGCTGGGGCAAACTGGTTCCCAGTACAACATAAAGAGAAAAGGACCCCCAAAACCCCCAAAGCAAACCCCAACCAACCAACCAAAAGAGAGGAAAATTGGTGCAACCACATCTTTACCACCTCAGAGCTCCTCTCCATGCCACCATGCTCACCCAGCCAGCAAAACTGGATGGCAGGGATGTTCTGCCAGGTTAAAAGTGGTGCCAGTTTCTAAGTGATCCCAGTTTAAAAGTGCTCCCAGTTTAAAAGTGCTCCTAGTTTAAAAGTGAGCCCAGCTTAAAAGTGCTCCCAGTTTAAAAGTGCTCCCAGTTTAAAAGTGCTCCCAGTTTAAAAGTGAGCCCAGCTTAAAAGTGCTCCCAGTTTAAAAGTGCTCCTAGTTTAAAAGTGAGCCCAGCTTAAAAGTGCTCCCAGTTTAAAAGTGCTCCCAGTTTAAAAGTGAGCCTAGCTTAAAAGTGCTCCCAGTTTAAAAGTGAGCCCAGCTTAAAAGTGCTCCCAGTTTAAAAGTGCTCCTAGTTTAAAAGTGAGCCCAGCTTAAAAGTGCTCCCAGCTTAAAAGTGCTCCCAGCTTAAAAGTGAGCCCAGCTTAAAAGTGCTCCCAGCTTAAAAGTGCTCCCAGTTTAAAAGCACTCCCAGTTTAAAAGCATTCCCAGTTTAAAAGTGATTCCAGTTTAAAAGCATTCCCAGTTTGAAAGTGATCCCAGTTTAAAAGCACTCCCAGCTTAAAAGTGCTGCCAGTTTAAAAGCATTTCCAGTTTGAAAGTGATCCCAGTGCTGCCAGTTGCTGAGCACAAGGAGATTGTCTGGGGGCAGATAAGAGCTGGGACAGACACAGGGAGCTGGGTTGAGATAAGGTGCAGGAGAACAACCAGCAGCAAACCCTTGCCAGGCTGCAAAGCATGGAACTGTTTCAGCTCCCTGGAGCCAGATCCAGGCTCAAGTGACCCTGGGAGATAGGAGAGGGACAGAGGCTGCCAGCCTTGGGGGCATGGACACATTCTGCCCCTCTGGGAGCAGGTCTGAAGCCATGCATGTTCAAAGGGAACTGCTTTGCTCTGCTGCCCTTTGCATCCCTGGGGTTAAAGCTCACTGTTAGAAAGACCTGTCCTTGGGTGGCCACCAGAACCTTGGTCAGGAGATGAGGGGAACTGAGATTAAGTGGTGTAAGGAAGGAGGAAAAGGACCTCTGAGTCCTGGCAGACAACAGGATGAGCATGAGCCAGCAGTGTGCCCTCTCAGCCAAGAAGGACAATGGCATCCTGGGGAGAATAGAGAGGAGTGTGGCCAGCAGGTTGAGGGAGGGTCTTCTCCCTGCTCTGTTCTGCACTGCTGAGGCCTCACCTGGGGTACTGTGTCCAGTTCTGGGCTCCCCAGGTCGAGAAGAACAAAGAAATTCTGGAGAGAGTCCAGTGCAGGGGGCTGGAACCTTTCTCATATGAGGAAAGGCTGAGAGAGCTGGGGCTGGTTGCCCAGGGAGGTGGTGGAAGCCTCATCCCTGGAGGTTTTGAAGGCCAGGCTGGATGTGGCTCTGAGCAACCTGTTCTGGTGTGAGATGTCCCTGCCCTTGTCAGGGGGGTTGGAACTAGATGAGCTTTGATGTCCCTTCCAACCCTGACAACTCTGATCCTATGATCCAAAGGTTAGCTTGGAGAAAAGGAGGTTCAAAGGACCCTGTTAATGCTTACAAATCATAGAATCATAGAGTGGTCTGGGTTGGAAGGGACCTCCAAAGGGCACCCAGTCCAAACCCATCTACAGTCAGCAGGCTGCCCAAATATCTAAGGGGTGGGTGTCAGGAAGATGGGCCCAGATTCTTCTACTGACAAGAGCTGGGCTGAGACCTCACCTGGAGTACTGCATCCAGCTCTGGAGCCCTCAGCACAGGAAGGACCTGGAGCTGATGGAACAGATCCAGAAGAGGGCCAGGAAAATGCTCAGGGGGTTGGAGCAGCTGAGGACAGGCCGAGGGAGCTGAGGGTGTTCAGCCTGGAGGAGAGAAGGCTCCAGGGAGACCTAACAGCAGCCTGCCAGTACCTGAAAGAGGCTACAAGAAGGGTGGAGAGAGACTGTTTGCAGAGGCCTGCAGGGACAGGATGAGAGGCAATGGCTTCAAACTAGAGCAGAGCAGATTTGGATTGGATGTAAGGAAGAAGTTCTGCCCCATGAGGGTGGTGGAACACTGGAACAGGTTGCCCAGGGAGGTGCTTGGGGCCTCATCCCTGGAGATATTGAAGGTGAGGCTGGACAGGGCTCTGGGCAACCTGATCTAGCTGAGGATGTCCCTGCTGACTGCAGAGGGGGTTGGACTGGATGAGCTTTGGAGGTCCCTTTCCAACCCAGAGCATCCTATGATTCTATGTCCATGGGTATAAACTTGAATATAGGAGTCTGCCCCAACCCATTACACCATCTAAGCATGAGAAGGAACTTCTTGACTTCAAGGGTGGCAGAGCACTGGCCCAGGCTGCCCAAAGAGGTGGTGGAGTCTTCATTTGTGGACACTTTGAAGGCCTGCCTGCATGTGTTCCTGTGTGACCTTCTTTGGGTCATCCTGCTCTGGCAGTGGGGGGTGGGGTGGGGTCAATAACATCCAGAGGTCCTTTCCACCCCCTCCCTGCAGCAGGTCAGCAGCACAAGTGGGACCTGCCAGCCCTGACCACCCAGCCATGGGGTCTGTAGCTCTCATATTTGTCCTATGAATTTTGTGATGCTGGGGGGAAACTTCAACCCACCATCAGTCTCTGAGGGGTGGGTGTCAAGTGGAGGGGGCCAAGCTCTTTTGGGTGCTGCACAGCAATAAGCCAAGGAGCAATGAATACAAACTTGAACACAGAAGGTTTCAGCTGAACATGAGGAGAAACTTCTTTGGTGTGAGGGTGCCAGAGCCCTGGAGCAGGCTGCCCAGAGAGGTTGTGGAGTGTCCTTCTCTGGAGACTTTTCAAACCCTCCTGGATGCCTTCCTGTGCAGACTCCCCTGGGTGATGCTGCTCTGGTAGGGGGGTTGGACCTGATGATCTCTGCAGGTCCCTTCCCATCTCTTTTGATTTCAACATTGCTCTTTGCATCCTGGCTGAAGAGCACTGAGCAGGTCTAAGCATCCTTGAAGAGGTGAGATCTCATCTCTTGAAGTGCTGGGGCCACCTCTGGTGTCTTCAGCACAAGAAGGACATGGACCTGCTGGAGTGGGGCCAGAGGAGGCCACAGCCATGCTGGGAGGGCTGGAAGCCCTCTGCTGTGAGGCCAGGCTGGGAGAGTTGGGGTTGTTTAGCTTGGAGAAGAGAAGGCTCCAGGGAGACCTTCTGGTTGCCTTTCAGTACTTAAAAGGGGTTCAGAAGAAAGCTGGGGACAGACTTTTGAGCAGGAGCTGTTGTGACAGGACAAAGGGTGGTGGCCTGAAGCTAAAGGAGGGAGATTCAGAGTGGATAGCAGGATGAAATGTGTGATACTGAGGGTGGTGAGAACCTGTGCCATGTAGCCCAGAGAGGTGATAGAAGCCAAAACCCTGGCACCATTCCAGGTCAGGTTGTCTGGGGCTCTCAGCCACCTGCTCTGGTTGAAGATGGTTCCTGCTGACTTCAGGGGGGTTGGACTGGATGACCTTGCAAGGTCCCTTCCAACCCAAACCATTCTATGCTTTCCCTGATTCCTTTTCCCTTCGCCTCAGCAGGTATCTTGTTTGGTTCATCCTTTCACCAAGGCTGAAGCTTGTTCTCAAAGGACAACACAAACACTAGAGGCCACAAAGGCCACCAGCAAGCAGCTCCTGAATATCTGGGGACAAGGCTTGGGATTATGCAGAGCTGTCTGCTGCCTACCCCTGAATTACGACAGCCTCCCACAGCTGGAGCCAGTGGGGGCGCTGGGGAAAGAGCAGCGCCTTAGAGAGAGTGCACACAAGCACACAAACGACACAGGCAAAGCCAAGGATTTGTCCTTTTGTGGTCTCCCAAGGAGTATTCAGCCCTGAAGAAAAGGCCTTGGGGCTGCTGGGGGAGGAGAAGCTCAACAGGAGCCAGCAGGGAGCACTTGCAGCCCAGAGAGCCAAGCCCAGCCTGGGCTGCAGCAAGAGAAGTGTGGCCAGCAGGGCCAGGGAGGGGATTCTGCCCCTCTGCTCCACTCTGCTGAGACCACACCTGGAGCACTGTGTCCAGTTCTGGAGCCTCTGTTCCAGGAAGGATCTGGAGGGGCTGGAAGGTGTCCAGAGCAGGGCCATGAGGATGAGCAGAGGGCTGGAGCTGCTCTGCTATGGAGACAGACTGAGGGAGTTGGGGTTGTGCAGTCTGGAGAGGAGAAGGCTCTGAGGAGACCTTCTTGTGGCCTTCCAGTATCTGCAGGGGGCTACAGGAAAGCTGGGGAGGGACTTCTGAGGGTGTCAGGGAGTGATAGGACTGGGGGGGATGGAGCAAAACTAGAAGTAGAGAGACTGAGACTGGATGTTGGGAAGAAGTACTTCCCCATGAGGGTGGTGGAACACCTGCACAGGTTGCCCAGGGAGGTGGTTGGGGCCCCATCCCTGGAGATATTCAAGTGAGGTTCAACAGGGCTCTGGGCAACCTGGCTCTCTGTGGGGATGTCCCTGCTGACTGCAGAGGGGCTTGGACTGGATGACCTTTGAAGGTCCCTTCCAACCCAAACCATTCTGTGTGAACTGGGCACTACTGCAAGGCACTTTGCTACCCGTCCCCTTGTCCCCCAGCCAGCACAGACAGACAGACATCTTGCAGCCCTTGTTCTCCTTCCCCTAGCTGCTAATGGTCTTGACTGTAAGATGCTGGATGAGGGACCCAAGGTCTCCTCCTGCCTCTGTCATTTCAGACCCTTCCCACCTCTGCATCTGTGATGACCTCACTTGAGGAGAGCAAAGCCTGGTTAGATGTGAACCACCAGGTCAGCCTGCCCTGGACTTTGTGTCCCAGTTGTTTCTGTGGCTTCCCAGCTGGCACAGCCCAACCTTCCTGCGCCATGGCCAGGAGGAAGGAGCCACCTCACAGCTGCCACGAGATCAGAAGCTGTTCCCTCTCCATCTTCCTTCCCTCTGTGGCCTGGGGAAGTTCTATTTTTACTTTCTCTCTGGATTCTTTTCAAAAACCTCAGGCCACACACACCAGCAGCAATGAGGCAGGCTGCTGGCAGGGAATGGTGCTCAGGGGGGAAAGGACATGGCCCCAGCCTCTGTACCCCAGGAAGTTGGAAAGCCAAGTGGTTAGCAAAGGGGTTCTGAGGACCCCTAAGATGTCCATATGAGATTTTAATCTGTTGACATGTTCTCAGCCAGACAAGGAGCTAAACTGCTTTCTCCTGGAGGATGGGGGCTGCCTGCACGTCAGGGGCATCTGCAGCTCCCCATAGCTTGGGCAATCCCAAGCACTGATACAGGATGGGACTGGCTGGAGAGCAGCCCTGGAGAAAAGGCCTTGGGGGTGCTGGGGGAGGAGAAGCTCAACAGGAGCCAGCAGGGAGCACTTGCAGCCCAGAGAGCCAAGCACAGCCTGGGCTGCAGCAAGAGAAGTGTGGCCAGCAGGGCCAGGGAGGGGATTCTGCCCCTCTGCTCCACTCTGCTGAGACCACAGCTGGAGCTCTGTGTCCAGCTCTGGAGCCTCTGTTCCAGGAAGGATCTGGAGGTGCTGGAAGGTGTCCAGAGCAGGGCCATGAGGAGGAGCAGAGGGCTGGAGCTGCTCTGCTATGAGGACAGGCTGAGGGAATTGGGGCTGTTCAGCCTGGAGAAGAGAAGGCTCCGAGGTGACCTTCTTGTGGCATTCCAGGATCTGCAGGGGTCTACAAGAAAGCTGGGGAGGGACTTCTGAGGGTGTCAGGGAGTGATAGGACTGGGGGGGAATGGAGCAAAACTATAAGTGGGTAGAATCAGATTGGATGTGAGGAAGAAGTTCTTCCCCATGAGGGTGGTGAGAGCCTGGCACAGGCTGCCCAGGGAGGTGGTGGAAGCCTCATCCCTGGAGGTTTTGAAGGCCAGGCTGGAGGTGGCTCTGAGCAACCTGCTCTAGTGTGAGGTGTCCCTGGCCATGGCAGGGGGGTTGGAACTGGCTGATCCTTGAGGTCCTTTCCAACTCCTACCATCTCTGTTAATGCCTTTGCACTGAGAATCATGGAGCCATAGGGTGGCTTGGGTGGGAAGACACCTCTCGAGGTCATCCACTCCAACCCCCCTGCAGCCAGCAGGGACATCTGCAACTGGAGCAGGTTGCTCAGAGCCCCAAACAGCCTGACCTGCAATGGTGCCAGGGATGGAGCATTTCCCACCTCTCTGGGCAACCTGGGACAAGCTCTCACCACCCGCAGTGTCAAACATTTCTCCCTTCTCTCTGCTCTGAATCTCCCTCTTTTAGTTCCAAACCATCATCCCTTGTCCTGTCCCAAGAGGCCCTGCTCAAAAGTCTGTCCCCAGATTTCTTCTCAGCCCCTTTAAGCACTGAAATGCCACCAGAAGGTCTCCCTGGAGCTTTCTCTTCTCCAGGCTGAACAACCCCAACTCTCCCAGCCTGGCCTCCCAGCAGAGCCCTTCCAGCCCTCCCTGCATGGCTGTGGCCTCCTCTGGCCCTGCTCCAGCAGGTCCATGTCCTTTGTGTACTGAAGATGCCAGAGCTGCCCCAGCACTGCAGGTAGGGTCTCTCCAGAGTGCAGCAGAGCAGATTAGGGATTTTGGTCTACACCCTTGTGTACATTTGCAGATGTTGAGCTTTCCTGGAGGGAGCTGCATGGGGGATGGAAAGACTATTTACAAAGGCCAGCAGTGAGAGGGTGAGAGGCAATGGCTTCAAACTAGAGCAGAGCAGATTTAGATTGGATATCAGGAAGAAGTTCTTTACTATGAGGGTGGTGGAACACTGGGACAGGTTGCCCAGGGAGGTAGTTGGGGCCTCATCCCTGGAGATATTCAAGGTGAGGCTGGACAGGGCTCTGGGCAACCTGACCTGCTGACTGCAGAGGAGGTTGGACTGGATGACCTTTGGAGGTGCCTTCCAACCCAGAACATTCCATGATGAGCCATGGCAGGGAGGTTGAAGTAGATGATCTCTAAGGTCCCTTCCAGCCTAAGCTATTCTATGACTCTCCAGGGCTCAGACTGGAGAGTTAAAATGTCCTGGCCTGTGGCCAGCTGCTCTGGGCAGAGCCAGGAAAAATATTGCTCTCTGACTGCTTAGTCTGAGGCTATGTGTCAGGAAAGCCACTGCCTGCCCCCAGTCTGCTGGCTGGAGCAGAGGTCTGCAGAGGTTGTCCCTGGAGAAGTGTGGCCAGAGGGCACTGCCATCCCTAAGCAGGGTGACCACAGTGTCTCTACTGGGCAAAAGCCACAAGCCCCACACTGGAAATGTCCATGGCAACAGGCTCCTGTCTGAAGCACCCTTTAGTTCCCACCAGCTCTTCTTGTCCCAGAATCTTGTGTGTGTCAAGGACATACCAGTTGAGCCAAGTTCTCACTTTCACCACCAGTGTTGCCCTGGGAAGAGGTTGCTGG